>NC_052148.1:258860986-259204633 GCF_902713615.1 Scyliorhinus canicula | reverse complement strand
TTTCAATTAAGGGGCAATTTAGCGTAGCCAACTCACCTATCCTGCACATCTTTTGGGTTGTGGGGGCGAAATCCAGGGAGAAGTGCAAACTCCACACGGACAGTGTCCGGGAGCCGGGATTGAACCTGGGACCTCAGCGCCGTGAGGCTGCAGCACTAACCACTGTGCCACCGTCCTGCCCTCTATAAAGCACATTATATGGTCATTATCACATTGCAATCTGTGGAATCTTGCTATGTGTCAAATTGGCTGCTGTATTTCATGTGACAACACTGACAATAAAAGTACTTCATTGGGTGTAAAGTGCTTTGGGCCATACTGAGTTCATGAAAAACATAAATGCAAGTATTTTTCTTTCAAGAGCCATTCACTGTGTGAATCACTTTGACAGGTTTCAAAGTGATATAGAATGCAAGTGTTTGGTCTGATTATATTGCTATGTAGTCAAGTTGCTCCACCAATTGGAAGCTGTATTGGTTGAGAAACTGGACACAGACTAAACATATATCTTTTTTCAAATATTTCTATTCAAATAAGGAATATACATAACATATAAACAATCAATCAATAATAAAATAAACAAAATACAATCCTCCTAATTTGAGATTTTTTCTATTACTTCTAATAAACCATTCCCTCCCCCCACCCCCATCCCATCTCCCCTACCCCCTCTCTTTACGCACTGGCAACAAATAGATTTGTAAATAGAGACAAAAACAGCTTCCACCTCATCCAGAATTCCCCATCTGAGCCACAAAGGGCAAACTTAATTCTCTCAAGTTTGAAGAATTCCACAAGATTCCCCAATCACGTCGATAGATTTGGCAGATCTTCGGATTTCCATTCTAATAAAATTTGCCTCCGGGTGATCAATGTGGCAAAGGATAACACATCAGCTCTTTTCCCTTCTATTAGTTCTGGCATTTCCGACACTGCAAAAATTTCCTCAAGAAGTCCTGATAATATTTCCACCTCTACAATTTTTGATAATGTTTTAAACACCAAGGTCCAAATGGTGAATATGACCAGAACTTGTGGACATGGTTAGCAGATCCTTATTTACACCCCTCACATTTATCTTTGACCTCTGCGAAGATGGGCTCATTCTTTCTTGTGACATATGGGCCCTACCTATTATCTTGAATTGTATTAAACTTATTCTAGCACTTGAAGATGAAATATTGACCCTGTGCATAATTTCACTCCATAATCCCCATTCCAATTCCATATCCAACTCTTTCTCCCACTTTTGTTCTATTCCTTCAATCAATGATTTCGAAGTGTCCCTCAGCCATCTATCAATGTCAGTAATTTTCCCATCTCCCAAATCATCTGGTAAGAGTAATTTATCAAGGAGGTTGTTATCTGGTAGTCGAGGGAAAGAGGACAACTCCTCTTTCACCAAATTTTGTAATTGAAGATATTTAAACTTCTCCTCCATCTGCATTTTATGTTTTCCCTCAATTCTTCAAACAAAACATAAGGTATGACTTTTACATCAAATTTATATATGAGTACCAAAGTTTTTTTAGCACCTTACACGTCGCACTGAGTGTAAGTTAAAATACCCAAATCAGAAGTGGACTATCTGTAAATGCATAATATTCGTTTGTGCCCCTTTTTCCCTCTTGCTGTGTTGATGCCGTTCATGTATTCACTCGTGCTATTCAGTTGAAATGATCTGTTTCAAGGTCTTCACCAATGCTGATGTACAGCTGACCTCAGGGAGACATGAAGGAGTCTGCCAGCAGCATCCTCCATCTCACCTTTCCCATCTTCTCTATTTTCATTCATGAAGATGTAGACAGATGTCCATGGTGCTGGACTCCATCAAGGGAAAGGACCACGTGCTACGTGCGAGGACTTCACAGAAAAAGTGGGAAGGCTGACGCAGTCGGACTTCATCAAGAGAAAGAGCGAGCAGGACAGGGAGGGAAATGTGCAAAGCTCAAATCTGAAAAAGTGATCAGGGAATCAGCAAACAATAATGATGCTTCTTGGTCCTACCATGGTGGAGATTAAGGAGGAAATGAATGCAGGATGGAATATCTGAAGCTTAAAGGAACGGAAGAGGAAAATTCAGAGGGGCAATTAGCACACTATTCTTGATCAAATTATAAAGAGAAACATTAACTTCAACAGAAACAAAATGGAGAGAGAAATATGTGGCCAATCTAATAGCAGATGTTTACACTATTGGCAAAGGGCAAAATTACTCTGAGTTGTCCTTGGCAACAAGGCTTAGCATGTCCTCACCTTATGCTCAACTGGGATCTGAAGTGTGTTGAGTCGTTGGACAGTTACATACAATAATAAATGATACCCTCAATTCCACTGTTTCCCCCTGGTTGACACATTAGTTAATACTGAGAATTTATCCCACAACAGCATCTTTGTGAAAAGTGATTCTCTATCAATCTAAACTGACCCTGAGTTTCCTTTTAAGTTGATTCGCGCTTCAGATGGTTGTTAACTCCATTTCTCCAAGTGTTCTTCTGCCATGGGTATGAGGGGAAATTTGGAACAGTGCCTGTAGAAATTCAGAACAAAATTCTTGAAACAATTTTACTGAGAAGAATAATTTCTGCCTGAGCCTCAGTTGTTAGGGACTTGCTGACGTTCCTGTTGCAATGTGCAATCACTTTGTGTGTGGCAATTGTTTTTTCTTCAACTAAAATGTTCGTAACAGCAAAAGGAAGTCTCAAAACCAACACAAGCCCATTGATAGAATCTGCTCCTTCAACGAAACAGAGATGACCGTCATTAGCATTCACATTGGAGATGGAACAAAATCAGAGATGAAGACGGAAAAGAAAATACAAATTAAAGGTCATTCCACACCCTGAATATCTCAAAAGCTTTCCTGACTGATAAACAAGTGGAAAAAACTAGTCTGGGCCGTTAAAGGGTTGTATCAGGGAATATTTCTTGACACAATTCGTACATGGAACTTAGAACATAACATAAGTAATAAAAGCAAGAGTAGGTCATTCGACCCTTTGAGCCTGCGTCGCCATTCAATAAGATTGCGGTTGATCTGATTGTGATCTTATTGCCATTCTTTTGACTCCCACCACTCCCTCCATAAAGGCTCTGAGGCTCATGGATTGGCGGGGGGGGGGGGGGGGGGGGGGGGGGGGGGTGGGGGCGGTTCAACTGAAATGCTGAAAATTGAGATTGATAGCTTTCGTTAGCTAAGGTTTGGAGTTGAAGGTAGGGTTGCCAACTGTGTTTCAATGTATTTCGGGAGATTTCATCACATGACTTGACCCCGTGCTCCAGCTCTTAACCGCCAACATATCAGTCCTTGTGACAGACACACTTCTCCGATCCCCCGCCGGGTCGGAGAATCCCCGGGTTGCGGTGCGAATCCCGCCCCGCTGCTGGCTGCCGTATTCTCCGGCACTGGTTTTAGGGCGGGGCGGGATTCACGCCACGCCGGTCAGGGGCCATTGGCAGCGAACCCCCCTGGCAATTCTCCGGGCCCCGATGGGCCGAGCAGCCGTCCGTTTTTGGCCAGTCCCATCGGCGTGGGTTACGTATGGTCCCGCAAGGTGGGACCTGGCAGGTAAGTCAGTGGGGGTGGTCTGGCCCACAATCGGGGCACACTGATCTGCGGGCGGACCTGTTCCGTGGGAGCACTTCTTCCTTCCGCGCCGGCCCCTGTAGGGCACCGCCATGGCCGGCGAGGAGAAGTGAACCGGCCCGTGCATGTGCCAAAATACGCTGGCCGGTCTGCGCATTCAAGAGATCACGTCAGCCCTTTGGCTCATGCGCAAACTCGCAAAGTCCATTCGGTGCCGTCTGGAGCGGTGCCAACCCCTCCGGCGTCCACCTAGCCCCCGAGGAGAATTCTGCACTTTCGGGGACTGTTGACGCCAGAGTGGTTGGTGCCAGTTCTCCCGCCGACGTCAGGACTTAGGCACTTAGTCCCCAGAAGTGAGAATCCCAGCCACTGTTTTCCTTATAGGAAATAAAAATGGCCCATCACCCAACTGGATACTGATTGACTGTCAGTCAAACCTTTTCCCCCCATCTTCAATATTTTTCTATCTGGTAAAGGGAAATGTTGAAAGAAAATGACAAAAAAAAATTTAATTTCCCAATAATTTATCTCCAGGGATGTACACAATGTCTTGTGGATTGATTTTCAACCCCTGGAGACCTTAGGCCAACGCTGGAGGGTTGGTAACCTTTGTTAAGGGGTCAGGATCAAACGTGATCCAATTACATGATGGAATAGGTGCGTGTCCCTATGTTCCAGTACCCTGACAGGCCAAATGTTAGTCAACCAGATGTTTCTTTTACACATAACCTTGTAAACAAGTTTGTTTGTCGATGTATTGGGTCTCACATGTTTGTTTCAAAAGCGCTTTTATTTGGAGCTGCCAATTCTGAACAAATATATGGGCGGGATTCTCCTTCCCGCCGCACCCACTTTCTGATGCAGCGCGCCCTCGCCGGCAGCGGGATCCTCCGCACCGATAGCAGGCCAATGGGGTTTCCCGTTGTGGGCACCCCACTCCGTCGGGAAATCCACGGACGTGAGTGCGCTGCCAGTGACGCGGAGGATCCGCCGATGGAGAATCCAGCCCATGAAATTTAATGTCCCTCTCAACAAGCGAGGACCCAGATGTTAGTAAGATGGACATTTTGGGAACGAAATTGCCTGACCTATGGAACTGCCTGAGGAATGGTAGTTGCCAGAACTATCTTGAGTTCTGATCTAATTCAATACATGAGACTGTAACGGAGAGAACACGTATACAGGCCAGACTGGGGCGGTTCCTTTCTCTGAAGGATATTTGGTAATTTAGTTGGCTTTTTGCGACAGTCCAGTGGTATCCATGGCTATTTTCTCCCAGTGCCAGGTCACAGTATATCAAATTTATGAGGAAGAGTTGACCTCAACACTCTTACCAGAGTTGAGCGAGGAGAATGAGGGAGAATTCCGAAAATTAGAGAGTGAGACCGACAAGCATCTTGGGGCCCTGATTTAAATTTTCCTCCTAGACTCATAGAACTTACATTGCAGAAGGAGGCTATTTGGCCCATCGAGTCTGCACCAGCCCTTGGAAAGAGCACCCTACTGAAGCCCACGCTTCTACCCCACCTAACCTGTTGGACACGAAGGGCAATTTATCATGGCCAATCCACCTTAACCTGCACATCTTTGGACTGTGGGAGGAAACTGCAGCAGACATGGGTAGAACGTGCAGACTCTCCACAGACAGTGACCCAAGCCAGGAATTGAACCTCGGACCCTGGAGCTGTGAAGCAACTGTGTCTATTACTGTGCTACCATCCTGTGCATTTTCCCTTCCCTCACAACAGGGTAATTTTCAACTGTAGTGCCTGACATAATAAGGTGGTGCAAATCATTGCTCCATTGGAGATCAGTAAGAAATCTAATTAATTTTACTCCTGGGTTAACATGGGACTGAGTACAGTACTTTCCACACAATGATGGAAGATGGAGCGGCACAGTGGCAGTCATTAGCACTGCTGCATCAACGCACCCAGGGACCCGGGTTCAATTCTGGTCTTGGATGACTGTTGGGCGCGATTCTCCGCTGCCCACGACGGGTCGGAGAATAGCGGGAGGGCCTTCCCGACATTTTTCCCGCCCTCCCGCTACTCCCGCCGTGCCAATGGTGGCATGGGCCTGTGATCGGTGGGCACCGATCGCGGGCAGCGGGTCCGATACCCGCGCATTATTTGTTCCTACGCCGCCCCGCAGGATCAGTCCGCGGGGCGGCTGAGGGGCATGACGGCCCGCGCATGCACGGGTTTGCCGCATCTGCGTGATGACATCATCCGCGCATGCACGGGTTGGAGCCGTCCAACCCGCGCATGCGCGGCTGATGTCATCGTGCGCGTCAGCCGCCGTGACGCTTGGCGCACGGACTTAGCGATGGTCGCTAAGCCCGCGATGCCGTGCTTTATGGGGTCGCTCTGCTAGCCCCACCCGGGGGGGAGAATCGGGTCCCGGGAGGGGGCGCGGAGGCTGCCGTGAAACACGGGCAGTTTCACGGCAGCCTTTACGACTCGCCGCATTTGCGGAGAATCGCGCCCCTCATGTGGAGTTTATACATTCTCTCCATGTCTGTGTGGGTTTGCTCCGGGTGCTCCGGTTTCCTCCCACAGTCCAAGAATGTGCAGGTTAGGTGGATTGGCCATGCTAAAAATTGCCCCCTAGTGTCCAAAGATATGGACGTTAGATGGATTGGCCATGATCAAGGGTTACGGGGATAGAGAGGGGGAGTGGGCCGAAGTGCAGTGCACGTTCAGAGGGGTGATGCAGACTTGGTGGACCAAATAACATCCTTCGGCACTGTAGCAATTCTATGGATATGGAAAACAGGAGCCATACCTCAGTTGGACAGAGACATGAGTAGAAGCAAGCATGGAGACAACTCCTAGATTGATCTTTACTGTCTAGTACCTAATAACTACTTACTGTTGAGCTATCTAAGTTCATGACTGCTTTAGTAAGACTCACCAATCTACACCCAACCCCTTAAAATACTGTCCACTCATAGGATTATAAATTACCTGCATTGATCGCTATGTGTGCATGTACACAAGGGGTTAATGTGTCATCAGTAGCACCAGATGATCACTGGAGGGCTGGACCAACAAGGATATAAAAGGCAGCCACATTGGGTCTCTCTCTCTCTCTTGGGAGCACGGTGATCAAATTAACAGCAGACTGATGGTCAGTGGAGTTACGTATAGTTACCATCGTTAGATCTTGTTAACCTTATCACTAGTATCAAAGTTAAAGTAGTGAACTCATGTAAATATTGTTGTAGTTACTCAATAAACCTTTTGTTACTACTGGAAGAATTCAAATCTTCTTCATCGGGATTCAGAATACCTCATCAATAATCAAGGATTGAGTAGGACATGTTACCTACCACACAGGTAACAAAACATGGTACCAGTCGAGTGGCTTTAGCAGAACCAGTTAAATTAGGTAATGAAAAAGTGAAGAAAAAGAGAAGACTGGACATTTGACTGTGCAATATTTCACAGCAAATGGATCCTCGACGACTAACTATGGGACTCATTGGACCTCTAGGGCAGCTGGAAACAACCGGTAATTTAAGTTATGACTGGAAAAGATTTGAACAGATATTCCAAATATTTATCGCAGCTGATGGTTTAAGCACGGTCTCTAACGCAACGAAAATAGCACTACTACTCTCAATAAGAGAGCAATGAAGGACTCCACATAGCGAGCGATGAAAGACTCCACAGAGAGAGCAATGAAAGACTCCACAAAGAGAGCAATGCAAGCCTCCACAAAGAGAGCGACTCAACCCTCCACAGACAGCTCGGTGACAGACTCAAAAATGGAAGCAAGCAAACACTCCATAGCGAACGCCATGCATGAAGAAGACTATGAAAGTCTACCCAGCTCATTTAACCAACAAGAATACACTGAATGTCTCCCCACTATATGTGAGACAAGTGACGAATAAATCACAATCCCCATACAGGATGTGTAGGATCACAGCGAGACTGACATATCTCAGCTTGTCTGCACAGAAGCACTCAATAATCAGAGGACCGCTATTCATGAGTCCTGAGAGACCACATCAAATGAAATTGTGAAGATTTTGACACCAAAAGAGGAGCACCAAGAGTTCAGAGAGGCCATGTCAATAGAAATCCTGAAGATTTTGACTCCAGAAGAGGAGCACCAAGAAACCAAAGGTGATTCAAATGAACCAGAAATAACTCCAGAAGAGGAGCACAAAGAGATCACAGATGATTCAAGTGAACCAGAAATGACTCTAGAAGAGGAGCACCAAGGAAGCAAAGCAGAGGAATCAAATCCACCACAAATGACTGATTCATCAATGCAACATCAGATCATTCTCACAATTATCAAGAAGAAACACTCAATGTAACAGATACCACAAAGGACACTGATACCAATAACTGTGACAATGACTCACATCATCCAAACGGAACACTCATTGAGCACAACAGCAACAACGAAAATAACAAGCAGTGCAACAAGAGCAACAACAACAACACAAAGCACTGCAGAAACAAGAACAACGGCAGCAACATCAAAAAACTACAAGCACAACAACAAAATCTCCAAAAACAACAAACACAACAGGAAGCATAACAAAAACAGAAACAACAAGCACGACAAGAAAATCAACAATAACAACAGCGAAATCAACAAAAACAGAAACAACAAGCACGACAAAAACAACAACAACAAAAACCAAGACAGAAACGACAAGAATGAAACAATGACCTATACAACATGGTAGAACTCTGCACATGAAGGACAATGCCACAGCACACTGCAAAAAAATGGCAAGAGTACAAACATGCCATGGCATGGCAACAAATCTCACAAATTCACATTTGCTCCACAACAAACAAGCAAACCAGCTTTCAAGAAAGATGACATGCAGAATCAACATTATGTATTAACATTTGACGGACTAACTCATTGATTTTATGTAATGCCTTTGCAAACTGCATCCATTACGTTTGTTCAAGTTTCTTTACAACATACAGAAAATATGTAACATGTAAAAAGGGGGATGTAGTGATCTCTAAGTGTGCATGTACACAAGGAGTTAATGTGTCATCAGTAGCACCACATGATCACTAGAGGGCCGGACCAACAGGGATATAAAAGACAGCCACATTGGGTCTCTCTCTCTCTCTCTTGGGTGCACGGTGATCAATGTATCAGCAGACTAGTTTAGATGGCCAGTGGAGTTATGTATAGGTACCAGTTAGATCTTGTTAACCTTATCACTAGTATCAAAGTTAAAGTAGAGAGCTCATGTAAATATTGTTGTAGTTGCTCAATAAACCTTTTGTTACTACTGGAAGAGTTTGAATCTTCTTCATTGGGATTCAGAATACCTCATCACTAACCAAGGATTGAGTGGCACATGTTACCTACCACACAGGTAACAAAACATTACCCTCTCCCCATGCAGAATTTTTAATGTCTCTATGTAATTCTCACTGAATGGCTTGCAGGTATTATGTTACTGTTGTCAAGAGAATGGTCATGTACACCGTGACATTGACTGCATTGGTTTCAGCAATGTAAGGAGCACACAGTCAGCATTTGTGCTGACAAGGTAATCATACTGGCAGGCAAATCTCTGATTGCATTAATGTACGAGTTGTCAACCTCAGATCTGGCGGTCGTTAAAGATGCGTGGAGTGACTATGCGGTTTGTGCAGCATGGTAGCATTGTGGATAGGACAATTGCTTCACAGCTCCAGGGTCCCAGGTTCGATTCCAGCTTGGGTCACTGTCTGTGTGGAGTCTGTGCGGAGTCTGCACATCCTCCCCGTGTGTGCGTGGGTTTCTTCCGGGTGCTCCGGTTTCCTCCTGCAGTCCAAAGATGTGCAGGTTAGGTGGATTGGCCGTGATAAATTGCCCTTAGTGTCCAAAATTGCCCTTAGTGTTCAAAATTGCCCTTAGTGGTGGATGGGGTTACTGGGTTATGGGGATAGGGTGGAGGTATGGGTTTGAGTAGGGTGCTCTTTCCAAGAGCCGGTGCAGACTCGATGGGCCGAGTGGCCTCCTTCTGCACTGTAAATTCTATGATATGAATGTTGATTTTCACAAAATTTAAAAAGTGGGAAAGTCACCAAATTGAAAAATATGTGGAACAGGTATTTTTTCCTCCCCTTCTGGAATGAAACAAAACTACCACATCCAAATATGTATTGTGTAAAAACACTCAGCATCCTGGACTACAGCCATCTTATCTCTAAGCGCCAGTGACTGCTGGGAACCACTTCCCCCACATATCCGTAGTTTGGTAAATGTTATATTCATCAAATGACATCAGCAGTTGAAATTCCAGCTTTCCCTCTTGGAAGTTGACCGATACTTCATGTGTCCCCAGTCAGTCATAGGCTCAGCAATTATCCTCTTATTGAGTTTTCCGTGGGGTAGTGTGAAAATAAGTAGTCAGGAGGCGGTGCATCCACGTTTGCTCTGAATAATATGCCAGCAATCTAGAATTGAGCCTGCACTTGCAGACTGCCAAAGACTTCCCCAAAGGTGATCTGATTTCACTGTGCTGACTGGTGCAATGGGAGTACGAGTAATCTGAGGTTAAGAACTGAGGATATTTGCCTTTTTCCCCACACTGAGCCACATTACATCTGCTAAACAGATTGAAGCATGTTTGCCCCAATCTGGACCCTTTGCATTGTTAACACACTGGAGATTTATTTATATGTGGGGGAGTAAGGTTGCACATCCTTAATGAGAGGCAAACCACCGAAGAAAATTGGGCACATACAGTACTTGTGAGTAATAGCAACATTGACGCAAACAGTTTACTTTACGTTAACCACGAGT
This sequence comes from Scyliorhinus canicula, assembly GCF_902713615.1. Classification (NCBI taxonomy): domain Eukaryota; kingdom Metazoa; phylum Chordata; class Chondrichthyes; order Carcharhiniformes; family Scyliorhinidae; genus Scyliorhinus; species Scyliorhinus canicula. The sequence goes on along the minus strand of NC_052148.1, from coordinate 259,194,261 downwards.
TCCTAACATGTCTTCTAATAATGAAACACTTTGATATGCGTTGTGGGTGTTTATGCCTTGTAACTGCTTGCTGGGTAGGTTTTCCTGTAAGCTTATTGATCTGACAAGAGAAGAAACTTTTAATTGATTGTGAGATGCAAGCTCATTACGTTGGATTTTATCAGGCAGCTGGAGATGAGCTGGGCGGCAAGATGGCCCATATAGTGATTTGGGAGGCGGGATGGATGCATATTTGCGAGGTGGGGGTGGCGAGGTGGTGGAGGCATACCTGAAATTTTCACATCATTAAGTTACCTTGCAGGAGCTCAACTGAGCGGCCAATTAAAGGTCTCTTCCTGCCTCTGTCATTGTTGAGGTGCAGCCCTGGCTCCCCCTGACTGCAAAGCGGGGTCATGCCAACACCCCCCCCCCCCCCCCATCACCACCGTCAACCCCCTCCCCCATCACCACCGTCAACCCCCTCCCCGATGTCTTCCTGCACTGAGTAATTCCGGTGAGTGGAGCTCCTCAGTGCAGGAAACGGGATTAAGTGCGGCCTCGGCAGGGCGTCCCCCCCCCCCCCCCCCCCGCTGAGGCCCCCGAATTTCAACAGAGTCCCGATAGATAGAGTGGTCTTTCCCGGCACTGCGAGCTCACCATGAGGCTGTTCTAATTTGATTAGATCGCACCCCTTGCATTTATGTAGCACCTTTCATGACCTCAGAATGTTCCCAAAGTGCTTCACAACCGAGTAAGTGCTTTTGAAGTGTGGTCGCTGCTGTACTTTGGAAACGCAGCAGTCAATATGTGCACACAGACTCCCACAGACAATGACCAAATTATCCCTTTCTGTCATGTCCAAGTCATTCACCTTCTCTGCTTTGGAATGGTGCTGTGGACCTTTTAAATCCACCCGAATGGGCAAATGGGGACAAGGTTTAATGTCACATCTGATGTTTAACCTGCGACAGTGCAGCACTCCCTCAGTACTGCCCTGGAATGTCAGCCCAGGTCATGTTCTCAAGCCTCTGGAGTAGCATGTGAACCCACAGCCTTCTGACTCCCAAGTCGAGCATGCTGCTAACCAAACCATGATATAACAGGATCAGTTTGGAAGCTGTTCAAGGTAAATGTTACTGGTTTTCATAATTCCGGCAAACCTCCAACAAACACACCCAAACCTTGTCACAGCTAGCCTGGTAGGGAATGACCTGATGATTATTCTTAAAACATGATTACATAAGCAGATGACTTTCCAGTCTTCCGATGCCTTAACACCTCCTCACATATTAACTGATGAGGTTCCTACTGATTACATTTTGATTAGTTTTTCCGCTCTTCGAAGTGTAGAATCTTTTTGCTGTGGCTAATCTTTGCCACCAATCTGTGTACGGAACTTTCGTCCCAAAATGGCAAAGTGTCAGGTTCTGACTGAAAGCCAGCCTGCAGGATTCTCCGTCGGGATCATCCGCTTCGCCAGCAGCGCACCCACGCCCACGGGTTTCCCAATGGTGTGGGGTTGCCACAATGTCCGGCTGCAGAAGAGGAGAATCCCGCTGCTGGCAGGGGCGCGCCGGGCCGGAAAATGGGGCTGGCGGGATGGAGAATCCTGCCCAGCGTGTATAACTCCCCAGAGAAACAGCCAGGTTTTTTCTCCGGATCTTCTGACACTTCCTTAAAAAACAAGCAAGGATGCGTTTGTACCGTCAATTTTGAGGGACGGGGCCTAAAGGTGATCCACGCCCAGTTCCACAAAGATTGGCACGCCGTTTTAAAGAGCACCCCTATCTCAAAGAGGAACTGAAGGCCCTCCTCCAACACCACTACCGGCATTGGGGCTTCATTCCCCTGCCCTGGCCACCCCATCGCTTTACCCACCCCATCCCCAAACAATAAGAAACCCACCCCATGGAGTTTCCTGGAAGCCCCGCACTCAGCCTTTGCCCAGCCACATGTCAGCTCCAGGTTGGCACTGCTAGGTTTGCACTGCTAAGGTGTCAAGGGCAGTGCCAGGATGCCAGGTGGCAGTGTCAAGGCATCACCCAGCCATATACCTCACCAACTGGGGACTATACTCATCTATCAGCCCCGGCATGGCCATCAAGACTGGTTTCCATTTTTGGAAACCTGTAGTGATTCCCACCAGTATGACATCTCGCCAGTAGAGGCGAACATTTGTCATCCCAAGACACAAGAGCATTAAGCTGTTTAACCAAATGAATTCCAATGTACGATAATCAGGTTCATGTATTCGATGGGTGTGAACCTAATTGTATCAGTGGAGAGGACCTAGGAACATCGCATTCAGAATTCCCATAGGCACAAATTCTAATTTTGGCCTCTTGCAAGAGTTGGCGGCCATACGGGAATGCGCCCGTGGCGAATGGGCCCAAAAAAGCACAGCCTGTGTCTCAAATAATGTCAGATTTTGTACTGCTTGGGTCAGGAACTGTGTTAATGCCCTGCCTCACTATTTACTCTATCAGTGCATTTTACCAATTGTAGTGACTATTGCGCGTGAAACTGATAATTTATTTCTAGATTGTATGAAAATGTAAGGGGAGATGGTGGCCTAGGGGTAATGTCACTGGACTATTAATCCAGTTACACCAGGCTAATCCTGCTGACATTTAAATTTAGTTAATAAAATCTGGAATTAAAGGATAGTCTGTTATGGGTTAGGGTTTAGAGAACCCCAAAGTGTATCATGGAGTTCACCTGACCCACAACGTTTAAGAGATTGTGGTATGGGGAGCACACGGCTCACTCTACAAGTATGATACAGCAGAAAATGGACCCGTGGGCTTTTAAAACAAAACAATGTTTATTCTATGAACTCAAGTTAACCTTTCTAAAACAAACAGTGAACATCTTGGCAACCATTAATTCAAATACACCCCCAAAGACTACAACACTAAGTAGTCTGCATGATGTTCTTTTAACATCCAAATGACTTAACAAATCTTCAAACAGGAGCACATTAGGGTTTACATTCAAGACGGAAAACATTTATAATTCTTCTGAATTCACCAAATGATCCATAGATGGTCTTTGGATGGCAGAGATCACAGCAGTGCAGCTCACTTTTAACTTCAGATTCAGCTCACTGAAAAACACAGACACAGCCAAGATTTCTCAAACTGAAACTAAAAAGCAGAAGTGGAGCTCAGCTCCACTCATACTCTGACATCACTCCAGTAACATGAGCAGCTCCATTTCTTAAAGGTATATTTCTTAAACACCCATTTCTTAAAGGGTACTCTCACGTGACAAGTCTCAGTAATGATGACCATGAAGCTATTTTTTGAAAACGTCCATCTGAAACACTAATGTCCTTCAGAGAAGGAAATCTGCCATCCTTACGAGGCCTGGCCTAGATGCGATACCAGATTCACAGCAATGAGGCTGATCCTTAATATACAAGCCATTTAGATTAAAGGCAATTGGGGACGGGAAACAAATGCTGACCCATCAGGCGATGCCCGCATCCAATAAATTACAAAAAAAGTCTGATTGTGTTTGACAATCATTTACTCAACAGATGCTTTTCTTTTGATTAATTTTTTATGGGACGTGAGCATCGCTGGCTGGGCCAGCATTTATTTCCCATCTCTATCTGCGCTCCATTTCAGAGAGTATTTGAGAGTCAACCACTTTGCTTTGGATCTGGACCACACGTAGGCCTGACCAGGTAAGTCCAGCAGATTTCCTTCCGTAAAGGCCATTTGTGAACCCAATGGGTTTTCACAACAACCGACAATGGCTTCTTGGACATCTTTAGACTTTTTAATTCCAGCATTTTTTAAATTTCAAATTTCACCATCTGCCGTGACGGGATTTCAGCCCAGGTCCCATGACCTTGTCCTGGGTCTCTGGAATACTCGTCCAGTGATGATGCCACTGCCTTCCCATGAACCAGAGAATATAATGAGAAGGCTTCACAAGTTCATTAGTTTAGGTTGCTCAGTTCCATTGTATGTGCAAAATCTATGAGTGGGAATTACATTAAAAAAATAAAAAATGGGACTGTTACTTAGATATCAGAAAGTGATTTCAAATATACCTTTGAGAAATACAGCATTTTTCCACTACTTTCATCTGCCAGTAAATTCATAATTCTGTATAATTCAATTTCTCTTAATAAATATGATTTAATCACTTAACCTGAACAACATGGTCTATAGTGTAGAGTTTTCCCACTGGCCAAGAGAAATGAGGTATACATGATGACATCCTATGCCACTTGCAGTACATTTCTGAAAGTACAAATGTGTAGTTTTCACACGTTGGCCCTTGACCCATGGAATTTCACACAGGTTAAGTTTTCGTTCATATGGGGAAGGCAAGATTGTCTTTGGAAATTGACTTTTGCAGAGAGCACAAATAAACACTAGTGGGAGACAGCCTGAATCATGGCACTAAATGGAGGAATAAGTGCTTCATATTTAAATTTTTTGACTCATATAATGTTGATAGTTAAATTATTCACCCGGTAGTCTGGCTCAATAAAATGAGAGATGGATTTGTAGGTATAGTATCATTTAATAATAAGCAACTTGCAAGGCTGGCTTACTCGTAGGACCTCAGAACACACACACAGCCATCTTCTGGGAGCCCAGAGCAAGAGAGACCGAGGACAAAGGATCTCTACAGATATATTCAAAATCACAGTAAGATTCACATATAAGCTTCCCATTGGTCATTCTATACACCTCCTGACCTGGCCATATATCCTAATTGGGTCACTTTGCATTCCTCAATCCTGGGCCCCTTGTTACCCAGCATCCTTTTCACCATTCTCTCCATGAGGCTACCCTCCCCCCTTCTCTAGCCAGGCGTTGCTAATTTCCTTTGTCCTTTGTCTGTGAGCTCACTACCATCGGACCAGCCCTACGATCTATACTATTTTAACTAATACTCCTATTTTTTATCACATTCATTTGTTCAATTCCTCAATAATAGCCAGCTGCATTGTGCAGGAACCGCTGACCCCACTGAATCTTTCAATAGGAAAACGGATCAATCCCTAAATGAATAAACTCGATTGATAAAGATTTTACAACAAGCTCTGTATCCCACTGGGGTTATGTGGAAAAACCTTACTCCAAAGCTGTTTTAAGCATTCTACCGTTCCTGATATTTTGCTTGCACTTGAGCAATATAACAACATCGTTGGAGTGTTTATTCCCAATCACCATGGAAGTCAACCACATGAGTTTGAAAGCTGGGGGCCTCATGTAAGATACACTCACCAAATGTGAAATGGCACCAAGAGAGGAGCCGGAGGTTGGTTCAATGCAAGGGTAGAGTGATGCTGGCATGTGTAAGCAAAGTACAGGTAAACCATTCCTCCCTTTCAGCTTGTTCTGCCATTCAATTAGATTGTGGGCGACCTGTATCTCAATTCCACCTGTGTGCCTTGGCTCTGTAACTGTTGGTACTCCCGCTTGATGAAAACATCCATCAATCTGAATTTGGAATTAAAATTAAGCTTAACTTAAAACCGGCTTTCACGGCTGAGTTGCGAGTGTTCTTGTTTGAGCGTCCTGACAGCTCCCCTGACCAGCTGAGCTCTAACTTTGAATTTATACCCCTTTATGCTGCACCCTCCATCAGAGGAAATAGTTTTTCTCTCAATCTGCCCAATCAATTCCTTTAATTGACCAAAAACACCCTTTAATCGTCTATACCGATAGAAATTGGAGGGTGACTAGTTTGCCCGCTCTCTTGCATGGCTGAGTCCAAAAGAGAGAGAAAATAAATAGGACTCAAAATGCGCTCTAATGTCTGTGTGGTGTGGACAATTCACCGCCAGCTTGAGCTTCCATTGTTCATTTGACAAGGGTAATTGGTTTGAATAAAAGCTCACAACAACAGCATTGGATCAGCCATGTCACATCAGTGACAGAACATAATGTATGTTCAGAGGATCAATTTTATTCCAGGAACTTAACATTTTCACCGCAGACCGCCTTCCTTTCAAGACCATGGCAGCTGTGTCAGATAATTAGTTTCTTAATGAAAACAAAAAGGTCCTTTTATCAGCTGACTACAAAATGAATTAGTGTGGGACCCCACACTGTGTCAATTTTATGCACAGTGCCATCATGCTCGGCAATCTTGGGCAGCTTTGTCACGCATGAATTACATCTGCCGCTGCAATATTTTTGGAACTTGAACGTTCTGGTGTAATAGCTCTCTGCACATTTGCCAGAGCCTCTTTGTCCTTCTGGGAGTGCTGACAAAGCACGGGACCCCTTCGGAGAAGGCAAAGTCAGGAAAATAGTGCTGGGAAGGTCACTGCGTTCTACTCTGTAGATGCATCAAACCAGTAAACCCCAGTGGAAAAGCCATAGATGAGGGCCAAGAAAAGATTAGCTGTGGAAAACAGCCTCCTATAAATATGCAGGGTTCTGAAAACAGTCACCCGGCAGTCTGCTTATTGATATTTGAGGGTCCTGGTGTGTGATGTCCAATTTTCCTCATAGGGCCACAATGTAGGAACAATGTATTTCAACAGTTTTTGATCATAAACTCTGCCCCATTTTGTTTTGTGTTTTTCTGCTGGTTTGTTTTATTTCTTAATCCCTTTGCTTTGTGTTTGGACAGCTGCTATTCTGCCATTCTCACCTCCTCTAGGTACACCTTCCATTTTTTTACTTGTCCCATTAGGACAGCACAGTAGCACAGTGGTTAGCACAGTTGCTTCACGGGTGGCAGGGTCCCAGTTTCGATTTCCAGCTTGGGTCACTGTCTGTGTGGAGTCTGCACGTTCTCCCCGTGCCTGCGTGGGTTTCTTCCGGGTGCTCCGGTTTAATTCCACAAGTCGTGAAAGATGTGCTTCTGAGGTGAATTGGACATTCTGAATTCGCCTTCAGTGCACCCGAACTGGTGCCGGAGTGTCAAGACTAGGGGCTTTTCACAGTAACTTTATTGCAGTGTTAATGCAAGCCTACTTGTGACAATAATAATTATAATTATTAAATATCTCTCCATTGGGCCTCATCCATCGTGTAACCTTCTGTTATTGGATCTCTCCTGCCCTCCACCCTGTCACAGATTTTCCTTTCTATCCATTTCCCTGTTTTTCACTAGCTCAAAACCTATTACGTCTCTAACATGCCTCAGTTCGGATGAAATGTCATTAGCCTGAAATAACAACTCCACCCGGGATATTACGGGGAATGCAGCAGGCCAGTCAAAAGCCCATCAACATTTGGTGGAGCTGGAAGATCCTGGTGACAGATGGGGCTGCAAAATCACAGCCTCTGTTTCTCTCTAAAAGATGCTGAATTGCTGAATATTTCCAGCATCTTCTGTTTTTGTTTATGATTTCCAGCATCTGCGGTATTTTGCTTTTGCATTATTAATGGTTGTTGTGCTTCAATATATTACAAATCTTCCACTTGCTGCTTGTGCCACAATGTTTTGGCTATGAAGCAAAATTCTGGACTGGACCTGCTTCCGAGTCAGGAGGGGCAGCCCCTGAATCCCACTCCAGATAGTCCAGGAGATTGTTCAGTTCCAGCTCTGAATTCTGGGTGGACATCCAACTGGGTGCTCACATTTGATGGGTGTATTTGGTCACCCCCTCATTGTATGGGCTGTGGGGCCCTGTGAAGTCCTCCCGCAGTCTAGGGGGAACCTATTGGTTGGCACAACGATTGGGCGTCAGACTGTCAATCAGCTTGCCCATTCACCCACTATTCTCCCAGGGTACAGCACCGCAAATAGGAAACCCACAACATCATTATTCTGGGAATAACGCCGTTGATTTTATCAAACGATGTCAAATGAAATCACCAATTTCTGCTGCAACCACTATTGCTTGCCGTATGAGATTAATTATTGACTGGGCACCCGTCTGTTAACATTTCCTGAGGGGAAAAAAAAGTTGAGTAAAAACATCCTGAGCATCATTTTTCAGGAAATGATGCGTGCCATGGTAATGTAGCAGGAGTTGAATCTTGTCCACATTCCGGTTGGGAAGCACCCAACTGTTGGTGCTCCATAGGATTATGTCACAAGCAAACACACATTTCATAATAATGGAAAACATCAGAGGGAAGATGTACTAAGGTGGTTCCAGGAGTGCCAAACTGTGCTTACAACACCCGCAGGCCTAACATTTCTGCTTTCCTTTAGTTCCATTACTCAGACAAGCTTTGTCCCACTAATCATGTTTTCTGAACCTTCTGCGAGTTCCGACAATGGCATTTGTTTTTCATTCTCCAGATAAATAAAGTACCTGACGTGCTTGGCTTTGTGCAGCCGGGCCAGCAAGCGGTGAGGGGTGAATAGCTCCTTCTTGTGCTTCCAGTGTTCTGACTGTCAAACCTTTCCGCTGTGCTATGGCCATTGCTGATTCTGGTCGCAGCTCAGAGCTGCTCAGAGTCCAGTCAGAAACCTGCCATTAGCAAGGGTGAGAACACATCGACGAACAAGAGCAGGCCGAGCAGGGTCATTTCCCTCCCCACCAAACCTTTCCAACCCAAGGTCCCTCGACCATGGAGCAGTAGAGCAGAGATTGGAAAATTGCTGAAGAATTCTGTTTGGGAAGAGGGCAGTCGCTCCTTATCAGATGCAAGCAAAGCTCTCCGAGCTTGATGAAGGCTGTTAGAATGTAATTACGATGCTGGTGACTGCTGACAACATTTAGAGTCAGTGTGTATGAAACACTTCCAACAATGTCGCCAATCTCCTTTCCTTCTTACAACTGAACGTTCTCCCCATTGCCTTGATTGATTATCTAAGTCCACGGGTGCCCCTTACATACAAAGAAAGACTTGCATTTATAATGCACTTTTGATGACCAAGCAATATTTCAATGTGCTTTTAAAACGAAGTATATTTGAAGTGTAGTCACGGTTATAATGTAGATAACACAGCGGCCAATTTTTATACGACAAAGAACAACGTCATAATGACTTGATAATCTGTTTTGTGATGTTGATTGAGGCATATGTATTGGACCAGGGCACCAACAATATCTTCCCCGCTCTTCTCTGAGATAGTGGCATGGAATCTTTTTGTGTCCACTCAAGCAGACAGGTGGGGCCTCAGTTTAACATCTCATCGAGAAGCCGACACCTCTGTCAGTGCAGCACCCGCTGAGTGGGACACTGGGGGTGCGATTCTCCCATGCCGCGCCGTGTAGGAGAATCGCCGTTCGTGCCATTTTTTCCCGCGGCACCAGTCCGACGGCGGCAGGTGATTCTCCGCCGTCACGTTTGGCGTGGCACCAGTCGCGGGCCGCTGCCCACAGCCGGGCCGCCGATTCTCTGGCCTTGATGGGCTGAGCGGCCATGTGGAAAAGGCAGAGTCCCGCCGGCGCCGTTCACACCTGGTCGCTGTCGGTGGGAACTCTGTGCTCAGGGTCAGGGGGCAGCCTGTGGGGAAGGGAAAAACGCTCCTTCACTGGGGCGGGCCACAGATAGGGATGGCCCGCGATCGGGGCCCACCAATCGGCGGGCCAGCCTCTCCAGCCCCGGCCCTATTTTATTGTGCGGCCGGCCCCGCAACCCCCATACCGTGTTGGGTTGGGGCCGGTGCGGTGAGGAATTCCCCCACTCATTCGCGGGTTGGCGCGGCCCTATTGCACATGCGCGCGTTGGCGCGGCACCCATTTGGCGCCGGTCAGGGAGGCTGGAGCGGCGTGAAACGCTCAAGCACCCTGCTGGCCCCCTATGACAGCACGAGTACTCTGGGCGCGATTCTCCAAGCCCTGAGCCGGGTCGGAGAATCGGCGCAACTGCGCCATACTGCCCCGACGCCAGCGCGCAATTCTCCGAGGTGCAGAGAATCGCCGCCATTTGCACCAGCATGTTTGGAGCGGCGCTGGTTGCTGCTCACGGCGGGGCCGCCGATTCTCCGTCCGGATGGGCTGAGCAGCCGCACGGAAATGGCAGACTCCTGCCGCCGCTGTTCACCCATGGTCACTGCCAGCGGGAACTCTGCGCGAAGGGTTGGGAGGGGCCTATGGGGTGGATAGGGGGGGCTCCGTCCCCGGGGTGGCCTCCGATGGGGTCTGGCCCATGATCGGGGCCCACTGGCCTCTTCCCCCTCCCCCCTCAGGCCTACTTTGTTGCGCGGCCGGCCCCTGAACCCCCACGCCATGTTGCGTTGGGGCCGGCGCGCTGAAGAAGTCCCCTGCGCATGCGAGGGTTGGCACGGCGCCCATTTGGCGCTGGGAAGGGAGGCTGGAGTGGCGTGAACCACTCCAGGGCCATGCTGTGGGGGCCAGAATCAGTTGTTGTCCCCCCCCCGCCCGTTTCGCACAGTCGTGAAACGCGTCGGCGTTCATGACGGCCCGAACACTTAGTCTCCATTTGGGAGAATCGCACCCTGGAGCACTAGCCTTGATTTTTGTGCTTGAGTTCTGGAGAGGGCCTTGAACCCAGAGCTTTGTGATTCAGATGCAAAGGTGTTTCCTGGGATGAAGAGGATGTCTTATGAGGAAAAGATGTGCAAGTTGTGCCAATACACATTGGAGTTTCGAGGAATGGAAGGTGATCTTATTGAATTCTGAGGAGATTTGACAAGGTAGATGCTGAGAGGATGTTTTTCCTCGTGGGAAATCTGGAACTACGGGCCAGTTTCAAGATAAGGGCCGGGATTCTCTGAAATCCCGGCCAAGTGTAGACGCCGGCGTCAAAACCGGTGCGAGCGACGCCGATGTCAACGGGCCTCCGGGCCCAGGTATTCACCCCTTACTCAGGGGCTATAATGGCACCGGAGTGCTGTCCACTGTTCCGGCGCAGAAAGCCGGCGCGGGTCCGCACATGCGCGCACCACAGTTGGCACGGATCTGCGAATGCGCGCCACGGCTGGCACTGGTCTGCACATGCGCGCCACAGCCGGCGCAGGTCCGCACATGCGCGCTACCTCCGTCTCCGCGCCAGCCCCCAGGCAATATGGCAGAGCCCTACAGGGGCCTGGCCCGGAGGAACATGGTACCCCCCCTGGAATGAACCCGCCCCCCGATCGGTTGCCCCCCATCGCGGGTCTGGCCACCGTGGAGGCCCGCCCTGCCGGAGTCGGCTTCCCCGCCCCCACCAGGACGGCCCCGCAGCCAGAACTCCGAGGTCCCGCCGGGTAGGACCATACACAAACGCCGCTGGTGAGACTCGGCGGGCACTTAGCCCGTCGAGCGCGGAGAATCGCTGGGGGGGGGGGGGTGCCCCTTTCAATGGCCCATGACCGGCACGGCGGCGACCGCGCGGGTGCGATTGACGCTATTCTCCAGTCACCAAAGAATCGGCGACCTGGCATTGGAGCAGCATGGTGTGATTCCCGCCCCCCCCCCCCCCCCCCCCCGCCCGGTCTGGCGTGGGATCGGAGAATCCCGACCAAGGAATTTCCCATTTAAGACAGAATAAAGGATAACTTCTCTCCGATGATTGTTAGTGTTTGGATCTTTCTCCCCCCGTAAGCAGCATAGGCTGGGCCATTGTATATATTCAAGGCTGTGTTAGAGTTTGAGAGACAAGGAAGTCAAGGGTTGCGGGGCACAGGCAGGAAAGTGGAGTTAAGCCAACACTCAGATCAGTTATTGATCATAGTTACTGGGACAGCAGGCTTGAAGGGCCGAATGGCCTACTCCCGCTCCTAGTCCTTATTAACTAAGCCATGGCGGATACAAAGGTGTGATCGAGCAACCTCTGCCAAACCCTTTGATAGTCGTACGCTATAGGCCGTGGTGTGTGGCATGATTTGCCATGTTATTGGAAAGCAGGGTTCCTCCAAACATGGCATCTGACTGCCACGGCATGGCAAAGACTGGAAATTCGGGGTTCCAAGTTCCATCTTGATTTCAACAGCAGGACACCATGCTCCTTTTACAGTTATTGCAATAGACCTTGGGCGCTTGGAAATTTATAGTTGCTTCCCCGCACTGTCCCCCTCCCCCCATCCTTTAGCTGTTAGGAACTTTCTAGGTCTTGAATACTTGGAAAAATACATGAATGTTTTTGTGTTTTTTTTGAATGATGTTGAAACATTTTTGTTTTAATCATTTCGCTTTTATTATTTTGCCTTATTTCTCCAAATTGCAAGGACCCCTATTGGAAATTGCATTCGGGAACAAGAAGGGCAAGTTCAGACCAACTGAACTTGTTCAAACTGTGAGTGATTGGAATTTGGAGCAGGAGCCTTTTTATGTGCACTTCATAGATTTAAGAAGCTCAAACCTATGAAAAGCCAGTTTAATGAAAATACTACAGGACTGAATTTACCAGCCAGCCAATGTTGGACGTGGGTGGATTCAATTATTGTTGGAATGAAACTAATCTGAGTTGAATCTGTGTTGCTTGCTCTCAGAGAATCCGTACACTGCAGAAGGAGGCCATTCGGCCCATCGGGTCTGCACCACGCTTCAAAAGCGGATCCTGCCCAGGCCCATTCCCATAACCCCACCCAACCTGCACATCCCCTGGACACTAAGACACAGTTTTAACACAGCCAATCCGCCGAGCCTGAACATCGCTGGACTGTGGGAGGAAACTGGAGGAAACCCACTCAGACACTGGGAGAAAGTGCAAACTCCACACAGGCAGTCACCCAAGGACGGAATTGAACCCGGGTCTCTGCTGCTGTGAGGCAGCAGTGCTAACCACTGTGCCACCACGCTTTTATAATTCTAACACCGTTATAATTGCTTCCACATGGAGGTGGATATTCCCTTTATTCATCTGCAGGAACCATTGACGAATACAAACGCTGAAGAATGCAGATGCTGAAAATCTGCAATTAAAATGTTGGAAATACTCAGTATGCTAGGCAGCATCAGTAGTGAGAGATATAGCGTTAACGGGCTACATTTTATGTGCCCCCGCTGGGTGTGTTCCTGGCACAGAGTGGCAGACCCCAGCACCTTCCCAATCCCCACACCCCCCCCAATCTCACCCCCTAATATGAGGGGGTGTGCAGGCACTGAAATCCTCAGCCCACCCACCATATTCAAATAGACAATCAGGGCTGGTTACCAAGCAAATTGATCCGGCTAAAATGCTGCCCACGCCATAAAACGTTTCGAGTAGGCAGCTGGCTGAGGGGCCTGGAAGGAAGAGGAGTTATGTCATCGAGGGGGGGGGGGGGGGTCTACCCCTTGTGGATTGGGAGGCTGATGCATCGTCCCCCTCACCAGCCTTCAATCCGAACCACCCCCCCTCCACTTCTCCCTTCCCCCTCCCAGACCAGCTGAAACCCTCCTTAGCCAAGATCCTGGACTTCTCGGCTTTGGAGGTTTGGAGAGTCCTGTGTCATCTCTATCTGCCTCTTGCAGTCCTGGCAACAGCTACTAACGCACTCTTGGTGCTGCTGCGACTGATGGAGCTGCTGGCCAATTGTATGAGCCAACAGCTCCAGAAGGTGAGGCCTCCTGCTCAGCAATGGGCTGAAGTCCCACTTGGCCCTGTTAAGTCTGTACATATTACATGTTGTGGTTGCTGGGTGGACATGAAACAGGCACAGATACTTTGCTTCTGGGCGGGGGGGGGGGGGGGGGGGGGGAGGTGCAGTGCAAAGGGGGCAAGTTGTCTGCTGTCCCCACCCATCCCCCAAGTTTATTCAGCCCAATATTTCAGGTCAATGACCTTCTATGATTACAGGAATTCAATGTCTAGTCGAGGGGAGAGGTTGGCAGATGGGTAAAGGGATAATGTGTGGAGACATTTTTTGGTTGAGTATCAGCTTGGGTCCTTTGACCCCCTTCATTCCATCAGTTGGTTTCGCTTCCCACAGGGTAAGATTGCTAACTCTGGTAGGACGTGTTCCTGAAGGCTTTATCATATGCCTGCTCTGCCCTCACACTCCCGTCACAGGACATTCAACATGTCCATTCACCAGACGCACCATCTTCCTGGGCTAATTGAAATGGAACATGCTTCAGTTGGTAGCACTTTGCCTCTAAGTCAGAGTTCGTGGCTTCAGGTTCCAATCCAAGACTTGAGTTTTTAAAAATCTGACATTGCAGTGGAACGCTGCACTGAGGGAGGTCCTGTCTAATATCTACAGGGGTAAATAGAACCCCCAGTTGTCTAATTGAGGTGCTCCGCCCTGCTGTCCTTCGCTGGCAGAAATAGAGTTGCAAATCTCTTCAGAAGAGGTCGTACAGAGTTAGACTGCCTTCACCAAGAGGCGGTAAGGTAGCACAGTGGTTAGCACTGCTGCCTCACAGCACCAGGGACCCGGGTTCGATTCCTGGCTTGGGTCACTGTCTGTGTGGAGCTTGTAGGTTCTCCCTTGTCTGCGTGAGTTTTCTCCAGGTGTTCCGGTTTCCTCCCGAAGTCCAAAGTTTATGGGTAGGTGGATTGGCCATGGTAAACTGCCCTTTAGTGTACAGGGATGTGAGGGTTAGGCTATGAGTTTACAGAGGAAGGGGGGGGGGGGGGGTGTTGGGTGAGTGAACATGGGTAGAGTGCTCGTTCGAATGTTCGGTGCAGACTTGATGGGCCGAACGGCCTCCTTCTGCACTGTAGGGATTCTATGACCCTTTCTGTTTATCAGTGATTCCCACTTTCAGCTTGGAAATCATAACAGCTATTCTCCCTCTCCCCCACCACCCCCTCCCCTCCCAGCACACATTGCAGTTCTAATTCCAACACACAGAGATAGCTGCTATTGTTATCCCGGCAATTCAGCTTGCGATAAAGGTAGCAATGCAGACAAGGGGAAGCAGGGTGCAGTGGAACAATTAAAATGTGAGAGAACGCAGCCACAGCTCTGGTCTAAAAATAGCTCCTGCAACAGCAGTGACGCTCCTGGGGTGTTTTTTTGTCGATAGCATCAGATTGGACCATCTGCTTCAGGATGTCTGGGTAGCCCCCCTCAGTGACTCCGCATATCAGGTGCACAGTGCCCTCCCCTGCACAGGCAGCGCAAACACCGAGGGATAGCACAGGATGATGTCACTTGTTTTTGCAAAGGGAGAACCCTGTTTCCATTAGAACATTCAGCAAAGTACAGCCTGAAATGTATTTCACTCAGCCACCCTCCCCAGGGCCTCCTGGTGACTGCAGTTTCTTCATATAAACGGGCACAGTGTTCATTCCTCAATGAGCAGCGGTAGATCATGATGGAATTGCCTCCGCGATACTCTGATCAGGTTGTCTTGTCTTTCCACGTTACACACAAAGAGACGAATTAGTAGTCCACTCAGCTCAGCCCTCGATCCTGCTCCGCCACTCAATAAGGTCATGGCTGATCTGATTGTAACTTTCACTCCACACTCCTGCCTACCTCCTACAACCTTTCACCCCCTCGATTATCAAGAATCTATTTACCCCGCTTTGAAAGTATTCTGAGACTCTGGCCGGGATTCTCCAGTATTCGGCGGGGGGGCCGTATCGGCGCCAAAGAGTGGCGAGAACCACTCCGGCGCGGGCCACCCGAAAGATGCAGAATCCTCCGCACCTAGGCCGGCGCTGGAGTGGTTGGCGCCATGCCAATCGGCGGCGAAGGGTCTCTGCCGGCCAGCGCGAGTTGGCGCATGCACAGGAGCGCCAGCGTGCTCCCAGAACTGCTGGCATGATCCCTGCGCATGCGCAGGGGGCTTCTTCTCCGCACCGGCCATGGTCCCCATGGCACAGGCCCGCCCGCAGATCAGTGGGCCCTGATCGCGGGCCAGGCCACCGTGGGCCCCCACCCCCCCGGGCCAGATCCCCCCACCCCCTGTGGACTTCGTAGGCAGCCTGCAGAGTCAGGTCCCGCCGGTAAGAACCTTGCATAAATGACGCCGGCGGGACTGGCCGAAAACAGGCGGCCGTTCGGCCCATCGTGGAGCGGAGAATCGCCGGGGGTGGGGGGGCGCTGCCAATGGCCCCCGACCAGTGCGGCGTCCCACCCCGGCCAAAGAACTGGCGCCAGAGAATTTGGCAGCCGGCGTCAGGGAAGCGGGGCGGGATTCACGCCGCCCCCCCCCCCCCCCGGCGATTCTGCGGCCCGGCGGGGGGGGGGGGGTCGGAGAATCCCGCCCTCTGTCTCCGCGATCTTTTGATGATGAGTGTTTCAAAGACTTGCAACCCTCTGAAAGGAAATAGTTTCTCCTCATCTTTGACCTAAATGGGTGACCGCACCTTATTTTTAAATGGTGGCCCCTAGTAGCAGATTGTCCGACAAGAGGAACCATCCTCTCCACATGCACCCTGTCAAGACTCCACAGGATCACATGTGTTACGCTCAATTGTAATTGGATGGAGGAAAGTGTGTGGGGGCAGGGAGGGGTGCTGGTGGTGGTCGGGGGGGAATGTTCCCCGTAGAGGATACTAGCTCGAAAACAGGAAAGAAATAGGAAGTACCACACTGAGATTGATGAGCAAGAGGCTCACCCAAAGTGAGTCTTTGTACACCGCAAAGCTTGACAGGCCTGCTGGGGACGCTAGTCCTGCCCCACGAAGCAGTACAATGGTCTCGATGAAGGAGAAAATCCGTCGCTGGAGAAATGGGTGGGGGAGAGTTGGGGAGAAGGAGTACAGGAATGGAGGGAGTGCGTAGTTGGCAATCCTGTACATGTTATATCCCAGATCTATGCAGAGATGATGTTAGTTTCTCTGGGTGCAACAGGTTTTATTCACAGTGCTTTCAAACATCTACTCCATTCTTAATTTCCTGCTTCCAGCTCTTCCGGCAGCTTGGTTTAATTTTTCCGAGTCTCCACCCAGGTTTAATCATTCAAGCACAGTGAGCATAGATCAGTTATCAGACTCACATGGTCTGTGTGGAGTCTGCACGTTCTCCCTGTGGCTGCGTGGGTTTCCTCCGGGTGCTCCGGTTTCCTCCCACAGTCCAAAGATGTGCAAGTTAGGTGGATTGGCCATGCTAAATTGCCTCTTAGTGTCCAAATGGGTTGGGTGGGGTTGCTGGGTTGTGGGGATGGGGTGGAGGCGTGGGCTTAAGTAGGGTGCTCTTTCCAAGGGCTGATGCAGACTCGATGGGCCGAATGGCCTCCTTCTGCACTGTAAATTCTGTGATTCTATCAATCAAACGCAGAACAATATAGACAACAGTGGTTTGCATTTTTAATATGAAGCCAGAAATTAGCACTCCCGCGCCCCCTCACGACATTGCATTCAGTTGAGCAAGAAAACCCTCACATACCATTTATGTCAGCAGTGGTCCCTTTAAGGGCCTTGGGTTTGACAGTTCTCCAGCCGAGCGAACTGACAGATGCACGTTTGGCACAGCCTGTGTCCATGCACTAACCACTGCCAGGACGGTGCCCTGTAGTAGGTTACCCGTCGTCTATGCAAATCAGACAGTCTCATGTCTGTTTCAGGCAGGCTCTCTGAGCCACCACCGGGCCCCCTCATCAGCTTGGCATGAGGCACTTGCCATGTAGTCATATTGGATTCTAAAAGTCAGCTTCCTCCCTGTCTGAAAAACAGGCATCGCAGGTCTAACTCTCCTCCATGTTGCTCTCAGGCTATGTGTTACACTTTGGTGATTAAGGGGCGACACGGTAGCACAGTGGGTAGCACTGTGCCTTCACAGCACCAGGGTCCCAGGTTCGATTCCCGGCTTGGGTCACTGTCTGTGCGGAGTCTGCACGTTCTCCCCGTGTCTGCGTGGGTTTCCTCCCGGTGTTCCGGTTTCCTCCCACAAGTCCCGAAAGACATGCAGTTAGTTGAATTGGACATTCTGAATTCTCCCTCTGTGTACCCGAACAGGCGCCGGAATATCGCAACTCGTGGCTTTTCACACTAACTTCATTGCAGTGTTAATGTAAGCCTACTTGTGACAATAAAGATTATTATTATTATTAATATTACAATAAAGGTCAACTTTTCAGTTGTTGATGGGATTTCACAATGAGCCATCTCCAATCTTCAATCGACAGCACAGTTGCATTTTACTTCTGTGCTTCCAATTTTACCAAGCCTCGGTCAGACCACATCAGGAGTACCTGACCAGTTTTGGGCACTCCGCCTTAGGAAACTATATAATGGTAATGAAATTGGTGCAGCGCATATGCAACAGACTGATACCAGAGTTTAAATGATTAGGTTATGAGCCCAGGTTGTGTAAACTTGGTTTAGAAGATTGAGAAGTGAGCATTTAAAAGATTTGATAAAGTAGATGTAGAGAAACTATTTCCTCTGCTGGTGAGATCCAGGAACAAGGAGGCCGGATTTTAAAGTTAGAAACAGGTTAATTAGGAATGAAATCAAGAAATATCTTTTCACACAATGGGTAATGGGAATCTGGAGCTCTCTCTTCACAGTGGCTGTGGATGCTGGGATCAATTGGCACTTCCAAGATGGAACTCGATAGATTTTTGTTGGGCGAGTGTATATCAGGGGGTATGGAGAAAAGGTAGATAAATAGAGCTGAAGTACAGCTTGACCATGAACTAGCTGAACAGGTTTGAGGGGACAAATGCTTATTCCTATGCCTATGCGATGGAATAGATCTGAAGCAGGTACACAGGTTACATGATCTATTTTCCCTAACTGTGGGCCTGAAGTCAGGTTACAATATGTGCAATGATCCTCGGCTAACTCCACATGAACCACGTTAAGCTGCAGCCCTTTCCTGTTACACCATGGGATGCATTGCTATTCCTCTTCTTTTTTTAAAATAAATTTAGATTACCCAATTATTTTTTCCAATTAAGGGGCAATTTAGCGTGGCCAATCCACCTACTCTGCACATTTTTGGTTTGTGGGGGTGAGACCCACACAGACACGGGGAGAATGTGCAAACTCCACACGGACAGTGACCCAGAGCCGGGATCGAACCTGGGACCTCAGTGCCGTGAGGCGGTTGTGCTAACCACTAGGCCACCGTGCTGCCTGCTATTCCTCTTCTAATGGCAGTAGATATAATTTAGTTGACTACGCGTTGGCTTCAGTTTTATACCACTGCCCTTTTTTAGATACTGACCATTAAAACTGCGCTCTCACAGTGGTGAATGTCATTGTAGCACACACATTTACCTTCAATGATCTCTATCATGCGGACTGGACCATTTACAACAGTCCCTCCCCCGTGTTGGAGGCGTGATGTAAGAGGTGGAAGTGAAAAGCAAACAAAACATCAGGGTTGGAATTCTCCGGCCTTTGGGATCCTCTGTTCCCGCCGACAGCACATGCCCACACATGGGTTTCCCAGCAGGGTGGGAAATCCCATTGACAAGTGGTGGAAACAGAGAATCCCGCTTCTAGTGATGGGCGTGCCGCCTGGAAACACGAGGCTGGGAGACCGGAGAATCCGGCTTTACTGTTTTCGGAGATGTTCTAAAGCCTTGAGCTGGATCACTCTGTTGCAACTCACTGACAGTTGCCCATATCCTCAAAATAACAGTTAGGATTCCTTCTTACTGCCAGCACTTAAGCCTGTATTTTCAGAACAATCCTGATTTTCACACTATGGCATTATCATAACTGTAAGAACTGCAAGGGTTAATGAAGTTTCTAGAGTAGCTGCAAGACGAAGCTACAGTTACAAGTATATAAGCAGTGATGCTAATCCTTGTGGAGAGTGTGTGCAGAAGTTAGCTCGAGAGAGACAGAAGTACAAATAGTGTGAGTGAGAGCAGATCATAGTTTGTTTCTGTTTTAGGATTGGCTGTAGATGAGTGCAGTTCAAATGTTAATAATCAATTGTGTATTCTTTAGGAGTACGTGTCGAATCCAAATTAAGAGTGTTGATAAATTTATAGCTTTGTTTAAGTTCAAGCTATTTTGTGGCCTTTTTGAACACTACGCCAACCATCCTGAAATAAGCAACAAAAGGAAGACCACACACTACCACATTCTAACTTAGTCAAACATCCGAGAGAAACAAACGCACACCACTCTGTTTCTGACCTGTGCCTCTAACGAGCCTGGAACATGTAAAACTTGCCAATGCTTGTGCATCAGGATTTCTAGAAACAACTAAATAATTAACATCGAACAGTTTTTTTGCCTCACAGGCCCTGGTACAAACTAGAAGGGACAGTCGGAATGGACTTGAGCTGGAACAATGACATTGACTAATTGAGGAAAGATTAATGCTTGTGGTTTAGGTGGTTCATTTAACGGTTCAGTCTTGATATTGGGCTAATTGAAAGTTCACCCGCAGTCGCATTTATTCAAGATTGTTTGACGTTTAGATTTGAATTTTCCCATTAACTGTCAATACAAGGAGCTGCCTGCTTTCTAACAGGTGTGAGTTTAATGAAGGTCACCACACAGCGAGAGGAGCACAAGACTCACAGGATTGTCATTGTGGTTTATGTGGGGTTGCTGTCAATCATCTCCCGAACTTACGGCTGGATTATCAGCAAACGTGTGGACGGTGAATGTTTCATCCACAGGAGCGGGAATTTCCCTGCATCCGATGGGAGCAAACGGGACATGGTTTTGTCCGTTGGAATCTCTCAGATCATGAGCAGAGTTTCTGTGCTGGAGTCAGTATCTCGATTGAATCAGAGCTGGGGGTAACTGGAATTAGCCAATCAGGCGGCGTGTAGTAGCCAGGGAAAAGGAGAAATTAGGGTACAGCGAATGGGTATCTTTAAGGCAGAGGGGGCAGAATGTTCCTGGCCCCGAAGCTGGTTTGGAGGCGGGTGGAAGGAGGATGTGTGGGAAATCGGACTGAGGTGTGCCAGCCCTGCTCCTGACCTGTTCCGTCCCCAGACAATTGTCCCAGGAAAGGCCTCCTTTCCACAGTGGATAGCCAACCAAGTAATTAAAAGGGAGGGGGGTTGGGAGGGATCAGTCTTTAATGCACTGCAATGCAATCTTAGGGAAGGTGAGCAGGCACAATGCTGTATTGGGGGTCCAGGAGTACATCATAGGATGTATGATCTCATAGCATGAGGTCAAAGGGGTACAGGCAGCTGCTACCCATGCCACTATTATGGGCAAGGCTAAAATAGGCACAGCCAAAAGCATTCTTCTAAAGGGCTGTGATTCGCCGAACAGCTTCATTTGATCATTGAGGCCCCATTCTTATACATCCCTCTGAAACCTTTTGACATTGCCTGCATTTTGACCCCGCTATCTAACGCAATCTAACGGGATGCTGCAGTTTTTTTGACCTCGGTCAGGAACGCCCCGCCGTGGTTGCACTTACCTCATTTTCTGCACTGACAGTTTCTGGAGGCTCCCCCCCCCCCCCCCCCCTCACTGCCCCAACTGAGGAGGTCCTCGAGCCCCCCGCCCTCACCCCACCTCTTAAGGGCAGGGCACCCCTGGTCCCCTACCCTGGACCCAGGAAACATGGCACCCGGTGCCATCCTGGTGCCATGGCAGTGCACCTGACAGCCTGGCATTGCAACCTATGCACCCTGGCCAGGGTAGCACTGCCAGGGTTCCTGGGTGGCAGTGCAAATCTCCAAGGCTGACAATGCCAAGGTTCTTGTGGTACCACCCGGCACAGAGCCTGACCACCCGGAGGCCTCCAAAGGGCTGGGAGACCCCTGTTCCCCCGCGCTCCCCCCCCCCCCTCTCCCAGGTGCTGTAATGCTTGGTCCACATTCATGTGGTTCAGTTCTAAACCAGGCCGTTAGATCGTGCCCTAAAATGTCTTGTGGTAATCTTAATACAAAAAGGCTGAATAGCAGAATGAGCATTTGAAAATGACTTTGTGTATAAGTAATAGTCCCTGACAGCTACTAATTGTTGCTGGATCCTACGTATTTCATGACAGATGAAATCTGAATTTGAAGTTAGGTCAAGGCGGATGCTGTGAAATTCACTCTACTCAGATTTGTCAAGTAAGCTTTGTTTGCATCAGCCTACGGTGTCTGAGCCCTCGCATGTGCTGAGGGAGGGAGTATGAATGTTGCAAGAGCGCTTCACAATTCTAATGTACACTGGGGGCTTCAAGTTACACCAGACTTTTGAAAGACTGGGTAAGTCTAAGCCCATCCGATGAAGCACTGCTTGAGGTTCTGGGCTGTTCTCGTCGTGATTTTGTGATGTTAATGGATTTCATGACAAGGACTGAATGGATGCTGTCTGGTTCAGTAGTTAGCAGCTACAGTTTGAATGCACTAGGAACCACAAGAGGTGCCAACAAACTTCTCAGACCTCTCTGTGAATGGGATTTGTAACCGTGCCAGCTTTTGGGAGACACAATCCGAGCCAGCCTTGGTGTTTTTTTGTTTGCATTATACATATAAGTATAGATCGAATGAGCAAGGTGGTCCAATCCCTGCATTCTGGCTTACCTCATGGTTTTTGCTCTTTCAAATTTGGTGCCTTTCATTTGGGTTGAGTATTTTAACTTGACTTTTCTATTTTTTTTTTAATTGACGCTGCCGCTTGTAATTTAAGAGCCCATCACTCCAATCTTCTTGGAGAATAACACTGCAAAACTTTCAGGACAATAATTTGATTACACATTCTGTAACTTAAAAATGATGCAATAATTGGACGTGCATTAGACAAAGTAGATATCAGAGGCAAAACCTTCAAGTCACAGGGTTAACATCAGCAGATACTTTTGGCAAGTTCTTCAGTCTAATTTTCTCTTT
This sequence comes from Scyliorhinus canicula, assembly GCF_902713615.1. NCBI lineage: Eukaryota > Metazoa > Chordata > Chondrichthyes > Carcharhiniformes > Scyliorhinidae > Scyliorhinus > Scyliorhinus canicula. The sequence goes on along the minus strand of NC_052148.1, from coordinate 259,171,820 downwards.
ATTTCTTACCTTGCGGTAGTGATTCACATCAGGACCATGACTCCAGGGTCATTGGCTACTTTCCGGTGCATTGCCCATATGTGAGTGGGGAGAGACATCACCAGGAGGCTAATTATTCTGTTTGGAGGCGACAGATATCACACGGAGGCCAATTTTGTTCTCACTACACAGGAACATCTAGCCATTAGAATCATCTCATTGAATGGAGGAGGTGACTCAATGGGCCGAATAGCCTAGAACAGGGGTGGGCAAACTACGGCCCGCGGGCCGCATGTGGCCCGCCAAAGGTCTTTATGCGGCCCACCAAGTCATTAAAAAAAAAAAAAAAAATTTTTTAAACTTTTTTAAAAATTTTTAATTTTTTTTTTAAGGTTAATGGGGGAGGGGGGGGGCTGTTGGGTTACTGGTATAGGGTGGATACGTTGACTTGAGTAGGGTGATCATTGTTCGGCACAACGTCGAGGGCCGAAGGGCCTGTTCTGTGCTGTACTGTTCTATGTTCTATATGAGGCGCCCAGAATCATAACCGGGTGAAGTAATTATTTTACTTAATATACTATGCGGCCCTTTAAAATTGTGAATTTCTGAATGTGGCCCTTGCACGGAAAAGTTTGCCCACCCCTGGCCTAGAACATAAAACATACAGTGCAGAAGGAGGCCATTTGGCCCATCGAGTCTGCACCGACCCACTTAAGCCCTCACTTCCACCCTATCCCCCTAACCCAATAACCCCTCCTAACCCTTTTGGACACTAACCTTTTGGACACCAAGGGCAATTTACCATGGCCAATCCATCTAACCTGCACAACTTTGGACTGTGGGTCGAAACCAGAGAACCCGGAGGAAACTCAGGCAGACGCGGGGAGAATGTGCTGGCTCTGCCCAGACAGTGACCCAGCAGGGAATTGAACCTGGGATCCTGGTGCTGTGACTCCACAGTGCTAACCACTTTGTAACCGTGCTGCCTACTTGTGCTTCTAATTCTAATGGCCTTATGCATATGGATCGGGGTCTACCTCGCCTTTGAGTCCAAATGTACTGTCGCTACATCCATCCTGACTGCACACAGTTTGGGATCAATCTTGGGGCCTTCTTGGTGCATATAGCCTCGTACCTCATGGTGCTACCAGGAAGTAGAACATAGAACATACAGTGCAGAAGGAGGCCATTCAGCCCATCAAGTCTGCATCGACCCACTTAAGCCCTCACTTCCACCCTATCCCCATAACCCAATAACCCCTCCTAACCTTTTTTGACACCAGGGGCAAATTTAGCATGGCCAATCCACCAAACCTGCACGTCTTTGGACAGTGGGAAGAAACCGGAGCACCCAGAGGAAACCCACGCAGACACGGGGAGAACGTGCAGACTTCGCACAGACAGTGACCCAAGCCGGGAATCGAACCTGGGACCCTGGCGCTGTGAAGCCACAGTGCTAACTACTGTGCTACCGTGCTGCCCTAAAGTACCTCCTTCATTTTTTAAACTGTCGTTCCCAAGCACCAAAGGCTGACAGGCCAATTGTTTCCCTCTCCTGTGAGATGCTTAGCATGTGAATAGTAATTGCCCCTGCCAACATTCAACAGCTGTGTTCTGTGAGTCATGACAGAAAAGGATTACAGAAGTGTAGAATTCTGTCCTCAGTGAGAGCGGTCCTCAGCAGCTCACAGGCCAACTGTTTGCAAGTAAAGTGAGAGAATTGGGTTGCCTGCTGTGTGGTGTTCTGTCCATTGTAGCCAAAGGAAATGGCTGCTGCTGAACTGAAATATGCTTGGCGTACCAAACGCATGTTAATCATTTCCCCACCGCCAAGGGAGAAATTTACTGAGACAGGAGCAGATTTTCTCAAATCCGCCCGGTCCAAACATGGGCTGCTGACTGCCAATAAAGACCACCTTGCCCTCATGACTACAAAGGTCACAGGTCAAATTACCAGTTGGTGCTTATCCAATTGTATCAGCCAGTGCTCATTAACTCATGGTGCAATCTGCATTTCTAGATCATCAGTAACTGTTGCAGCTGGATTGCTGTGGTGGTTAAACTTGAGTCTCGCTGGGTAACGTTCATAACGAGTGGTACTTTATGTTGGGATATCGAGAATAAACCGCAGTCAGATCATGCTGTTGTATTTATATATTTGCTATTCCTCACTCTGCACTGTAATATCTATAGATAAATGACCCTCATTAGGCAACATTGTCAAAACTAGGGACATGCTGTTCAATGAATTAGAATTGAACATGCTGAAAAACAATGTAATCATGGAAGGTGATTTTTCTTTACAGATCGGGAATGTTTTGATTTGAAAGCAATTTTCAAAAAGAGGAATTCATTATAAAGGCAATTATACGGCCTCGATGGGGCCAGAAAGCAGTTCGTCGCGACGCAGCGATCCTGCGAGACGTTGTGATGTGAATCCTGCCCATTTTGGAAAGACTGCGTATAAAAGCGAGAGAACGAATCTCACTTTAATGTGCACTTTCCCGAGGTACCCGAGGCGATGAGGTCTATCCCTTACACCTCGGAGATCTCGGGTGAGCGCCGTTCAGTACTGGTCCCCACAAACGGGGTTGGCACTCGTGGGGGTCTCTCAGGGCACCGGAGGTCCCCAGGTGCATGCCCATTGGGCAGGGTGCCAGCCTGGCACTGCCAACACGGAGGGTTGGATTCCAACAGCGGAGGTGGCTCACCATTGCCCACCAACGGGACCTTTCTGACCCGCCAATGTCTTTGGTGTTTTGCGTGGCTCGCCCGCCACGCCACTGCGGTACCCGCCGTGGAGGATCTCCTTCAGCGAGTCCGTAAAATCCCACTGGTGCGAAGGGCCGGAAAATCCCATCTGGAGTTGCTCACTTGGTCTCTCTTGCCACAACAGCTGGTCAGAGATAGAATCAGGAGTAGGCCATTTGGCTCTTCAAGCCTGCTCTGCCACTCAATTGCCTCATGACTGACATTATACCTGAAACGCCATCTTACTGCACTATCCACATATCCCTTAATTCCAATAAAGAATTTAAAAGACACCTCTTTACCCAAAGAGAGTTAAGAGTACGGAATTTGCGAACACAGGGAGTGGTTGAAGACAATAGTATCCAAGCCTTTAAGGGGAGGCTAGACATGGATGTGAGGGAGAAGAGAATAGAATGTGATAATGTAAGATTTAGATGAGAAAAGGAGTGGGCTCGACTGTTGTATAATGACTGACAGTGACTGGTTGGGTTCAATGGCCTGTTTCTGTGCTGTGCCTCCCATGTAATCCTCCATGACCCTCTTAACATCCAAAAATCTTTCATGATCTGCCTTGAATATACTCAGTGACTGAACATCCACAGATTTCAGGGTAGAGAACTCCAACTGTTTAAGCGAAGACTTTTCTCTTACTCTCAGTATTAAATGATTGTTGCCGTATTCTGAGACTGCGGCCTCGCGTTCGAGGCTCCTCAGCCAGGTGGGACATCTTTCCTGCATCTACCTTATCAAGCCACGTGAACATTCTACATATACTTCAATGAGATTATCTTCCTGATGCACTATTAATTACTACAAAGACGAGAGTAATGAATAATCAAGGTTTTATTGAGCTGCGATGTGTGGCCTTCTGCAGCTGCAACCAGAATGGGAGCAGCTCTGGTGAGCACACACATTTATACACTGCCTACTGGGCGGAACCAGCAGGCAGGTATTTACCCCTGTAGCTCTAGGACAGGGGCCTTACCGTACCACATTTAATATACAGTTACTTACGGTTACTATATCTAATATACAGTTACTTACGGTTACTACATCTAATATACAGTTACTTACGGGTACTACATCTAATATACAGTTAGTAGTGACTACCACACTTCCATTCTTCTAAACTCTTTGGGCGCGGATTACTGGCCTCATCCCACCAGAATCGGGGCACGTGGCAGCCAGCAGATCCCAGGAGATGCCTCCACCGGGATCCCCGATGGCTGTTTTGCCTCCCCACAATGGGCGGGATCCAGAATCACATGGCTTTGTGAGTTTAAGAACCCATTTAGCCATGCTTGCAAGTGGTTAGCACGGTTGCCTCACAACGCCGAGTTCCCAGGTTCGATCCCGGCTCTGGGTCACTGTCCTTGTGGAGTTTGCACATTCTCCCCGTGTTTGCGTGGGTTTCGCCCCCATAACCCAAAAGATGTGCAGCGTAGGTCGATTGGCCATGCCAATTTGCCCTTAAATTGGGAAAAATGAATTGGATACTCTAAAAAAAAATTTTAAAGCCATGCTCGCGCCACCCGGCATCTATCGGCTTTGCCCCAGCCGGGCGCTGTTCAGTACTGGTTCCCACAAATGGTGATCAAGTGGAATAGTATGGGGTGGGGGGGTGGGTGTGTCTCCCAGGTGATCAGAGGCCCGCAGGTGGTCGGTGCCCAGAAAGGGTGGCACCCTGGCACTGCTGGTGACACCCAAGCACTTTGACACTGCCAGTCTGGCACCATGGCAGTGCCACCCAGTTGCCAGCCTGGCACTGATAGGGTGCCCAGATGGCACATCCAGGCTTGCCGGGCACTGCTATCGTGCCAGACTGGAAGTAATAAGGTGCCTTGCTGACATTTAGCCCACGCCAGGATCAGGCCTGTGGGTGCCCGGCCCGTGTGAGGTGTAGCGCCGAGGGGCTCAATGTTCCCCTTATGGGCGGCACGGTAGCACAGTGGTTAGCACTGTTTTTTCACAGTGCCAGGCTCCCAGGTTCGATTCCCGGCTTGGGTCACTGTCTGTGCCAAGTCTGCAGGTTCTCCGGCTGCTCCAGTTTCCTCCCACAAGTCCTGAAAGACGTGCTGTGAGGTAATTTGGACATTCTGAATTCTCCCTCTGTGTACCCGAACAAGTGGCTGAATGTGGCAACTAGGGGCTTTTCACAGTAACTTAATTACAGTGTTAATGTAAGCCTACTTGTGACAATAAAGATTATTATTATTCGGTGCGTTGGGGCGTTCTGGGGTTGTGTCGGGCAGGGTGGGGGGGGGGGGGGGAGTCAAGGTATAGGTGCGCCGATACACACCAAGAGATATGTGGATAATTCGTTTCAGTTGTGTTAATTCAGAGTCACAAAGCGGGGACGGAGGAGGCGCCAATTTTGAGCAAACATTTTCAGTCCAAGTGTAGAGCCAAAGTGATTGAGACTTATGCACCAAGTGTGAATCCTCTGGGGCCTGCGTGTTGCCTTTCTGTCACCCCATTGCTCAATATTTTATTCTGCTTTTGTTTAATGTACCGCCATCCATCAAGATCAACAAAAAGCTGTGAATACGTATCTCGAGAAGACCATAGCAGTAACGGGAATAAATCTCCTTTCCTCTGTACAGCAGCACCCACAGTATTTTCAAAAGCTAAATGAAAAGCAGGTGGTGTTTCCAGTGATGTTGGTGTTTCCCTATAATTAAACACATAACAAAATCTCAATCTCAGTCAGAAAACTGCACCCACTGCAATGTCATTAGCGGAACGTTTATCCCAGACAGCGAGAGAGAAAAGCATGTTGCTTATTTTGTTTCTCAACAAGAGGTTTTTCAGACCCTGGTGTGGTTTTACCATTTAAAAGAAAAGGTATCTCTGGATGTATCTATACACACATACCTAAGATGAATCATTGTGCATCTTAATTTGTGGGATTGCCTTAAGAGAAAATAAACAGAGATTTTGGGCAGCACGGAAGCATAGCGGTTAGCATAATTGCTTCACAGCGCCAGGCTCCCAGGTTCGATTCCTGGCTTGGGCCACTGCCTGTGCGGAGTCTGCACGTTCTCCCTGTGTTTCTGTGGGTTTCCTCCGGGTGCTCCGGTTTCCTCCCACAGTCCAAAGATGTGCGGGTTAGGTGGATTGGCCATGATAAAATTGTCTCTTAGTGTCCAAAAATGTTAAGTACGGGTGTTGGGTTACGGGGATAGGGTAGATACGTGAACAAAGAAAAGTACCTCACAGGAACAGGCCCTTCGGCCTTCCAAGCCTGTGCCGACCATGCTGCCCAACTAAACTAAAATCTTCTGCACTACCGGGGTCTGTATCCCTCTATTCCCATCCTACTCACGTATTTGTCAAGATGCCCCTTAAATGTCACTATCGTCCCTGCTTCCACCACCTCCTCCGACAGCGAGTTCCAGGCACCCTCTACCCTCTGTGTAAAAAAACTTGCCTTGTATATCTCCTCTAAACCTTGCTCCTCGCACCTTTAACCTATGCTCCCTAGTAATTGACCCCTCTACCCTGGGAAAAAGCCTCTGACTATCCATCTGTCTATGTCCCTCATAATTTTGTGGACCTCTATCAGGTCGCCCCTCAACCTCCATCATTCCATTGAGAACAAACCGAGTTTATTCAACCTCTCCTCATAGCTAATGCCCTCCATACCAGGCAACATCCTGGTAAATCTCTTCTGCACCCTCTCTAAAGCCTCCACATCCTTCTGATAGTGTGGCGACCAGAATTGAACACTATACTCCAAGTGTGGCCTAATTAAGGTTCTATACAGCTGCAACATGACTTGCCAATTCTTGTACTCAATGCCCCGGCAAATGAAGGCAAGTATGCCATATGCCTTCTTGACTACCTTCTCCACCTGTGCTGCCCCTTTCAGTGATCTGTAGACCTGTACACCTCTCTGACTGTCAATACTCTTGAGGGTTCTACCATTCATTGTATATTCCCTACCTGCATTAGACTTTCTAAAATGCATTACCTCACATTTGTCTGGATTAAACTCCATCTGCCATCTCTCCGCCCAAGTCTGCAAATGATCTAAATCCTGCTGTATCCTCTGACAGTCCTCATCGCTATCCTCAATTGCACCAACCTTTGTGTCGTCTGCAAACTTACTAATCAGACCAGTTACATTTTCCTCCAAATCATTTATATATACTACCAACAGCAAAGGTCCCAGCACTGATCCTTGCGGAACACCACAAGTCACAGCCCTCCAATCAGAAAAGCACCCTTCCATTGCTGCTCTCTGCCTTCTATGGCCTAGCCAGTTCTGTATCCATCTTGCCAGCTCACCCCGATCCCATGTGACTTCACCTTTTGTACAGTCTGCTATGAGGGACCTTGTCAAAGGCCTTAAAGAAGTCCATATAGACAACATCCACTGACCTACCTGCATCAATCATCTTTGTGACCTCCTCAAAAAACTCTATCTTGTTAGTGAGACACGACCGCCCCTTCACAAAACCCATGCTGCCTCTCACTAATACGTCCATTTACTTACAAATGGGAGTAGAGCCTGTCTCAAACAATTCTCTCCAGTAATTTCCCTACCACTGACGTAAGGCTCACCGGCCTGTAGTTCCCTGGATTATCCTTGCTACCCTTCTTAAACAAAGGAACAACATTGGCTATTCTCCAGTCCTCTGGGACATCACCTGAAGACAGTGACGATCCAAAGATTTCTGTCAAGGCCTCAGCAATTTCCTCTCTAGCCTCCTTCGGTATTCTGGGGTAGATCCCATCGGGTCCTGGGGACTTACCTATCTTTATATTTTTCAAGATGCCCAACACCACATCTTTTTGGATCTCAATATGACCCAGGCTATCTACACACCCTTCTCGAGACTCAACATCCACCAATTCCTTCTCTGGTGAATATTGATGCAAAGTATTCATTTAGTACCTCACCCATTTCCTCTGGCTCCACACATAGATTCCCTCGCTTGTCCTTCAGTGGGCCACCACATGGGCTTGAATAGAAAGGTCTTTGTAAGGCCCGGTGGAGACTCGATGGGCCAAATGGCCTCCTTCTGCACTGTAAATTCTATGATTCTATGATTAGGAAGGTGACCTTGCAGAATGAAAGCGAGCCAGTCATTAGCCCCAACAGATTCATGCTGGTGTTTATGCACATCCTCCCACTTTATCTAACCCCATCACACACTCTACTCCAGCGACCTCCATCTTCAATTTATCATCTGTTTTGCCACCTCCAGCCTGGTGTCAGCCACCAAACACATCTTCCCCACGCCTCAACCTTCAGCGTTCCTAGGGCACCCTTCCTCCAGAACAACCTGCTCCACTCCCCAATCACCCCCAGCACCCTATCCTATGCCATTCCCACAGCACCCTCCCGGGCAAGCACAGGAGATGGGATTTTAGCTTCTCTCTTCCCACTCTCCAAAGGCCCCAGACATTCCCTCCGGGTGGAACAGCCTCACTGTACTCACTGCTCTCGATGTGGTCTTCTCTATACCGACGAGACAAAATGCAAATTGGGCAGTCACTTTGTAGGACCTGCGAGAAGAACCCTGAGCTTCTGGTTGCCTGTAATTTTCATTCTGCATCCCACTTCCCTCTGATCGCTGTGTCCTTGGTCGCCTAGTTTGTTCTCTCGACGCTCAACATAAACGCGAGGAACAGCGCCTCATCTTCCCACTGCCACAGTATATCATCTATGTTTCTGGCCCTCCAGTGTTTATCTAGCCTCCACTTGACTGCATCTGTGCCCTTGTCCTCAACCCTGCTTGTGACTGTGAATTCCATGTTCTAATCCCTCTCTGGCTAAAGAGGTTTTTCTTGAATTCCCTGTTGGATTTTTTAGCGACAATATTTATGGCCCCCCGGTTCTGGTTTCCCTCCAAGTGGAAACGCTTTCTCTATGGGATGCCCGATCAAACCCTTCCTTGATTGGTGCTCTTTATTTCACATATAATCACATATATTCTGATGCCAGTGCTCATCAGCGGGAGATGCACAGCTGCATTCGCTTCAATTCAGAGGCTGGCTGTGCAATTTGGCTACAATTTAATTTGCGCACACACACACACACATAAAGTCCAAGCACAGCAAAAAAAAAAAAATCAGCCGAATTCAGCTGCAAAGTAGATGTATTAAGGAAGGGAGCGATGAATGGGCCATTGCTACCAATCCTCACAGCACCCACACCACCCCTCTGCCCGCCACCCCCCAAACCACCCCCCCCCCCCCCCCCCCCCCCCCCCCCCCCCAAACCCTCTGATATGAACCGGCAAATTGACATTAAATCATTCGCGAAAAATCTCTTTGAGAAGATGCCTATTGAAGTCAGTGGCATCGTTGTCCATGTGCACCGTACTGTGACACAGTGACTGCAGACCAGCAGGTGCCAAAGACTTAACCAGCTTGCCATGTGAGGTGGAGGCTGTTATTAGAATTCCTTTGTTTAGCTGACGCTTTACCGGGTATTCAACTGGAACATTCGATAGATTCAGGGACTGTGAATGAAGTGAAACAGATCATACAGCTCCCACTGGTCTGTTGTGAAGCTATGCAAAAATGATCAAAACTAATATTCACAAAACAATTGTAGAAGTCTCCCTGGTACGATATGGAAAGTGTGGAGTGGGTTATTCCATAAGAATTGTTCTCCTTTAATATGCAATAGTAAGTAGCCCACTTACCTAGTCAGAAGAATTCTAGTCCATACCCCACGCTAAGAACCTAAGTATTTAATCTAGGCTGTCACTTCAGCATCTCATAGAATCCCTGCGGTGCAGAACAAGGCCATCCTGTCCATCACTGTCCCGCTGCAGCCAACCTCACGAAAGAGGACTCTACCTCGCCCCACTCCCCCGCCCTATCCCCATAACTTGTACCTCTTTGGACATAAGGAGCAATTTATCATGGCCAATCCACCTAACACGTGCATCGTTGGACTTTGGGAAGAAATCAGAGCACCCGGAGTAAACACCACACAGTCGCCTAGGCCGGAATTGAACCCCGGTCCCTGGCCCTGTGAGGCAACAGTGCTAACCACTGTGCAACCATGCTGCCCGAGCTTCTGTGGTTTTGCCTAATGTTGTTGTAAAGGGAGACTGAGAGCTACTGTCTAACTTACTGCAGACAACAGCACCATGTTGCATTGTTAAGTGGCCCTGACCCCTTTGCCTCATCATCTCTCTCCTCCTTTATGACAGCCCTTAAAACGCCCTCTTTGACCAAACCTTTGTCCGCCTATCCTCATGCCTCAATTTTTGCCTCCGTGTTAAATTGTTTCTCCGACAATCCTCCTGTGAAGCAGGATGTTTAACTACGCTAAAGGCATATGATAAATGCAAGTTAGCTTTTCTCCTTCTTACAGAGAGTAGCTCATCCTTGCTGGACCTCTCTTGACCTGTATCTCTCCTCGAAACACTTTCCTCTTGGAGTGCCACATCAGATGGGTATCGTATTCCCCCAACATTTACCAGAACACTCCATGTGTGGATACCTGATTAAATATCAAATGAACCGCAGCAAATTGTTTCCTCAGACGGACCTGAGCTGTTAATGTGCCAGCTGTTGCCAATTTGTGGCCGCTTTTTAAAAAAATCAGATTCTGGAAAGCCAGTGCTGGGCAAGAAACGACAATTATTGATATATGCAGCACATACTTGTTCTGCATATTTTGGTTCCTTTCGCACAGCATTGATAGGCCAAAGCAATACGTTAAATCCCAAATTAGACACCTACCTTATAAAACCCATGTTGCAAATCATGGAAGCAGCTCTCACCACTCTGGGAGCAGGTATCGGACATTTTCATGTGAATCGCTCTGTTAAATGTCCAGTTGCACTCGGGGGAGCTCTGACTCTTGTCCATGTTCAGCTCTAGCCCATCGCACTTGAAGATATGTTGCCCCATCCCGGGCAGCAGCGTAGATTCACCAGAAGGATATCAGGGCTAAAAACGTTCAATTCGGAGGCTCAGTTGCATAAACCTGGCTTGTGTTCCCTTAGAAAGCCACAGATTGAAGAGTGGCCTAATCAAGGTGTTTAAGGTGATAAATATACATGGGCGATTATGACGTGCTGGTAATGTCACAGGACTAGTAATTCAGATGCCCAGGCTAATGCCCCCTGCAGGTGGGTTCAAATCCCACTAAGGCAACTGGTGGAATTTAAAGTTCAGTTGATAAAATCTGGAATATAAAGATAGCTTCAGTAATGGAGATCACTATCACCGATTTAGGCCAAAACTGGTTCAGTATTGTCCTTTAGGGAAGGAAATCTGCCATCCTTAATTGTCCTGGCCTACCTGTGTCTCCAGACCCATAGCCACGTGGTCGACTCTAAACTGTCCTCTGAAACAGTTCAAGGGCAATTAATGGTGGGCAACAAATGTTGGCCTTGCCAGCAATGCCTTCATCCCATGAAATAATTTTTTAAAAGATGAGAAATAGAATAGGTCCAGAGGAAACTATTTACTCACAAGGGGGGGGGAGGGGGGTTCCTGCACAAGACATCATGGCGGGATTCTCCGATCCTGAGGCTAAGTGTTGACGCCAACGGAAACGCCGGCCTCAGGCTCAGCAATTCTGGCCCCTACAGGGGGCCAGCCCGGCACTGGAGCGGTTCACGCCGTTCCAGCTGCTGATCCCGGCGTCAAATGGCCGTCGCGGGATCTGTGCATCTGCAGTGGCACCGGTGCAACGCGTGCATGCGCAGTGGCTTCCTTCAACGCACCGGCCCCGACGCAACATGGGGAAGGACGACAGGGGCCAGGCCACATCGGAGGCCCCCCTGGGGTCGGACCACCCCCCCCCCCCCCAAAGGCCACCTCCGACCCTTCCACACCGAGTTCCCACCGGCTGAGAGCAGGTGTGGACGGCGCCGGCGGGACTTGGCTTTTTTACGACGAGATTCAGCGTGCCGGCCGCGTAGAGCAGCCCCCTGACCGGTGCTGCACCAACGACGCCGGCGGCAATGGTGCTGATTCTCTGCTCTGCGGAGAATCGCGTGCCGGCATCGGGGCGGCGCGGCGCGATTCGCGCCTGTCGCGGGGATTCTCCAGCCTGGCCCCAGGCTGAGAGAATGCTGCCCCATAGTCTTAATATTAGATCCGTGAGAAATCAGGAGACACTTCTTGACACACAGAATTATGGAAGTCTGGAGTTCTCTGCTCCATGGTGCTGTGTTAACTGATATTTTTAAAACAGAGTTGATAGATTCTTGTTAAGTAAGAGGCAACGGTGGCACAGTGGTTAGCATTGCTGTATCACAGGTCCAGGGACCCGGGTTCAATTCCGGCCTCGGGTGACTGTCTGTATGGAGTTTTGCATATCATCCCTGTGACTGCGTGGGTTTCCTCCGGTTGCTTTGGTTTCCCCCCGCAGTCCAAAGATGTGCAGGCTAGGTGGATTAGCCATACCAAATTGCCCTTTGGTGCCCAAAAGGTGAGGTGGGGTTACTGAGTTATGGAGATAGGTTGGAGGTGTGGGCTTAAATAGGGTGCCGTTTACAAGGGCCGGTGCAGACTCGATGAGCCGAATGGCCACCTTCTGCCATATAAATTTTATGGTTCTATGAAGGGTATCGGGGAAAATGCAGTCAAGGTAGGTCAATTAGGTCAGATCTAATGGAAAAACAGGAGGTCTTGTGGCACAGTTTGTAGTGTCTCACCCCAGGGCATAATGGCCGCAGAGTGGCATGGCCAAGGAATTGTCAACCTGCAAATCTTTCTGATGCACATATGGCAAGTGGTAAGAGTTTCCTGGTTGGTCAGGAGTGTGTAGGTAGGAGCTGCATGCCACCCTCTCTACGTTAATAGACTCCACATGCAAGCTCAACTGGTTCCATTGTAAGCAGCCTTGTCGCTTTGAGAGGCTGCTGGAGAGACGGAGCAGATTCGAGGGGCTGAATAACCTACTCCTCTACCTCACATGTCTGTATCAGCTGCGTAAAAGCCAAACTGTCAGAGGATCAGCAAGTTCAAGCCGAAAAGCCCAACGAGATGAATACTTGTGCTAGTGTTCGCAGGTCATTGGTAAACTTCCTGTCCCTTTTCTTTTCATCTACTTAATGATCTGTTTGAGCTGCTTGCAGAAAAATACTTTTCACTGTACCTCGGTACACGTGACAATAAGCCAATCCAATCCAATCCATGCTCCAGCCATTAGTGACTCATTACCCAATTGGATGGTGCTTGACTGCCAGTCAAACACCCTTTCCCCCCCCTCCCAATCTTCAATATTTTTTATATCTGGTAAAGGGAAATGTTCAAAGAAAATGACAAATATTACATTTTTTTCAATGTCCCGATGTTTTCTCCAGGGTTGCACGTTGCAGTATCCTGGAGACTCCAGGCCAATCCTGAAAGGTTGGTAACCCTCAGCTTCAGGGGCCGAGTGGCCTACTCTTGTTCCTAATTTGCCTGTTCATACCTGTGTTTGTAATAGGCATGCTTGGGGCCTTCCCTGCTGAGCCAGGCTCCCAAACTGTGCTTCCACTCCTTGCTGAATCACAAACTCACTCCATTTAAGATGCCATTCCTGACACGGTTTTCACAAAGTGTGAGGAACATTCCTTTAGTGACGGACCTTACGCCACTAAGCTAAGCACAGAAAAGATAGGGGCAGTCTCGTAAAATACAAGGGGCAGGATTCTCCATCGACGGACGCTGGAATCGGGTAACACGATAGGGCGGAGAATCGGCTTTGATGCCGAAATCGTGGTAGGTGCCGTTTTCACGCCAAGTCGCAATTCTCCGATGCCTTGACAGTGGCGTCAATGCGCTCCAGGCCACTTGTACAGTAAATGCCGTTGGCATATCGTTAGCGAGCCTGACCCAGTATTTTCAGGTCTCCACGAGCTCCGCCTCCGCTGGGGCAAATTCCCTTTGGCGAGGTTCACCTTTGTTTTTACATATTGCGAAAGCAGGCACAGTGGCTGCTGAGAGAGAGAGAGGGAGGGTACGGAAAATGTCCAACATCGCCATTGTGTGCTGACAGTTGTGCCGCTGGCTGGGGTGCTTCTGGCAGGGCTGGAGAGAGTAATGTGGGGTGGCCAGGAGGTGGGCTGTGGGGTCGGGGTGGATGGACATGAAATACCATTGCCACAGCCTGCAAGACAGCTATGCAGCTGCGCATGCCGCTGACTGCCCACCGTGAACTTAGGGCCACAGGACATATGGGTGTGTATATGCGGCTGCAGTTTGTCAGCCTCCCGAGTGTCAAATATGGATCCGGTGAATCAGACACCATTTTTTTATTGGAATCGATTGTGTTCCATGTAGCGCTGCTGCTCGCCCCTCTGTGGTCGGTGAATCGGCCCAGGTGCAGAATCAATTTTGCTGTCGTAGAAGTCCATTAATCCTGTCCTGGTGCCAACACCCGCCCAAGGTTTAAGAAACCACATTTGTGCACAGGGGCAGTTTGCTGATTAATAAGAGCAGCGTTGAATAACAATTGAAATTTGAATCTAGCCTTGAGGTCAAAGGGCTGTAAGGGGCGACTGCTAATCTCATCCGCAAAGCAATTTAGAAAAAAATAGATGCATTATAGCATTAAGATCGAACGATGAAGTTTTGTCTGAATAAAATGTACAATCTCTCTGGATCTTCCTGGATGTTGTGTGGGGCTTTGCTTGAACGACACACACTGGTTAATTTAAGTAAGTACAGCTTGAGGCTGATTGAAAGGAGAGCTGACTCTAAGACTGCATCTCATGTTAAAAGCTCAGCACTTCCATTTGAATTCTTGAGGAAGGTGGGGTCGAGGTAATTTTCACCCATCAGGCCAGCTTTGCAATCATCCAAAACTATTCCGTGTGGGCATCGATGGAGAAGTCTTTGATCTTCAATGAAATGGAAAATTCATGTTTGGGTTCAGGAACTTTTGAAGACTTTCAGAGAGTGGCAGGAGCAGATTTTTTAAGTCTGCATATTCCTCAGATATCTTGTCATCCTTGAAGATGGTGCAACGACTTGTCTTAACTTGAAGGTCCGGTGGAATTCCCGCAGCTACAAACTTGGTAAAGTTACAGAAATGGTTATACTGCAGATATACCCCTCTATAGATGTCACAGGAGGCCACACCTGCCCAACACATTACCTCACAAACAGGGAGTGGACTTAATTCAGAAAAGTAATTACTGACTAAAAAAATTAGAAATAATTATTTGGACAATGATGTTAATTTCACTTCAGGGAATATTGGGAAAAAACACAATGGCACTCTGTTCTCTCAAATTATGATGTCATATGAATAACCCCCCATTAAATTATAGGCTTGTATTCAATTCCCTTCCGTCCATCATTGCATATTCAATTTATGATCCTACGGGTATGGTTGACATCTGCCTAAACAGCCCATACAAGGAGCGTGTATCAGAGGCAGATATTAAAAAGGAATAATATTCAAGCCCACGGGGAGAAAGTGGGGGAGTGGCACCAGATAGATTGCTCTTCCAGAGAGTCCTACATACATGATGGGCCAAATGGCCTTCTGTGCTGTAACAATTCGGCAATTCTAAGATTTTTACAGGACAGAAATGGGCCATTTCGTCTGTGCTAGCATTTGCGTTGCACACAAGTCCGCCTCACTCTCCACTTTATCAAATCCTAACCGGATATCCTTCAGTACCTTTCTCCATTGTTTACTTGTCTAGCTCCCCAAAAGACATTTCACACAATTTACAATCTCATTGCATAAATAGTCACAGAAACACATTGATTACAAAACTGTTTCAGAGATAGCCATGTTCAAAGTTAAACTGGTATAATCCTGTTAATGGCATCTATCCGACCAACCATAAGGGGTCCTTTCGGTGTAGTGTTGGGACGTTCAGGGTTAAAAGGGTTAATGCGTGGGAGAGTGGAAACGGTACCGCCCAGGTGATGATGTAAGAGACACATGACCAAGATTCAAGAGGGAGAATGTTTCTGGACTGTGTAGCGCCTAGTCATGTACACCTGCATATAGTTATAATATAGCAATAAGCCAGTTATAGTTCAGACATATCTATGCCTCATCAATTATTCTTCAGCAAGGCACAACCAACATACAACATGTGAAAAATCTTGATCCAGCAGCAGAGTTAGAGAACATAGCATTGATCTCCTGTTCTTACTGGTTTAGCTCAGTGGGCTAGACAGCTGGTTTGTGAAGCAGAACAAGGCCAGCAGTGCGGGTCCAATTCCTGTACCAGCTGAGAATTCGGAGTTCTCCCTCAGTGTACCCAAACAGGCGCCGGAATGTGGCGCCTTTGGGGCTTTTCACCGTAACTTCATTAGTGTTCACGTAAGCCTACTTGTGACAGTAAAAGGTTATTATTATTACCTGGTCTAACCTATATATGACTCCAGACCCACAAAAACATGATTGACTCAACCATTCTCAAAGGGTGGGCAACAAATGTTGGCCTTGCCAGCCATGCCCATGTCCCAGGAATGAATAAGAGTCAATTCCTGTTGACTCTGTGGGAGCCAGTGTTGACAAATTGAAATAAGGCCCGAGAATTTAAATTGGCTAGGCCTCACATTGGCACTAGCGATGGGTGTTTACCTCCCATTCCAGCCCCTTCACACCTCACTCCTGCCCCAGATCAAAATTGTGGCTTCAATAACTTAAAGTAACATCTGTGAGAATTATCGGAGGAACAAATTATTACACCTGATTCCATGTGTCAAGCTACAGCTGTTGTGAGCTAGAATTTGATCTCTCGTCCAATCCTGCTTGACATTTCCGGGAAATTTTGGTGATAAAGGCAAAGCTCAGATGAACTCCCAGGCCACCAGATTATTCCCTTGATGAGTTGGCGTGCCATCTTTCTACTGTTGGTGGGGTATTTGAAAATGTCGGCCATTCTGAGGAACACTGTGGACCTCACTTAATTTCTGAACTACAGTGAGGTTGTTGCCCAGGAGAAGAAGGGAAACTTGCATTGAGACAGAGCTTTTAACGTAGGCAGGATATCCCAAGGTGAATTACAGGAGTTAAATCAGACAGAAATTGACATTGAGCCTGGGAGCATTGAAGCAGGTGGCCAAATGGTTGGGCAAAGCATTAGGACTTAAGCAAAGTCTTAAAGAAGGTGGAACAGTGCAGTAATTTGGAGAAGGAATTCCAGAGTTTAGGGCCAGGGAAGTTGAAGGTACAACCTCTGAAGGTGGGATGAGGGAAGCAGGAATAGGCAAGACGCCAGCATCAGAGAAACGTTGCCTTGCAGGGCTGGAGGAGGTAAATAAACAATAACAAATCTTTATTATTGTCACAAGTAGGCTTACATTAATGAAAATCGCTTATTGTCACAAGTAGGCTTCAATGAAGTTACTGTGAAAAAGCCCCTAGTTGCCACATTCCGGCGCCTGTTCAGGGAGGCTGGTACGAGAATTGAACCGTGCTGCCTGCCTGCCTTGGTCTGCTTTAAAAGCCAGCGATTTAGCCCAGTGTGCTAAACCAGCGTAACCAGCATTAACACAGCAATGAAGTTACTGTGAAAAGCCCACAGTCGCCATATTCCAGCGCCTGTTCAGGTAAGCTGAGGGGATATTCAGAACGTCCAATTCACCTAACAAGCACGTTTTTCGGGAGAAACCCACGCAGACACAGGGAGAACGTGCAGACTCCGTACAGATAGTGACCCAAGCCGGGAAGCGATCCCTGGTGCTGTGAAGGCACAGTGCTAACCACTGTGCTACCATGCCACTACAGGGATAGCGAGGTGGGAAGCCAAGGAGGGATTTGAATGTGACCGATGAGAATTTTACAATCAAGGGAATGCTGTATCGAGAGCTAGCACAAGTCAGCGGGCACAGCGGTGGTGGGTGAACAAGACTTGATGCAAATTGGGATGCGCACAGCAGGGTTTAGGATGTGCTCGAGATTACAAAGAGTGAAAGGTAAATGTTTGGCCTGGGGAACATTGGAATAGTTGAGACTAGAGGTAACAAAAACATGTAAGCGCGGCTATTTATTTATTTTCTTTTATCATAATGAGTTTGTCAATTTACATATGACGGGATAAATATGCTTCAGAAATAAAGGGGACCAAAATTGTTTAAAAGCAAAACACAACAAAGTTGGCCTTTTGGATATAACCCTAATTCTTGATTCTTCTTGGTTAAAAATGAAGCTAAAAATAATGATAATTGCTCTATTCAGCTTCTGCGTTTCCGTTAGTGAGCTCCCATTACTCCTTCAAAAACAACGTCTTTTGTTTCACTTTGTAAACCAAATGTTCCCGCAGTGGATTGAATAGTATTTACATTGTTTGAATCTTTGCTGCCTTTTGTCACTCAGTAATACCCAAGGACTGCGTGGGCTTAGGATCACTGCTGTCTTTTCAAGAAAGTACTTTGAACCTTGCCTGGCCAGTATATACACACCATGTTAAGCAGTCAACAACCTGTTTCTTGTTGTGACCCATATCAACTTAATTTCAGAGGAATGCTGTCAAATACCTCAGACGAATCATACAACAGCAACCCAAGAAACTCAACACCATCCAGGAGGAAACTGCCTGCTTGAACAGGCTATTTGCCACCCTTAAACATTCACTCCCTCCGCCAGCAGTGCACAGTGCCTGCAGTGTGTACCAATCACTGAGATGAACTGTACCAACTCAACATCATCTTGTCATCAGCACCACCTTGGTCTTAACCTTTGACCCTTGACCTTTACCACCAAGAGGACAGGAGCAGCAGGCACTTTCCTCCAAGTCACACACCACCCTGACATGGAACTATAATCGGCATTCTCTCATCACCTATGCGTCAAAATCATGGATCTCCCGAACAGACAGTACTGTGGGAGTACCTTCACCATGAATTTGCAATGATTAAAGTAGATGGTGTCCCTTGTCAATGGGATCTAGGAATAGGCCATAAATATTGGCCTTGCTGGTGACACCTAAATATCAAAATACTAATCCATATGACAATGCCCCCTTCCCAAAATGTCAGTTTGGGTATGTCTCAGACTTCAGTCACTGGCAACAGGACAATGTCTAGCCATCAACCATACTGTTCACTGCTTGTTTCCAAGACAGATCAACTTGATTGAACATTATCATTGTTTTTATTCTTGCTCAGTTAGCATTATAATCCGGAAAATAAAGATGCCAGACTGGTGTCAGACGGTGAGAAAGGAGATGGTAGGAAGTGAGAAGGTTCCAGATACCAAGCCTAGACCATCAGCTTGTAGAGATATCTGAATGGAGAAGAATTCCCAATGGTTGAGAGAGTTCTTAATCCATTAGTGTCTTCTATCTTGATCTCAATCCTACCAGTGCAGTCTTCAGGCATGTTTAATGCCGTAAGTAAAGCTCATCTGGGATACAAAGGCTGACTTAAGGCCTGGTTTCCCACTGAATCCCAGCACGCAATATCTCCTCAGCCACCTTATAAAGGGAGGGTAAAGGTCAACCAGGGCACTGAGGAAGCTGGCAGTGTTGACAGGCTGCCCAAGAGACACCCAAAATATTGAAATTAGGTGATTTCTGCCTGACCCTGACACTCCAGCAAGTTCGGGAGCGGAGATCTTGGGCAGTTCTCTTGCTAAAGTGCGCTGCCACACTTTCTAGGCCATGAATTATTTCTGATCTTCTGCAGAGTACATGGTCTCAGTCTCTCCAAATGCATCCCCACTTTCATATCACCAAATTTGGAAGCGTGGATGTATTAGCGAGAGGCAACATGGTTTTGTGAAGGGCAGGCCTTGTCTCACCAATTTGATCGAGTTTTTCGAGGCAGTGACGATGGTGATTGATGAAGGTGGGGCAGTGGATGTTGTCCACATGGACTTCAGTAAGGACTTTGACAAGGTCCCCATGGTAGACGTGAGGTACAGAAGGTGAGGTTACATGTGATCAGAGGTGAGCTGGCAGGATGGATACAGAACTGATTCGGTAATAGAAGACAGAGGGTAGCAGTGGAAGGGTGCTTTTCTGAATGGATGGCTGTGACTAGTGGTGTTCCACAGGGATCAGTGCTGTGACCTTTGCTGTTGTCGTATATATAAATGATTTGGAATAAACCGTGACTGGTCTGATTCGTAAATTTGCGAATGACACAATGGTTGGTGGAATTGCGGATAGCGATGAGGACTGTCAGAGGATGCAGCACGATATAGATCGGTTCGAGACTTGGGCGGAGAAATGGCAAATGGAATTTGATCTGGACAAATGTGAGGTAATGCATTTTGGAAGGTCTAATACATGTCGGAAATATTTAGAAAAATGGCAGAACCCTTAAGAGTATTGATAGGCAGAGGAATCTGGGTGTACAGGTCCACACATCACTGAAAGTGACAACGCAAGTAGGGAAGGTAGTCAAGAAAGCATATGGCATGCTTGCCTTCTTCGGACGGGGCATTGAGTATACAAGTTGTCAAGTCATACTGCAGCTGTACAGAACCTCAATTAGGCCACACTTGGAATAATAGTGTTCAATTATGGTCGCCAGACCACCGGAAGGACGTGGATGCTTTGGAGAGGGTACAGAAGAGGTTTAGTAGGATGTTGTTTGATATGAAGGGTATTAGTTATGGGGAGAGGTTGGATAAACTTGGTTTGTTCTTACTGGAACGATGGAGGTTGAGGAGCAACCTGACAGAAGTCTACAAAATTATGAAGGCATGGACATAGTGGATAGTCAGAAGCTTTTTCCAAAGATGGAAGAGTCAATTACTAGGGGATATAGGTTGAAGGTGCGGGGGTGGGGGGAAAGTTTAGAGGAGATGTGCAAGTGAAGTTTTTTACACAGAGGGTAGTGGGTGTCTGGAACTTGATGCAAAGAGGGCCTCTGCCAAAAAAATCCCCGTGATTATTGGGGCCACTTTAAGAAGGAAACAACTGAGGAGGTGATGAAGCAGGTATGATAGTGACATTTAATGGGTGTCTTGACAAATACATGAATAGAGGGATACGGGTAGAAGGTTTTCGATTAGACGGGCAGCATGGTCGGTGCAGGCTTGGAGGGCCGAAGGGCCTGTTCCTGTGCTGTACTTTTTATTGTTCTTTTTAGTCACTGATAAATCCAATAAGGAATTCAGATAAAAACCTCTTTAAAGGGCAGCACGGTGGCCTCGTGGTTAGCACAACCGCCTCACGGCGCTGAGGTCCCAGGTTCGATCCCGGCTCTGGGTCACTGTCCGTGTGGAGTTTGCACGTTCTCCCCGTGTCTGCGTGGGTTTCGCCCCCACAACCCAAAAATGTGCAGAGTAGGTGGATTGGCCACGCTAAATTGCCCCTTAATTGGAAAAAATAATTGGCTAATCTAAATTTTAAAAAAAACTTTACTCAGAGAGTGGTTAGAATTTGGCACTGGCTGAGGAGAATAACATAACTGTATTCGAGAGGAAATAATATAAAACACATGAGGGTGAAAGGAATAGAAGCTAGGGTGAAGTACAAGATATTGTTGATAGGGTTAGATAAAGAAGGATGAGAGGAGATTCACACGGAGTTTAAATGGCCTGTTTCTGTGCTGTTAATCATATGGAACTCTGGAAGCAAACCATCGCACTGGTCCTCTCAGAGGTATTATGTCATCCTTATATTTCGCAACTTTTTGTGTTCAGGCTAGTTGCAGTCATTTGAACATAGGAATTAGGCAATTCAGCTATTCGAGCCTTCTCCGCCATTCAATCAGATTGTGGTGGATCTCTCTCTGGCATCAAAGCCACCTCCCTACCTGTTCCCCATATCTCTGTAACACGTTTTTAAAAATCAGAAATGCATCTATCTCTTTCTTGAACCCATTTAATGATTCAGACTCCACCGCACTAGGGGGCAGTGAGTTCCACAAATTCATCACCCTCTCCGGGAAGTAATCCCTCCTCCTCTCAGTTTTAAATCTTGTCCCTTTACGTTGCTGAAGTGCATCAGAATCTGATCAATTGAACTAAAAGCTTTCTTTGAAATGATTTAACTGATCGACTGTCAGCTGAGGGATGCAGGACTTTATTCAGCCGTCACTGTGACGAGGAATGCCTCAGTCGTTTCCTGCTTAAAGTGGGCCCGATAATCACCGGGGTTTGTTTTTGGCAGAGGCCCTCTTTGCAGCTGTGTTGTAAACAAGGCAAAGAAAATGTAATATCCAGGAGAGAGCAAGGTGCATTAGAGGAGTGGAATTCGGAAAGTATTTCAGGCAGTGACAAAAAAAATTAAATTGAAGGGTAAGTCCAATTGTCTGTTGTTCAAGTGCCAAGCTGCTGTGACATGAGTTTGAATCGATCACTGCTGTACTCCAAGATCTTGAACTCAGCTGAGCCATTGTAGGAAGAAAGTTGCAGAGGATAACAGCCTACATGCAAAGAGAGGATTATACATATAATTACCTCTGGATCACTCTCCTGCCACAAGGGCTTTGAGAATGACTAAAAGCTATACAGCCTCGTTGCAGGCTACCTGTACGTAGACTTTTCACTGGGTGTCATTCAATTCTCAGACACAAAGTGAGTGGTACCCATTTTCCGCATCACACAGGGTGGAAGCATAACGAACTCCACACTTCTACTTCTATCAGTGATCAAAAGAAATCCATAAAAGCTGTCTCGTGTCACCGAATTGACTTTAAATTACCATTAGAGCAGAGAAAGACATAAATCTGCAAAACGAAACATCCACCAGGCCCCTTCATAGGGAGACAAAGTACAAAGGAATGACCAGTGTGATGATATGCTGCTGCATGCAATACAATGTAAGGGGTAACGTGGGACTGGAGAGTGGCACTGCTCACAGTGTGATGTATGGAGTCACAAGGTCAGAGAACAGTCTAGAACAACGCTCTGTAAGCAGCTCGCCTGCATGGAGAAAGCTACACCATGCAAGACCACACTTGAAATTGCAAATAGTTAAAGCCTACCGACAAAGGTGTTTATGCTTAAATAGCCAATCCTCAAGATCTCATCGATGAACCATCACCACTGCAACACAAAGGACTCAAATTACGTACATATTATGACAGCCAGAGCCCCACAGCTGGAGAAATCTGGCACGTAATTGAAAGCTTGCTTGCAATGATGGGCTCTCAGAGAGCTTTGAGAAGTAGAGAGGGATTCAGACAGGCAGGTGAGTTTACTGAAGGAATTCGAGGAATAGTGAGTTTAGGCATTTTGATCAGCTTAGTGATGATTGCAAAGTTGACATTGTGCCGTGACCATTCTACTCCATCTACCATAGGTCTCATTATCAGGGATCTGCTGGCTGGGGTCTTTTTCTTTGTCTTTCAACAAAAGCACCCCTGAATATGTGTCAAGGGCAAGTCTAATCTAGGCCATAAACAACGTGAGTTTCATCCACCACAACATTTTTTCTGAACCAAGGCGAAGAGCCAAAATTGATTGGACACTCAATCAGAGAGGAATTGGACACTCACAGTGAGCACTGTATCAGCAGGGATAAAAAAGGAACAGAAACACAAACCTGTTCTACTGGTCAAACTGACCTATGAGCTCAAGACTTTCAATGCAACAGCTTTTGAAGTTTATTTTACAGTATTTTAACAAAGAGCCTCAATGTGAACTTAAGTTCAGTGGTATCATGCTTGCTACCACCGCTTAGGCCCTGCTCGAGAGACTTGAGCATATAATCTAAATTCATGTTCCAAAACTGTTCTGAAGGGCACTATATTGACCAGTGTGTCATTGTCCTTCACATGAGACATTAAACCATAGTCCTGTCTGCCCTCTCAGACAGATTCTAATTGAAGAAATCCAAAAAGGTCTCCATGGTAACCTGGCCAATCTTTATCCCTCAATCAACATGACTGGAACAGATGAACTGATCCATTATCACATGGTTGTTTGTGGTACCTATGTTGCAAAAGTGACCACTGTACACTATGAAAGTACTTCATTGGCTGTAATACATGTTGGGATGTCTGATGGTCATGCACAGGGATATTCCTTAGTCCAGAGGATTGTCTGAGGAGAGTGTCCATTCAACGGAAAAGATAACAGTAGTATCAAAATTTCCCCAATTGAATTCAAATGCATGGGAAATTGGGTGAGCTCTATTCCAGGTGTATGATACTCCCCTCCTAAATTTCCTCTCTGATTGAGTGTCCAATCAGTTTTGGCTCTTCGCCTTGATTCAGAAACAAATGTTGTGGTGGATGAAACCCACGTTGTTTATGGCCGAGATTAGACTTGCCCTTGACACATATTCAGGCGTGCTTTGGTTAAAAGACAAAGAAAAAGACCCCAGCCAGCAGATCCCTGATAATGAGACCGAGGGTAGATGGAGTAGAATGTTTACGGCACAAATGTCAACTGCATTTGGACTTATTGATGGGCCCAATTTTAACTCATTCAAATCCCATTCACTTGGGCAGCTTTAAAATTGGGTCCAAAAATGTTAGACCACAGAAGAGGCCATTTGGCCCATTGTACCTATGCTGAATCTTTGTAAGAGTCCCCCACCCCCTCCCTACCCTGCTTTGCCCCCATAACCCTTCACTTTATATATGTACATCCCTTCTCAAAATTGCTATTGGACCTGTTTCTAGCATCTTTTCAGGCCGTGCGGTCCAGATTGTAACAACTCACTACTTTTTGAAAATAATTCTCCTCACCCCCTGGCCCCACCCTCAAGCTATCCTCCTCCTCCAGCCACCCCATCACCTCTCCCACCACCCCCAACCCCCAGTTCTTTGGACAACTTATCTTAAGCCTGTGTTCCCCGGTTACCAAACCACATGCACCAGTGGATCTGTCAAATTCCCGGATTGGGGACAGCAATGTGCCTGAAATTCTTTTCACTATCAAGGAAAGGGAAGCCATTACCATTTATTATCCACTTGGTCTATTGTATCCTGCAAGCTAACACTCAGAAATATCAGAATAAGTCCAGCAATTATTTAATTACGCTCCTGTATTATCTTTGATTACACTTCCCTGTGTGTTTTGATATAATACGGAGTGTAATATGTGTTACGCAAACCTTGGTTACTGATGAAGTCTTCAGAATCTCGATGAAGAAGACTCAAACTCGTCCAGTAGTAACCAAAGGTTTATTGAGTACCGGTAACAATAATTGCGTGAGTTCCTTACTTTAACACTGATACTAGTGAGAAGGTTAACAAGATCTAACTACAGTAACTATGCTTAACTACACTAACCATTTGAGCTAATCTGATACTCCTATCTTGGTCACAGTACATCCAAAAGAGAGAGAGAGACACACACAATGTGATTGCTTTTATACCCCTGTTGGTCCGGCCCTCTATTGATCATCTGGTGCTACTGATTACACATTAACCCCTTCTGGACATGCACATACAGAGATCACTACAGCAAAACCAAGCTTTAAATACTTTAATGATACATTGGCTGTGTCATTGACTAGTCACAAACATGACATTGTTGTCTAGTGCACTGACTTTCATTGAGTTTGATTGGTCTCAGATGTTGAACTTTTATTAGGGAAAACATAGATAAGAGGCAGGAGGTTTAGCGGGGCTGGGAGGGGACACCTTTTTATCCAGAGGCTGGTGGGAGTTTGGAATTCACTGCCTGAAAGGATGGTGGAGGCTGAGACCCTCATAACAATTAAGAAGTATTTAGAAACATGGAAGGGGAGCAGGGGGAGACCATTCGGCCCTTCAAGCCTGCTCCGCCATTCATTACGATCATGGCTGATCATCCAACTCAATAGCCTGATCCCGCCTTCCCCCTTCTGCTTTCATCCCTTCGCCTTAAGTGCTATATCTAACTGCTTCATCAAAACATGCAATGTTTTGGCCTCAACTATTCGCTGTGGTAACAAATTCCAGAGGCCGACCACTCTCTGGGTAAAGAAACTTTGCCTCATCTCTTTAGATGTGCACTTGCAATCCCAAGGCATACAGTGCTATGGGCCAAGTGCTGGGAAATGGATTTAGAATAGTTGGGTGGTTGTTTTAGATCGGCGCAGACGCAATGACCAGAAGGGCCTTTCCTATACTGCATGATTCTATGATTTTATATGGCAATAATAGTGATTCCTAACTGGTTGGTAAACATTGCTTGTTCCTATTAACAAGTTTCCATATGAATCAAATGGAACTATGCAACTCAAACAGCAAAGGATCTAAGCATCACCCCTTGACATTCAATGGCATTACCATCGCTGAATCTCCAACCATCAACATTCCGGGCATTACCACTGACCAGAATCTGAACTGGACTAGCCACATAAATACTGTGGATTGAAGAGCAAATCAAAGGTTAGGAATCCTGTGGTGAGTAACTCACGTCCTGACTGCCTGACCATCAAGGTACAAGTCAGGGGTGTGATGGAGTACTCTCCACTTGCTCAGATGAGAGCAGTTCCAACAACACTCAAGAAGCTCGACACGATCCAGGACAAAGCAGCCTACCCTTGATTGCTCCTCCTTTCACAAACATTTGCTCACCACCAACGAATAGTGGCAGCCATGTGTACCATCTCCAAGGTGCGCTGCAGGAACTCACCAAGGTTCCTTAGACAGCACCTTCCAAACCCAAGACAAACTCAAGGCAATCCTTCTAGAAGGACAAGGGCAGCAGGTACTTGGGTACACCAGCACCTGGAGATTCCCCTCCAAGTCACTCACCATCCTGGCTTAGAAAAATATTGGCGTTCCTTCACTGTCTCTGGGTCAAAATCCTGGAATTCCATCCCACCAGCACTGTGGGTGTACATACACGTCAGGAATTGCAGCGGCTCAAGAAGGCAGCTCACCACCACCTTGTCAAGGGATGGGCAATGAATGCTGGTCTAGACAGCAACGCCACATCCCATAAATACATTTTTTTAAAGGTCCAAGTTTGGACAGCAGCGGTGCCCAACAACAATTAGCAAATGGCCGGTCAGGAAACCAGAGCAGATGCTGTCACATCTGGATCTAGAACATAGAACAAACAGTGCAGAAGGAGGCCATTCGGCCCATCGAGTTTGCACCGACACACTTAAGCCCTCACTACCACCCTATTAACCCAATAACCCCTCCTAACCCTTTTGGACACTAAGGGCAATTTAAAGTAGCCAATCCACCTAACCTGCACATCTTTGGACTGTGGGAGGAAGCCGGAGCACCCGGAGGCAATCCACGCAGACACGGGGAGAATGTGCAGACTCCACACAGACAGTGACCCAGTGGGGAATCGAACCTGGGACCCTGGTGCTGTGAAGCCACAGTGCTATCCACTTGTGCTACTGTGCCGTTTGTTTGTTGGGTCAGGGAGTGCTGTGTGCCCTTGCTACACCTTGGAGTGCTGTCTGCCCTTGCTAAAGACAGACTGCACTCCCTGTGAACAGTATGTCAGGGCACAGACCTAAAGCAATGTGGGCTGGCTTTGCATTTTGATGTGGTGCTGGAGGGATGGTGATGCAGAAAGGACAGCTGCCCAAGTGCTGCACGCTATTTGTTCAGAGACTTGGAAATCATATTAAAACACAGTCAGGTTGTCTGATGATACCCACTGCACAAGACACATTGAATCTTAACTGTGTTACTTGTTGCACATTTTTCCTAAAAATATCTGCAGCTTTTTACTCAAGCCATTTGTAATGTTCGTTCATTCAAATGTTACAGTCCTCTCTCACACAGGAGCGTTTCGTAGTGTGTCTTTGAAGGTGACATGAAAGCTCAGGAAGCAGAAAGCTTCTCCGCTGAGCAGATGCTCCAACTTTGTGTCCTTAGCCAGTCTGTTGCTGCTCGCCGCGGAGTGTTTGTCATTTACTTGCCAGCCAGCCTGATTAATGTGGTGTGCTATGTCCTGATGCCTCTGGGACATTGGTTCAAATCTAACCAATATAAAGAGACAGGGCCGTTGCTTCTCCTTTTGGCTGATAGAAATACCGTAAGTGAAATTCTTCGGGGCAGAATCCATCTTGTTATCAGTGAACATAAGTCCACAGTGTAAAACTGCCCTTAAACATGACACTAATTGGAGTTGATTCAATAGTCTATCTCAGAGTCAGCTGGGATAAGCAGAGACTATGGGAGATGGAAATGTCATGGTGCTGCAGTAGAATGCACTTTATAGTGCCTGGGTTAGGTGACTGTAAATGAATCTGCCGACTGATGAAACAACGTAATATAATGATTTGGTAAAAGTAGAGAAATGTTATGCCCCCTTCAACTGGAGCACCTACAATTAACTCAGAAGTAATACAAACATGCAGAATTCAATCAGAAAATATTCAGCTGCTGTTCATTACTATGGCTATTCTCTCCCCAAATATCATCCCTTTGTTTTTGAAGGTAAGTATGCTTAATGTATATATAAATGGAATCCTTGAAGCATTAGTTGCATTCTCTATGTGTGGCCTTGCTTTGTCTCAGGCCTCAGAGAAGGAGACCGTTTGACTCAGGGGGCTGTCAATCAATGCTTTCCTCACATAATACATGTGAGCGGCATGATCATAGATCATAGAATGTACAGTGCAGAAGGAGGCCATTTGGCCCATCGAGTCTGCACCTGCCCTTGGAAAGAGCACCCTACCTAAGCCCACAACCCCGCCATACCCCCGTAACCCAGTAACCCCACCTAACCCAACCTTTTTGGACACTAAAGGCAATTTATCATGGCCAATCCACCTAACCTGCACATTTTTGGACTGTGAGAGGAAACCGGAGCACCCGGAGGAAACCCACGCAGATACGGGGAGAAAGTGCAAACTCCGCACAGACAGTGACCCTAGCCGGGAATCGAACCTGAGACCCTGGAGCTGTGAAGCAACTGTGCTAAACACTGTGCTACAGTGCCCCCTGATACCACAGTGGTTAGCACTGCTGCCACATAGCTCCAAGGACCCGGGTTTGATTCCTGCCTTGGGTTGCTCTCTGTGTTTGCACGTTCTCCCTGTGTCTGCGTGAATTTCCTCTGGGAGCTCAGGTTTCCTCCCATTCTCCAAAGACGTACAGGTTAGGTGGATTGGCCATGATAAAACTGTCAAAGAGAAATTTAAGATCAGAAGAAATAGGAGTCGGGGAGGCCATTTGTCCCATTGAGCCTGTCCTGTACTCAATAAGAGTGTGAGCTTAAATGTATTCAATGACTCAGCCTCCACTGCTTTCTGTGGAAGAAAATTCCAAAGACTAACAACCCTCTGAGAACAAATTCCTTCACATCTTTTTAAATGGGATTTATTTTTAACCTGTGCCATTTAGTTCCAGATCCCCTCCCCATGACTGTAAACATCTTCTCAGCACCTAACCCTGTCGAGCCAGCTCAGAATCTGATATGTTTCAGAAAGACCATCTCTCAATCGTATAAACTCCAATGAGCATAGGCCCAACCTGCTCAACCTTTCCTCACAAGACAACCCCTTCATCTCAGGATCCAGCCTCGTGAACCTACTTTGCACTGTTTCCAGTGGAATATATCCTTCCTTAAGTAGGGAAACAAAAATTGTACACAGTAGTGTACGTGTTGTCTACCCGATAGCCTGTCCAGTTATAGGAAGACTTCCCTATTTTCGTACTCCATCCCCTTTGCAATTAAGATCAAACTTCCATTTGCCTTCTCAATTAACTGCTGAATCTGCATGCTAATTTTCATAATTAATATACAACAACACCCAAATCCCTCTGTACTGCAGCCTCCTTCCATTTAAATAATTTTATGCTTTTCTATTTGCCCTGCTAAAGTGGACAATTTCACATATTCCCACATTATACTCCATCAGCTAGATTTTTTCCCACTCACAAAACATATCTAATTTCCTATGCAAACTCTTTGTATCCTCCTCACAACTTGCTTTCCTACCTATCTTTGTGTCACCGTCAAATGTGGCTATAACCACACTTGATCCCTTCAGCCAAGTGTCATGTGAGGGTCCCTTGAAGAAAAGGGTGTTTCATCAAATGGCTGCATTGATGTCATTGTGTGGGTGGAGCTGAGCGGTGATTCTGTCTTTTACTTTTGTTTTGAGCTGGAAGCTGCTTTGTAGCTCTGAGTATTTTGGTTTCGTTTTCAGTTGGGGAGCTGCATTCAAACCAAGAAGGTGTATTTTGGTCCCTCTCTCTCTGCAAGCTAAAGAATGTCTCCAGACCACTTGATAACTTCAAAGTAATACCTGTTTTCTGCAATTCAAACCTACTGTTTTGTAGGAAAATGTTGTTTGGCTTATGGATGTTGTTAGGAAAGTTATTAAGGGTTACCTATAGAGTACTGTATCTTTGGGGGAGTATTTATGTTGGTAGTTGATAAGAAGTTTACTGTGTGTTTATAAAATGTCAACTTGATTCATATAATAAACATCGTTTTGTTTTAAAATACTTTAGATCTCTGTTGCATAACACCTGGAAAGTGAGCCCTTGTGCTCCTCATAACCAAAATCTATTAAAAGTTGTCAGTCAGGTGAACTCCATGATATACTTTGGTGTTCACTAACCCTGGCCCATAACCCCAGTCATTAATTTAGATTTGTAAACATTTGAGGCCCCAGCACTGCAACATTTTACTAACGACAGTTTTACAGCGTGAAAATGGTCCACTTGACCCGATTCTGTTTTCTGTTTGTTAGCCAATCCTCTATCCCGCTAATATATCACCTCCAACACCGGGAGCTCTTATCTTCTGCAGCAATCGTTTCCGTCGCACCATGTTTAATGCCTTTTGGAAATCCAAATGCACTACTTCTACTGGTTCCCCTTAATCCACCCTGCTTGCTACATCCTCAGAAAATCTCTAATAAATAGTCAAGCATAATTTCCCTTTCGCCAAGCCATGTTAACTCTGTCAGGTTGTGTGATTGTTTTCTAAATGTCTTGCTGCTGCCTCCTTAATAACAGATTCCAGCATTATCCCAGTGACAGATGTTAGACTAACTGATCTATAGTTCTCTTCTTTCTGTCTCCCTCCTTTCTTGAATGGGGGTGTTACATTTGTGGCTTTCCAACTTGCTGCGACATTTCCAGAATCCAGGGAATTTTGGAAGGTTACATCCAATACATCCATTTCTGCAGCCACTTCCTTTATGATCCAAGAACATCAGGACCAGGAGGCTTGTCAGCATTGAGTCCCATTAGTTTCCTGGTTCTTCTTGCCCTTGATCGTGATTATCCTCAGTACCTCTCTTCCTTTTGCACACTGCTTTTCTACTATTCTTGGGATTCTTTTTGTATCTTTTACTGTGAAGACAGAACAAAATACTTGCTCAAAGTATCTACCATTTCCTTGTTAATTCCCCAGTCTCACTCTATAAAAAGCCTTTTATTCGTATATAAGGAGCAAGAGAGTAACTAGAGAAAGGATTGGCCCACTCAAAGACAAAAGAGGGAATTTATGCGTGGAGTCAGAGGAAATGGGTGAGATTCTTAATGAGTACTTTGCATCGGTATTCACTAAGGACATGACGGATGTTGAGGCTCGGGGTGGATGTTTAAATACTCTAGGTCAAGTCGTCATACGGAAGGGGGAAGTTTTGGGTATTCTAAAAGACATAAAGGTGGACAAATCCCCAAGACCGGATGGGATCTATCCCAGGTTACTGAAGGAAGCGAGGGACAAAATAGCTGGGGCCTTAACAGATATCTTTGCAGCATCCTTGAGCATGGGTGATGTCCCGGAGGACTGGAGAATTGCTAATGTAGTCCCTTTGTTTAAGAAGGGTAGCAGGGATAATCCAGGGAATTATAGACCTGTGAGCTTGACGTCAGTGGTAGGCAAACTGTTGGAGAAGAGACTGAGGGATAGGATCTATTCACATCTGGAAGAAAATAGACTTATCAGTGATAGGCAGCATGGTTTTGTGCAGGGAAGGTCATGTCTTACAAACCTAATAGAATCCTTTGAGGAAGTGACAAAGTTAATTGATGAGGGAAGGGCTGTAGATGTCATATACATGGACTTCAGTAAGGCGTTTGATAAAGTTTTCCATGGCAGGTTGATGGAAAAAGTGAAGTCGTATGGGGTTCAGGGTGTACTAGCTAGATGGATAAAGAACTGGCTGGGCAACAGGAAACAGAGAGTAGTGGTGGAAGGGAGTGTCTCAAAATGGAGAACGATGACAAGTGGTGTTCCACAGGGATCCGTGCTCGGACCATTGTTGTTTGTGATATACATAAATGACCTGGAGGAAGGTATAGGTGGTCTCATTAGCAAGTTTGTCAGATGGGTGGAGATGGGTGGAGTTGCAGATAGTGAGGAGAACTGTCAGAGAATACAGCAAAATATAGATAGATTGGAGAGTTGGGCAGAGAAATGGCAGATGGAGTTCAATCCAGGCAACTGCGAGCTGATGCATTTTGGAAGATCTAATTCAAGAGCGGACTATATGGTCAATGGAAGAGTCCTGGGGAAAATTGATGTGCAAAGAGATCTGTGAGTTCAGGTCCATTGTACCCTGAAGGTGGCAACGCAGGTTGATAGTGTGGTCAAGAAGGCATACAGCATGCTTGCCTTCATTGGACGGGGTATTGAGTACAAGAGTCGGCAGGTCATGTTACAGTTGTATATGACTTTGGTTAGGCCACATTTGGAATACTGCGTGCAGTTCTGGTCGCCACATTACCAGAAGGATGTGGATGCTTTAGAGAGGGTGCAGAGGATGTTCACCAGGATGTTGCCTGGTATGGAGGGTGCTAGCTATGAAGAAATGAGTAGATTAGGATTGTTTTCGTTGGAAAGACGGAGGTTGAGGGTGGACCTGATTGAGGTCTACAAAATTATGAGAGGTATGGACAGGGTGGATAGCAACAAGCTTTTTCCAAGATTGGGGGTGTCAATTACAAGGGGTCACGATTTCAAGGTGAGAGGGGGAAAGTTTAAGGGAGATGTGCGTGGAAAGTTTTTTACGCAGAGGGTGGTGGGTGCCTGGAACGCTTTGCAAGCGGAGGTGGTAGAGGCGGGCACGATAGCATCAGTTGAGATGCATCTAGGCAGATATATGAACGGGCGGGGAACAGAGGGAAGTAGACCTTGGAAAATAGGCAACAGGTTTAGATAAAAGATCTGGATTGGCGCAGGCTGGGAGGGCCGAAGGGCCTGTTCCTGTGCTGTAATTTTCTTTGTTCTTTGTTCTTTGTTCTCTCAGGGACCAACACTCACTGTTACTACTCTTTCTTTAGTTTTTATATTTCTTGCTATCTTTCTCACATTTTACAATGCCCCCCCCCCCCCTTTTAAGTATTTTGTCATCTTTTGCTGGTTTGTAAATCTTTTGCAATCTTCTGGCCTCCTTGTAGCACTGTATATATTTTCTTTCAGTTTGATACCAACCTTAATTTATTTTGTTAGCCGCAGATGGCACATACTTCTCATTGAGTCTTTCTTAATGGGATATCTTTTAGTTCAAAGTTATGAAATATTTCCAAAAATGTCTGCCACTGCTTCTCTACCACCTTGCCTTTTAACCTATTTCCCCAATCCACTTTAACCAGCTCTGTCTTCATACCCTTGCAATTGCCCATATTCAAATTTCTCACGCTTACATTGAATGTGAAAATCCATCATGTTATGATTACTCTTCCCTAGAGGATCCTTTACCATGAGGCCATTAATTAATCTTGTCTCATTCCAAATAGCCTGTTCCCAAGTATGCTCTGGAGGAGCAGATAACATCATGTAAAGTGCCTAGGATTAGAGACGCCCTTGTGTGAAATTGGGACAAAATGAGAAAGGACAAGAGAGATGTTTGCATATAGCTGCAGGTATACAGGGCGGGGAGCTCTGCCTGCGGAATCTATGGAATTGCTTCCCTGTATTTGCTCCTAGTTTAGTCTCAAGTAACAGTTATGTGACTAAGAAAGGGCAGCGATCACAAATGACCACATTATAAAATCGATTAACAGGATTTCACCTTATTTTTGTATTTTAATTTAATGGTCGAATCAAAGTCATTATAAATCATACAATCCACTGTGGACAAAGTTAAATCTTGCTTTAATTCAATGCTAGTAATCCATGGTGAATGTTTGTACACAATTATGTTGACTGTGAATGCTCACAAGTAGGCCGAGTCCATCATGTCCAAAGAACTGGCGAGGAGACGAAACTCTGATTGTCCAAAACTCCAACGGGACAGGACAAAATGTCTCAACAAAATGTCCCATACAAACTAATAGCTTCACTGACAGAAATTCTGATGGTGATAGCTTGTCTTCAAATTTCACCCACAGAGGAAAATCTCCACCATAGCCTCCAGCTAACTTCAGAAAAGTAACACAACTGAGAGAGCCCATTGCCTCTTTTCCTTTTTTTTTATAAAATATGTTGCAGCATTTATTACAGCGTTAAAATACCAGATCACTTATGCATTGACGACATCGTTTTGTAGCATACTAACAATATGGGGCGGGATTTTGCGTCTCGCCAGCTGGCCAATGGGCTTTCCCATTGTGGGCACCCCTACGCCGCTGGGAAATCTCCGGGCGAGGATACACTGCTGGCGCATCTGGGAATCCCGATAGCGGAGAATCCGGCCCATGGACTTTCATCGTGCAGGGAGGTCTTGTGCCGCAGTGGCTCACGTCCCTACCTCAAGGGCTTGATGGCCAAGGAAGGTGGGTGTCATAGTGTGGCCGATAGGCTGAGTGCCAACTTGCAAAATCCTTCCAAGGTGGTAAGAGCGGGAGAGACAGCGGGTCAGCCATCCCCTCAAGTTATAAGGTTCTGGTGACAGGCTAGCAATCTGTTCCAGGAAAAACCTCGCTTCAGGAACAGGTGAAGGCCTGCCTTGTTCACCACTAGACTCTGGTCGAGAAACAGCAATATACCTGCCATCTTGTTTATTTTGTCTCCGAGGGATGTTTGCTTAAACAAAGCGAATAGTTAACAACACTAAAAAAGATGACATAAAATATATCTGGACAGACTGGTTTGAAAACAACAGGACTAGCCTTGATACAATGACGGCACTCCCATCTCTAAATCAGAAGGCCTACTTGAGGTGCACAGCCCAGACAGACACTTCAGTCCAGTGCTGAGAGGATGCAGCACAGTCGACGGCGGATTTTTCGCTTGAGACAAAGGGCGCGATTTACCGGCCGCGTCCCACCGGAATTGGAATGGGATACAACCGGTAGATCAGGAGAGGCCTCTTCCAGGATCCCCGAGAGACGTTAGGCCTCGTGCGATCTAACCAGATCTCGAGAGATGACGCAATCTCGAATCCCACCCACAATGGCCGAAACCCAGTCTCGCATAGTTAGTGAGTTGAAAAACTCACTTAACCATGCAGACGCCGGATTGACCAGCCACCCAGCATCTATCATCCTCGCCGAGGAGACCCAGCTGGGCAGTTTAGCACTGGTCCCCAAAAACGGGGACCAGGTGGAATGACACTTGGGAGGCGGTCACCAAGCCGATCGGAGGCACCCATGTGGCTGGCCTCCGTACATGGTGGCACTACTGATGCCACCCAAGCATATTGGCACTGCCAGGATGCCCAGATGTCACTGCTAGGGTGCCAAGCTGGCATTTTCCCCATATCAGCGATCGTGCCTGTATAACGTGGGATGCGAGGGACCCGAGGATCCCCTTATAAACGACACAGTAGCACAGTGGTTAGCACTGTATGCTTCACACGCTCGGGTCCCAGGTTCGATTCCCGCTTCGGTCACTGTCTGTGGGGAGTCTGCACATTCTCCCCCTGTCTGCGTGGGTTTCCTCCGGGTGCTCCGGTTTCCTCCCAAAAGTCCAGAAAGACGAGCTGTTAGGTGAATTCGACATTCTGAATTCTCCCTCCGTGTACCCGAACAGGCGCCGGAGTGTGGCGACTAGGGGATTTTCACAGTAACTTCATTGCAGTGTTAATGTAAGCCTACTTGTGACAATAATAAAGATTATTATTATTAAGTGAGTTGGAGGGGTCTGGGGTCATGTCGGGAGTGCTGGAGATTGGGGGCGCCATTTCGAGCGGAGCTTCTCACTGCAGGAAATGTGATTGAGTGCGGCTGCGGTGGAGCGCTTCCTGCCAGCGTTTGAAACATAAAGTGGCGTTGGATAGCGGTTCTACTATCGCTGGGAGCGACCCCGCTTAACACGCCCAGAATGGACTCTGTTTTTAGTTAAATTGCGCACAATATCCATGATTTCACTGCACCTCAACCAACACCGTCTAAAATAGTTGCTGATCTCACTGCTGTTTGTGGACCTTTATGTATGCAAATTAGCTGTTGCATTTGCCTACTTTGCACTGCTAAAGTATTTCACTGTGAATTGCTTTGGGGTACCCCGAGGCCATGCAACTTCTTTTGGCAGCTTGAGATTCAACTTTGGAGGCGACGCAGAGGCCGCAGCCGATAGATGCCCATTAAACGTGTGACCTTGGCTTTCCGTCGAAGTTAAACAGGAAACAAAATGGGGTGACGGTGTGACAAGTGCTGATCCCCTGCTGCCCGGCCTGCGCTGCTGCTGGTCTCGAATTACATGCTCCTTTCTTCTTAACAATTCTAAATAATCAACAGGAATCACAGGGCTCTGCGTAAATCCGTCCAAATTCGTTCTGGGAATTCTCCTCAAGGTTGGAGATGGTCTGGTGAGGTGACAGCATCAGCAATGTGTTAGGTCGGGATTTCCATCCCAACCCTTAAGGGAGTAGCTCTATTACAGGAGGAAATTGGGACTTTAATCCAGTAATTGCCCTTTTCTGAGGCTTTCTAATTTGCCATTTCAATGTCTGCCACTCCTAATACACCTTCTCAGCAATCTGATACATTAAACATAAGGTGGACGCTTTAGAATTTATTTTTAATTCCCGGCATTGCAACACTTCCGAAGTAGTTCATTGGCCCGAAAGCACTTTGACATATGCAAAGTGCTGTATACATGTAAGTCTTTCATTCATTCTTTCTCTCTGTTACTCCACCCTGTGAAATATATGGCTGAAATGCATGGTTGAATTATGCCGTTGCTTATTTCTTCTGTCGTGGGCAAGGCTTAAGGTGGTGCTCGTCCCCGAATTGGCCGACAGAGATCTCCTGATTTGCATCATCAGGGCTTGCGTAGCTCTTTATTTTCATCACAGTGCCATGGTTTCTGTTCAGTTTGCTGCACATGTCTGGATCATGAACAAAATATGTTTGCAGGCATTTCGTTTTCAGAAGCGACAGGCAAATTAAACTTCATCGAGGCCCCATTAGCTGTTAAGTGCTGTGTGTGTGTGTGGGTACCTAATGTGTTAACCTGCAGTAATCATGCAGTAACCAGAAGTGTCCACAGGGAGGCAGGAAATCCCACCAAACAAAGCGACTGAGATACTAAACGAATTGTAACCGCTTTATGGTTTAATATTGAAATATACATATTATAATTTATGTAATCAGGGTTCCAATAAATGGTTACTTGCTTTTCCTTACTTCTTAATAAAGGGTGAAGTTATTATCCAAATCAAGGGAATTGAGATATTCAAATAACATTGTACGAGTCAAAATTGCAAAATATTTTTGGTGTTGTTTTCTTCAGTAAATTCGCAGTCTTTGAGACGTGAAAGGCAGAAGTATTGGGTAAAAAACTGCACTACCAGCCATTGTCAGCCTGTCAATCCCAGTACACAGTGACACCACATTAACATTACTTTGCTGCAGATATTATTCCCACAGAACATGACGGGAGGGATTCTCCGTTGGCCGACACTGAAATCGGGCATGTGATCGGGTGGAGAGTAGCTCCCGACGCCAAAATCGTGGCAGGCACTGGTTTGATGCCAAATTGGGATATTCCGCCTCCTCGAAAACTGCGTCATTGCGCCGCTCGTTTTTGAAACCGCGTTTGTATCTCATTAGCGGGCCCACCCGCGATGCTCCACCTCCGATGGGCCGAGTTCCCCATGGCGCAGCGCACGTGTGCTCTCACAAATCATGAATCTGGCGTGGTGACCGCTGAGAGAGAGAGAGGGGACGTACGGACAGTGTCTAGCACCGCCATACTCCGCTGACAGCCGTGCCGCTGGCCGAGGGGGGGGGGGGGGGGTTTCTGCAAGGACTGGGGTGAATAGTGAGGGGGTGGCCCGGGGGTGAGCTGTGGGGTCGGGAAGGACGGGTACGCAACACCATTACCACAGCCGGCAGGGCAGCCATGCGGCTGCGCACGCCGCTGACAGCCTGCTTTAAACCTGGTGCCCTGGGTCGCATAGGTGACCCCCCCCAGGGAACCCCGCTGGGTGCCCTCTGGCCCCTGCCGACCCATCAGCTGTATGGGTGGTCCAGTACAACCTGTCCCATCTTTTCAGCCACGATCGGTGTGTGTGGGGGGTGATGTATAGTCTACGCACGGTTGCAGCTTGTCAGCCCTGCGCGTGTCCATGACGGACCAGGTGATTCTCGCATCGTTTTCATGTATTCTGCTGGTGTTCCATGCGGCACCGGTGCTAGCCCCTCAACGGTAGCTGAATCACTGCGGGTGCGGCGCCGATTTTTCTGACGTGGAACTCCACGGATCCTCCGTTGGCGTGTTGCTATATTTATCTGATTATAAATATGTCGGTTAATTTGGTCGCCTTCCTTAATCCTAATTACTTTTATGCCTTAGAGTCGCCAGGTATCTCTTGATACTGCCATGAGGTTCGACCAGAATACTGATCAAAGAGCCAATACACCAGTTAGTTAGTTCAAAGTCAATACTATTTATTTACACACACAGTACGATCTACACATGCACAAAGTACTACAAACTAAACTATCTCTAACGCTAACGCCTATACTTAACTTCGGGTGCCCACTCAGTCAGAGGAACAATGGCCGTTGTTCGGATCTGAGGCTGTTGGGTTCGAAAAGGTAACAGGAGAACAGCTAAGGTCGTCTGTCTGGTAGCGAGCGTTGACCTTGGACCTACTTGCTTCTGGTGATGCTGGTGGATGGGCCTCTCTGCTTTGATAGCCAAATCCAAGAGAGCGATTCTCTGGTGGGGGTTCCTTCTTATACCTGGAGGGGCTTCGCGCGCTTTTAGGTGGGCCTTAAACTTGGCCCCAATAAATTGGGCCGCTTCTCGATCACTGGTATTGATCTTGACCAATAAAGGGGTGGGTCCCCTGATGGCTGGGTGTGTCTTTGGTGACCGTTGGCCTGGCTTTGTTTATGCTTTCGGCTTGGGGAACTGGCGCCGGGATGTCTGAAACTGTATCAGTTGCTTGAGTGTCTTTCCTTTGTTCCCAGAGATGGGCCATCAATATGTTAATTGACCTATAGTTTCAGTCCCGTCTGGGAGCGGTCTCTCCAATATGCATCCAGGCTCTGTGCCTGCTTGCTTTACTAACATTGTCCACAGTTCCCTACACTCTTTGCGAGCGTCCATTTTGTATTCTGGAAGTGGCCATCCCAGGTGGCTACACTCCCTCCTTGTGATCCTCAACGTGAAGCATGAAGGATCAAATTACTGCATCTTCTTCGTTCTCCTCCTAAGTTGGTCACCCATAAGCAAGGACAGGCTCTACACTACTCTGTCCTATGAATTGGAACCTTTACCTAAATTGCTTTATGTACACACATTATTATAAAATTCTACGGGGCGCTGTGACATTCAGGCATGCATTACAAAATAACAACACGGGAACCTCTAACTATTCTTATCTCAACTATACTTACTCAATCAAAAGTTTTTACAACATTTTAAACTATACAATAGCAGCAACACAGGGCTCTGTGGCTTGGCAGTCAAGCACAGAGTTTACATCTTATTTTTTATCGAAACAAACAAAAAATTCGATGCACTTTAATTCACTTAAAGAGAGTGGGGGGTTTGCTGAAGTCTGAAGATAGGGGGTCTGAATGTGTATACCGGAGTGCGGGAGGCTTTCCTCCGCCATTTCCTGAGCCTCAGTGTCTGGACGATACTTCAGAGTATTGCGATTACTAATAGTGCTTCGACAACGTAGGACAGGGAACACCATGTTATGAACTTGTCACAACAGGTTGGTTTATCAGTTGCTGTCTCTGGGTGTAATGTGTGGCAGGGGTGGGTAACATTCACGGCCTGTGGGGTGGGGGTCAGGGGGGTAGCATCCGCACGCAACTGGAGGGATCCCCGAAGATCCAAATGTAGGCCATGATGTCCGTCTTCATGATTTCTTCATTCTTCGTAGACTTCCTGAGGCTTCTGTGGTTCTGGATTTCTATGGACACAAGCATAATATCTGTTATTATCTTGTTTAAGATCTCGTATGTCTGTCTGTCTGTCCTTTTACTGCCAATTACCCAAGGGGCTGGTTTAGCTCACTCAGCTAAATCGCTGGCTTTTAAAGCAGACCAAGCAGGCCAGCTGCACGGTTCGATTCCCATATCAGCCTCCCCGGACAGGCGCCGGAATGTGGCGACTAGGCTTTTCACAGTAACTTCATTGAAGCCTACTCGTGACAATAAGCGATTTTCATTTCATTTCATTATAATTGCTCACCATATGTGACTCCCTCATTTTTTTTTTAACCAAATAAATTGGGACAAGACTTCCGAGAAAAAGTGCTGACAAGCGCGAGCAGTCTCGCAGCCTGTGTGATCGATGTGGTGAATGTACCATCCCAGTGTTTGAGGATGTAAATAGCATATGGAAAGCAACCTAAGGGTTGCTGCAAAACAAATAAAAGAGATTTGAATGAAATGTTCCCGCATGGGGTGCGTATGGGCCGCGGCCGGTAAGAATGGGTGGAATCCCCGGGTAGGACGGTGACCAGTGCCGTAAGTGCTCTACCTGAGCGTAGGTGACCAGATGGGGGTCCTCAGGCAGGGTGGGGATTAGTGCCGTTACTCCACTGCCAGGGTGACCGGACAAGAATGGTAAGAACTTGTGTCATTGTAGGTGTTGCCTTTTTTTTGCTACTTTCAAATCAGGAGGGTAGTTATGATCGGTTGTCAGCGGACAAACCTGTTCCTCTAGAAGGGTAGTTCTGACTGCATCAAGGAGTGCACAAACAACATTTAACGTTCACAACAACAAACATTTAACATAACACACAAAGATAACAAAAATCGTGCAGGTTCCATCAGAAAGGACACCGTTAATCTCCATCGGTTCCTTTTTTACCATCATCTGGATACCTCATTGCTCTATAGCGAACAAAGGGGTTCATCTGGTGGGAGTCAGACTCTGAGTCATCATCTTCTCCTGGTTGCGAATTGGGGTCAATCTCATCATTCCGGATGAGCCTGACCGAATTGTCTCAGTGCCAGTGTTTCATGTCGAGGTTGGAAGTGGTAGGGGGCAATCCATAATCGTCGAGCGGTGGGTCCGGATCAGGGGCTTTAACTTACGTAGTCTCAAAGGGGTTGTTGGAATCTTGCTCTGAGTCACTGGGAGTGGGGCCTGGTGCAGGGGTGTAATCGTGGCGTCGTGTGCTGGGGCTGTCGCTATCGCTGTCGCTGCTAGTTAGAGGAAGGGAAAGGCAGAGTTGTGCCTCTGGGGGTGGAGTTGAGGTAGTGTCTGAGGATGGGCTGGACTGGTTGAGGGAGGGTAGGAATAGGTTGTTTATGGGCTGGGGGGGGTGTTCATCTGCTGCTGCCAGCGAGATGTGGTGTGAATGGTTGTTCTGTGAGCCATAAGCCTTAAAATGGTTTATGTGCCATTAGGATTGGTGATTTTGTATACGGAGGGGCTGACTTTGTCGGAAATGGAATAGGGTCCTGCAAATTTGGGGGAAAGGAATGAGCTGGGGGTTGTATAGGGCTAGCATGACCTGCTGCCCTACTACAAATTCTGTGGTGTGTACTGTCTTGTCAAAGCAAACCTTGCTTTGCTTCTTGCGTGTCCCAAGTCTAACAGCTGCAGCGAACTGGGCTGCTTTCAGATTTTCTAAAATCTGTTGGACTGCTTTCTCATGGGTGAGGGCAGTGACTGTGGGGCTGGCCAAATCCAGTCCTGACAAATATTCTGTCCCTTTCATGGGGCGTCCGGTCATGAGGGTGTGGGGGGTATATCCTGTTGACGTGGATACCGTGTTTCTTATGAACATCAGTGCAAAGGGGAGAACTGTGTCCCAGGTGCTGTTGTGTTGTTGCACCATTTTTCTGAGGGTTGCTTTTAAAGTCCTGTTAATTCTCTCTACTATGACACTTGATTGGTGGTGGTATGCAATGTGGAATTTTTGCTTGATTCCGAAAATTGTAAGAACGTTTTACATCACACGTCCTGTAAAATGGGAGCCTTGGTCAGACACTATGCTGCATGGGAGTCCCCATCTTGTAAAGATGTGCTGAGTGAGGATTTTAGCTGTCCTAGATGGAAAAGCTTCCACCCATTTTGTGAAGGTGTCGATGACCACCAACACATACTTAAAACCATTTTTGCAGGGGGGTAGGGGTCCTATATAATCGATTTGCAAGTTCGACCAGGGGCCATTAACGTGACTAAGCTGACCTTTTCTTGCGTATCTGTCCGATTGTTCTGGGCACAGATTAAACGGTTCTCAATGTAGTGCGTTACATTGGATTTCCAATCGGGCCACCAGCAGAGAGGTCTGAGGTGGGTGAGGGTAGCTTCTATGCCTTTATGTCCATGATTGTCATGGAATTGGCAAATAATCTGATTTCTGTCCTGGCTGGAGACCACATAAATTCCTTCCTTTAAAATCACACCGTCATGTGTTGTCGACGCGTTACTGTATTTATCATAGGGGGCTGGGAAGGTGTCTTTTAAAACTTCCCTGAGCTGTGTGTCTTCTTTTTGAGCCTGTGCTAAATCCGGAATGTTGGTCTGTGGGACCTGAACCGCGTGTACTGGGGCGCTCTTGGGGGGGGGGTTTCCAAAAGTGACCGTGTCTGGAACCTGCCTTTGCTAGGGCGTCTGCCTTAACATTACCGGGGGGAAGAACGATGGTGGCTACGAACTTTAATAATTCCATATTTCCGGTCCTTTGCTGTCTTTAGGATATGCTGGAGTAATGGGGCTGAGGGTAGGGGTTTTCTGTCTGCGGAAACAAATCCTCTAGATTCCCACAGGGGTAGGAATTCAGTCAAACAGTTGCAGACATATAAACTGTCGGAATATATGTCGGCTGGGGTCAGGAACGAGTCGGGGTGCTCGACAATGTACGCTATGGCTGCTAGTTCTGCTGCCTGTGAGCCTAAATGTCCGGGCAATTTTAAAGATATTTCTTCTAGCGCGCGTCCTTGTGTGTCCTCTACATATATACCGCAACCGGTAATCCTTTTTCCGTTCATAACTGTGGAGGAGCCATCCGCATAAATCCTAAGGGGCGCGCCTGTGTCTGTGGGCTGGGATCTCTGGAGTGTAGTACCTTGTTTCGGGGGAGCTCACTTTGGAACAAAGAGTCCTGTATTGTGCCTAGTGGACATCATTTCACACCCATGTGGGGTGCCTGTACAGTGTAATTGTCTGCGAGGAGAGTGTGTGTTTATGTCCTCTTTACTGTAATGTCCCGTCTCTGTAAGAGAATGGTCCACCAGGCTGCGCGAATCTGGCTGAATGTGCCGTCCTTAAGTCTACCATCAAGTAGGAGTTGTGTTAGGGTGGGCTCAGTTAAAATGGTGATGGGGTTTAGTCCTGTAATGTAGGCAAAGTATTGTACTGCCCATAAAACTGCGAGCAGGTGCCTTTCGCAGGCAGAAAATCCTTGCTCAACTGGATCTAGGACCCATGAGGCGTATGCAACAGGGCCTAATCGATCATGTCTTTCCTGGGGGAGCACGGCCGAAAGGGTTCGGTCGGTGGTTGCAACCTCAATTGCATCCGGGGAAAGTGGATCTGGGACCTGTAATGCGGGGGCTGTGCTGAGGGCTCGTTTTAATGCATCCACGGCATCCGTATGCTGTGGAAGCCATTCCCAAGGTGCTTGCTTCTTGAGAAGTTCGGACAGGGGGGGCTGCCTTTGTGCCAAAACCGTCGATGTGGTTTCTACAGTAGCCAATCAGTCCTAGAAATGACCGGAGTGCTGTAATGTTGTGGGGCAGGGGTAATTTGATGATCGAGTTTATTTGTTTCTGCTCGATCTTGCATTTTCCATGTGTGATCACTGTTCCTAAGTAGATCACTTTTTCCTGTAAAATCTGGGCCTTTTTGGGGTTCACTTTACAGCCAATTTGTTGAAGGAGTCCTAATAGTTCGGTGAGAAGCGAAATGTTCTCTCCCTTAATGTCCATCTGTAAAAGCAGATCATCTACATGTTGGACCAGACAATCGGGTCGGGAAAATTTGGCTAAACCATTCACCAGCTGTCGGTGGAAAATGGAGGGGGAGTTGTGGAAGCCTTGTGGACGGCACGTCCACATATATTGCTGTCCCTGGAAGGTGAAAGCAAATTTATGTTGGCACGCTTTACCCAATGAAATGGTCCAAAAGCCATTGGTAATGTCCAAAACTGAAATAAATTTCAACTGGAGTCTCTGTTTAAGCATTGTCTCAGGACTCGTAGCTACGGTGGGGGCTGCTACTGGGGTTACTTTCTTTAGTTCCCGATAATCAATGGTCATTCGCCATGATCCATCCGGTTTCCTGACGGGCCAAATTGGAGCATTGATCGTGGAGGCTATTGATCGGA
This sequence comes from Scyliorhinus canicula, assembly GCF_902713615.1. Lineage (NCBI taxonomy): Eukaryota > Metazoa > Chordata > Chondrichthyes > Carcharhiniformes > Scyliorhinidae > Scyliorhinus > Scyliorhinus canicula. The sequence goes on along the minus strand of NC_052148.1, from coordinate 259,127,739 downwards.
GTATGCCTTGGTCAAGCAAACTCTGTATCACCTTTGGAATTTCTCCCTCTGCTTGTTGGGAAAAACCGTACTGCTTTTGGGGTTTGGGGTCAGGACCTATAATGTTCACTAAGCCAGCGATCTTGCCACAGTCATGTTTGTGCTGTGCAAATGCTGCTTTGTGTTTCTGTAAGACTTTCCTAACTTCTTTATCCTGACTAATGGCTCGGGGGTCGAACCAGAAGTCTCCTACTGCGCTAATTCTATTTTCAGTCTCCAACTGTGAGCGTGGCGGGGGCTCGTGCTGCCTTTGCCATTCTCCACACACATTTGTTTACTGGGTCGAATGATAGATTGTGGGAGCTCATAAAATCAATATCTAAAATGTGTTTGGCTGTCTGGGGTAGATCGACTAGAACTACTGGATGTTTAGTTTTAATGTTCCCTATCTGAATGGCTACGGGGCTGTCATGTGTCCCTGCTGTAAGTGCCCTGTAAAACCGCTGAGAGTAAAGGTGTCTGTGGTGGGCCATGTGTCTCGCTGAAACATTGTGGAGGAATTGAGCGTGGTGCGGGACCCTCCTGTGTCCCAAAGGAATTCTATGGGGTGTCCACGGACTGTGCCTGCCACTACCAGTCTACTGGATTTGTCCCAAAGGGTGTCGCAGACCCAAGTTGGGGAGTCCGAACACCGTCAGTCGGTGCCGTTCATATCTGCGTTATCGGAACGGGCGCTAACACTGTAAATTGGCTTTGCCCTATTCTTATTCAGGGTGCCTGTCAGCTAGTTTCGCTGCTGTTTCTGGGCGAATTGCACTCTTGTGCGTAGTGTCCTAATTAGAACATAGAACAGTACAGCACAGAACAGGCCCTTCGGCCCTCAATGTTGTGCCGAGCCATGATCACCCTACTCAAACCCACGTATCCACCCTATACCCGTAACCCAACAACCCCCCCTAACCTTACTTTTATTAGGACACTACGGGCAATTTAGCATGTCCAATCCACCTAACCCGCACATCTTTGGACTGTGGGAGGAAACCGGAGCACCCAGAGGAAACCCACGCACACAGGGGAGGACGTGCAGACTCCACACAGACAGTGACCCAGCCGGGAATTGAACCTGGGACCCTGGAGCTGTGAAGCATTTATGCTAACCACCATGCTACCCTGCTGCCCCTATTGGCCGCAATTATAACACTCTTGGGATTTGGTTTGCTGTGGGCCGTTCCTGCCCTCATTTACCCATGCTGGGTTCTGGTGCGTCCTAACTGGATGCATGTTCGGATCTGCCTGCTCTTGCTCTGCTTTTCCATAAGCTGATTTACCCTGAACGGACTGTTCCGAAGCGCGGGATAATCTCTTTAAAACCCATTTCTCGTTGTGGGCCTCGTCTGAGGGGTCGTAATTTGCGCAAGCTCTCTGTCCTGCTTCTGTTGCATGAGAGACTAGGATGTGGGTCCATTTGACCATATTGTCTGAGGTCAAACGGGCGAGGGCTAGCTCCGAATACCGCTGTAAAATGAATCCACAAGCGTCCAGCGAATGTTGTGGGGTGCTCTGTCTTTTTCTGCCTGCATTTGTTCAGGCCTTCTACGGGGTCTCCTTTGTTGTAGCCGATCGCGTCTCGGATCGCTGTGTGCATTTCTTGGAGTGTGCCTCCTCCTACATTTTGTGGGTCAGGAAGGGCTGCCACGACTGACTGGTCGAGGCTCAAAACCGTGAGCTTCACTTGCTCTTTTTCATCCAGGCCGTACATGTTCGCCTGCTGTTTTACTCTTGCAAAGTAATGGTGTGGGTCCGATGTGGGTAGGAACGGTGTTATTTTATCACACGCGTCCCGTAATTGAGTGCCGGTTAATGGGGCGGTGTATAGAAAATCTGGGTTTCCTTCCGCTGTGGCCCTGTGCTGTATGGTGACAGGGTTCACAGGGGTGTGTTCTGCCTGTGCAGTCAGGGGTGGGGGTGCTTTTCCTTTTTGTGGTTTGTCCTGTGTACATGTGCCATGTACATATCTATGGGCAGTCTCGTTTAACTCCTGCCAATCGGGGCCGTTTTCTTGGTCTAATTGGGTTCCAAACGTGTTCTGGAACCCATTTTGGACAGAAAGCAGGGATTGCAGGTCTGCAATTTGCTTGCAGCACTTTGTGTGGTCTACGGAGCTCTGCCTTTGTTCTGTCGTGGAAGTGTGGAGTGCTCGTAGGGCTGCTTTTAAATCGTTACATTGCTTCTGTAACTGCTCAACTTGGTGTTCCGTTTCCTCTCTTACCAACAAGCGTGTCTTGGTAGGGCTTGCCGTATTGCGACTGAAAGCTGCTTAAATGGGCGAGACAAGATTGTTGTGCCTGTTTGGCATTCGCCATTTCCTTGTCATTCGCCTCTAACTGCTCTCTCAGTTCCCTGTTTTCTTCCTCATATTCGCTCACGTCTCCTTCACTATTCCTGTCTCTCTCTTTAATCTCTCTACGGAGCGTCCTCACGACCACCTCTGTGCCTCGCAATTGTGCCAAGCAGGACACAATTGCCATCGGCTTGCGAGCTTTCCCTAAGCTAGCTCTTCTTATTGATCTCGGTCAGGTTCTCCCACTAAGTATGCCCTATACTTCCAGGACCTCTTTCGTCATTCGCACAAAATTCACTCCAAAGGGGCCATCCTTTCCCTTTGAGGTACTTTCTAATCTCCTCTTCCCATACGGGACATTGTCCTACACTAGTGGTCACTGTGACCTCGAATTCCTGGGGGTTCATAAGGCGTTCCATTGCCTTCATTGCCATTTCTATCGCTATCTCTGGGGTTCCTACCAAATTTGGAACAGGGGGGATTAAAGTGGTGATGTAAACACGGGTACGGCTTACGCTATTTTCCGTTCCACAAAACTCCCGACAGTTTAACGCAACAAAATCTCTCAGGTTTACCTCATATCCCTGTTAGTACGCATGCAAATAACACACTTCCGAATCTTGGAGGCTTGATCAGTATTGGTCTTACGCTTGCGAGTTTTTTTTCTGTTTCCAATAGGATTCTAATTCAAATTTTGGGTTCTCTCGGAGTGACTAGGCCGCTTCTAGGTCGAGCCCCTCATATGTCGCCAGTAATGTTGCTATATTTATCTGACTATAAATATGTTGGTTAATATAGTTACCTTCCTTATTCCTAATTATGTTTATGCCTTAGAGTCGCCAGGTATCTCTTGATACCGTCACGAGGTTTGACCTGAATACCGATCAAAGAGCCAATACACCAGTTAGTTAGTTCAAAGTCAATACTCTTTATCTGTCTGTCTGGTAGCGAGCGTTGACCTTGAACATACTTGCTTCTGGTGATGCTGGTGGATGGGCCTCTCTGCTTTGATAGCCAAATCCAAGAGAGCGATTCTCTGGTGGGGGTTCCTTCTCATACCTGGAGGGGCTTTGCGCGCTTTTAGGCGGGCCTTAAACTTGGCCCCAATTAATTGGTCCGATTTTTGATCACTGGTATTGATCTTGACCAATAAAGGGGTGGGTGCCCTGATGGCTGGGTGTGTCTTGGTGGCCGTTGGCCTGGCTTTGTTTACGCTTTCGGCTTGGGGAACTGGCGCCGGGATGTCTGAAACTGTATCGGTTGCTTGAGTGTCTTTCATCTGTTCCCGGAGATGGGCCATCAATATGTTAATCGACCTATAGTTTCAGTCCCGTTTGGGAGCTGTTTCCCCAATATGGGGAACCTGAAGAAGGAGCCGTGCTCCGAAAGCTCGTGTTTGAAACAAACCTGTTGGACTTTAACCTGGTGTTGTAAGGCTTCTTACTGTGCTCACCCCAGTCCAACGCCGGCATCTCCACATCATGGTCCCCAATATGCATACAGGCTCTGGGCCCGCTTGCTTTACTAACATTGTCCACAGTTCCCTACATTCTTTGCAAGCATCCATTTTGTATTCAGGAAGCCACCCCAGATGGCTACAGGTGGCAGCACTTAGACTCAGGAACGGAGAACCCAGCCCGACATTTTTTTTATCGACAGTCATTTTACTGACTTGAGATTGGGGCCTGTTCGGGTAAATTTTGGGCTTTGACAATCCATCGGGTGAAACAGTTCTCATCCAGTATTTCAATGTTAAATATATCTGTGAAGATTGGTCCAGTAACAAGCGCAAGCGGCACGGTGGCCTGGTGTTTAGCACTGATGCCCCCTAGCGCCAGGACACCCAGGTTCAATTCCAACCTTGCGTGACTGTCTGGAGTTCGTACGTAGCCATGATATGGAGATGCCGGCGTTGGACTGGGGTGAGCACAGCAAGAAGTCTGACAACACCAGATTAAAGTCCAACAGGTTTGTTTTGAATCACTAGCTTTTGGAGCGCAGCTCCTTCCTCATTCCTTCCTCCTTCATTCCTTCACCAGCTGAAGGAGCTGTGCTCCGAAAGCTAGTGATTCTAAACAAACCTGTTGGACTTTAACCTGGTGTTATAAGACTTCTTACAATGGAGTTCGTACGTTCTTCCTGTGCTCCAGTTTCCTTCAACAGTCCAACAATGTGCAGGTTAGATGAATTGGCCGTGCTAAATTGCACCTCAGTGTCCAAAGGTGGGGGTTACAGGGATAGGGCAGGGGACTGGACCGAGGTAGAGTTCTTTCGGAGGGTCGGTGCAGACTTGATGGGCCGAATGGCCTCCTTCTGCACTGTAGGAATTCTATGATTCCACGAGCGGTACCCACGAGGCCTGATGCGGTGCCTCCTACCCACCTCCTCCTCGGCCTTTTGGGCGGCTGGCTGTCCATCCTCACTGGCTGCTTGCTGTTCCTCAGGGGCAGGCTCAGCTGCTGCAGATTCCCCCTCGAGCAACTCCTGCTTGGACAGCCTCAGTGCATTCCCTAAGGGCTGCGGCAGTCAGGATGAAGGCCACTATTCCTGGTTGGGTTCCGATAACCATTGTCTGCAGGGTGTGAAAGGCAGACACGTTAGCATGGTGCATACCCCCGTGCCCACCAGGGCAACTGGGCTACACAGTGGCCCCGGTCTGCACTGCAGATCCTGCCCTCGCATGTCCCCCTCCCCTGTTCCTCCCCCATCCCCACGCTCACACCCGGCCGTTATCCCGAACACACTGCTCTCCACGCCCCTGGGCTCCTCTGGCCCTGGTGCCCATCCCTGCTGACAGCAGTATGCTACCCATGCCAGCAGTATGTTCCACAGCCACTGTCCGGCACCCTCCTGGAAGGGCTACTGTAGGTGTCCCTTGGGTGGGTCGTGTGATGCCCCACCGGCGGTTGTGGGGAGCGAAGTTGATGGGATGGAGGATGTGAAGTAGAGTGTGGGGCGGGGTAGGGTGAATGGCGGGGGCTGGAGTGTGGCGCTGGTGGGGGGGGGGGGAAGAGGAGGGGGCACCCATATGGCCGGTGTCACTCTGTGCAACCACGGGCCATGGAAGGCGATCAGTGGGGTACCCAGCAAAGTGGCTGCCTTGCAGGCCACAGCAAGGTCGGTCCGTGCATGGACGTCCCAGTCCCATGAGGGATCATCCCAAGCCCACGGCCCATCCCCTGGTTGGCCCCCGTCACCCCCTGCTGCCCCCTCCCCTCCCGGGGCTGGAATCGGACCCCCCCCCCGCTCTCCAGCGGGCCCTGCCAGTGGCACGACTGGCAGCCCATAGTCGGTGCTTCTGCATATCCAACCTCCTCTCTCTCCCTCATCAGCCACAGCGCCTGTTTCCCGATTTTTAAAACCACCAGTGAACCTCGCCGTCGTGAATTCCTCCTGGTGGAGGTGGAGCATTGTGGAAGCCCTGGAGAATACTGCGTGAGGCCCATTAATGATTTGCCAACAGCATTTACTCTATGTGTGAGTAGAACGCATTGACGCCGCTGACGAGGCACCATGTCAGGGGCCTGGTGTCGGCCACCATTTTCACCTCACACGCGATTCTCCGTCCAATTGCTTTCCCCGATTCCGGCTTCGGCCGATGGAGAATCCCAGCCCAGACCTTATCTGACTGTACAATAACAATGTATCACTGCTGCCATTCGAGGTTCTGACACATGCTTGAAAATTGTACTTGTGTCTCCCCAGCAGCTCCTACTGACAGCAACATAAATATTAACCCTAACCACAGAAAAGAGAGTCCCCCACGGTTTTATAGCATTAGTTCAGTCACCCTTCAGTTTTGGGTACCTTAGTTAAAGAGGGACATATTTGCCTTGGAGGCAGTTAAGAGAAGATTCACTCGGCTGATTCCTGGGATGAAATGTTTGGCTCATGAGGAAAAGTTGCGCAGGTTGGACCTGTCATCGTTGGAGTTTAGGAGAAGGCTATCTTATTGAAACACATAGGATTTCGAGGGGGGCTCGACAGGGTAGATACCGAGATGATGTTTCCCTTCATGGGGAAGTCTAGAACTGAGTGGTACTGTTTCAAAATAAGGAGTCTTCTATTTAAGACGGAGATGAGGAGTAATTTCCTCTCTCAGGGGTCGTTACTGTTTGGATGACTGTGTGTGTGGAGTTTGCATGTTCTCCTCGTGTCTGCGTGGGGTTCCTTCCAGGTGCTCCGCTTTCCTCCCACAGTCCACAGTCATGCAGGTTAGGTGGATTGGCCATGCTGAATTGCCCTTAGTGTCAAAAGATTTGCAGGTTCGGTTACGGGTTTACAGGGATAGGATGGGGTGGGCAGGGGTGTGGACCTGGGTGATATGCTCTCTCGGATGGTCGGTACAGACCCAATGGACCAAATGGCCTCCTTCTGCACTGTAGGGATTCTATAAAGGGAGTCCCAGGCAATGGGGTGGACAAGCAAGCAAGTGAACCTAAGACCACAATCAGGTCATCTTGTTGACTGGTGGAGCAGGCTCGAGGGGCCAAATGGCCTAATGTTATTTCTTATGTTTTTATAAACTTTCTCTCCCCCCCCCTATTGATCTCATTGAAACATATGCATTACTGCCTCATTAAATCTGTGAAGAGAGGTGTTTAATAAGAGCACATTATGGGTACATGTTCATCATGTAACATTACAGACTGCAATTACCAGGCTATTATTGGGTTAGGTTTGCTCGTAAATCAGTGTGAAGAAATAAAGGAAAAGCAACTATATTAATTCATGCTGAAAACAACTTATTTCACAGCTCAGTCTTGGCCTTTATAACCTTCGTCTTGCAGACTGACCTACTTTTGCCAACTAGGTTTTCTTTCTATCCTGGTTTATAATCAGAAGCAACTACAGCAGCAGCTAGTTCCAGCTGGTCACGGTGATCCTCACAGGAAAGGACACTCCAGAAGGGTTTCCACGTAGGCACCGAGCAGGGGAAGGAACTTGAAGGCATATTGAAAATCTGCTCAGACAGATGGCAACAAATAATTTACAAACTTACAAAGCGCCTTTCATGACATTAAGATGTCCTAAAGCGATTCACAGTCAATAAAGTACTTTTAAAAAGTGTAGTTAGCATTGCAAGGTAGGGGAAGCACGGTGAATGAAATGAAATGAAAATCACTTATTGTCACGAGTAGGCTTCAATGAAGTTACTGTGAAAAGCCCCTAGTCGCCACATTCCGGCGCCTGTCCGGGGAGGCTGGTACAGGAATTGAACCGTGCTGCTGGCCTGCTTGGTCTGCTTTAAAAGCCAGCGATTTAGCCTTGTGAGCTAAACCAGCCCCAGGTGGCACAGTGGTTAGCATTGCTGCCTACGGCGCTGCGGACCCGGGTTCGAATCCCGGCCCTGGGTCACTGTCCGTGTGGAGTTTGCACATTCTCTCCATGTTTGCGTGAGTTTCACCCCCACAACCCAAAGATGTGCAGGGTAGGTGGATTGGCCATGCGAAATTGCCCCTTAATTGGAAAAAATAATTGGGTACTCTAAATTTATTTTACAAAAGCAAAAAAAAAAAGCATTGCAAGGTAGGAAATGTGGCGGCCAATTTTCTCACAGCACCATCCCAGGAAACCTAGGCCGGAAACAGAGGCGGAAGATCTCGCCGGCGGGAAGGTGGGAAAATCCCATCCCTAATGTGATTCTGATCAGTTTTACTGTTTTCTGTGACCTTGGCTGAGGGTATTGATATTGGCCAGCGTAGGGAGTGTGTGCTGCAATCCGTGGCTATAAAAGTTTAGCCAATTAGTGTGAGGTGAGGTGATGAAGGGGTTTTGAAAACGACGTCACCGACTTTGAAATTGATTCAATGAAGTCTCAGAAAAGCCAGTCAATGGAGCTGGAGAAGAACAGAGCCATGGATATGGAGTCCGCTGTTCCGCAATTCTGGATTCATTGACTGGAAAAAGCTTGGGAGCAGCGATTATGGGTCAACATCCCTCTCGCAGGATGTCAAGAAGGTCCAAACAATTGTCTGAGGAGCAATTCACCATCTTCATTTGTGACACGCCTGAAGAGCGATTTCTCAGTGTCATTGGGAAAGAGAACGTGTGCAGATGGTAAACTCCCAGTGGTTTTTGATTGGGAGGTGGTTGAGGGAGCGGTGAAAGAGGTGAGATTAAAGGAAGATTTTGAAGGTGTGGAAATATATTGCCTGTGAAAAGCTCTTGAGGGTTTGTTCCCTGATCTGGGGACAGGATGGCTGAAACCTCGCACACGGGGTGAATGGAGGGTGAGGTGAACATAAGGTGAACAGTGAACGTTGCAGGCAGGAAAATATTTCCCTTTATGATTATAGAATCATGGAATGATATAATGCATAAGGAGACCATTTAGCCTATTGTGCCTATGTCAGCACTGGCAGTGCTATCCAACAAAGTGTCATGTGAGAGTACCTTTAAGAAATGGGTGTTTATAAATGGGTGTGTATATAAATATCTGTAGTGAGAGTACCTTAAAGAAATGGGTGTTTATTACTGCAGTGCTGTCAGAGAGTGGGTGGAGCTGGACTGTCTGTCAGCTTTTTACTTTCGCTTTAGGCTTTTTGCTGCAGTGTGAGTTTGGTTTCATTTTAGTTTTGGAGAAGCTGCAATCAGAGCAGGATGTGTGTGAATCTCTGCAAGCTTATGAATGTCCATTTGCTGATTTCAACGTGGTAACTGTTCTCAGTAGTGAATTTAAACCTGAGGTGCTTCTGTTAAAGGTTTTGTTTTAAGTCTTATGGATGTTAAAAGGAAAGCTCAAGGATTACTTAGTGTTGTATTCTTTGGGGTTGTATTCGAATTGATGGTCGCTAAGATTTTCACTGTATGTTTTAAAAAGGTTAACTTGAGTTCATAGAATAAACATTGTTTTGCTTTAACAAATACTTTTCCATTTCTGCTGTACCACACCTGGAGAGTGGGCCGTGTGCTCCCCATACCACAATGTATTAAAAGTTGTGGGCCAGGTGAACTCCATGATACACTTTGGGGTTGTCTACACCCTGGCCCATAACAAAAGCCTAATCTCCACTCTTACCCCATTTTGAGATGCTTTTTCATTTCAAATACTTATCCTATTCCCGTTTGAAAGTTACTGTTCAATCTGCTTCCGACCTTTCAGACAATGTATCACCAAGAGAGGTCTAAATTTTCCCATTGTCCACAAGGGTTGCCAATACTTCCAAAGTAGCACTGTTACATACACTGAGCAAAATCATCTCTTCAGCTGCATTTCTGTATTATTCAACATAACAAGGGCCTGCAGCGAGAGGCATGTGAGTAAGTAACGCAGAGTTTGTAAGTAGATTATGTTCAGTCATATTCATGTTTAATTGCTGGCCACAACGTGGTTATGTTGGCGGGTGGCTGATTTCCTCCAGGTACTCACTGCTGCTAGCGATAAGGTAAACAACGGGCGTGAACTAACGGAAAGGTTTCTGGGTATAATCTACCAAAATGGGAACAGAGGAACAGAGCCTCATAGCGCGATCAGTCGGGTGTTCGGAGTGGCTCGGAGCGCCGAGAAACACCACACTATCAAACGGCCATTCGGGGAGATTGGGGGGGGGGGGGGGGGGGGGGGGGGAGGCGCGGTGCCTGAGATAGGAACGCAAGACTGAGGCCGCACTTAGTACCATTTCCAGGGAGAGATTGGAACACCTATTTAACCGGCGTCGCAATCTCTCGACCTCCCGATGCGACCCCCGAAATCCCCTAAGCCGCAACTCACCTATACCGGGGGGGGGGGGGGGGGGTTCGCCCTCCTCCACCCCTCCGCACCCATGCAGGGCTCTCCCAGGCCCAATTCCCATTGCACACAAAATGCCAGCTTGGCATCTTGGTAGTGTCACCTTGGTACCCTTGTAGGTGCCCTGCCAGTGCCAAATCGGCATCTTGGAATGGCACTGCCATAGTGCCAATTTGGCATTTTATGCAAGGCAGGATCGAGCCGGGAGATCTCTGTGCGGATGTGGGGCATGCGGAGGGACTCGCGGACCCCCCTATATTGAGTTGCCGCTTTGGGAGGGGGGGGGGGGGGGGTGTTCGGGGGTTGCAACAGGGGCTAGAAGGAGTTCCAGCGAGAAGAGTCCTCAGTGTGGAAAACGGGACTAAATGCGGTCTTGGCCGGGCATTCCCAGCTGAGGCCGCCGATCTACACAGATGGGTATTAGATAGTGTGCTGTTTCTTGGCGCTCCGAGCACAAGGAAACACTTAGATAACCGTGTGCTACAGGACTCTGCCCCACTCTGCGTAGATCGCGCCCAATGTCTCTATATAAGTACTCTACAGGAAATACTCATAATCCAAAAAAAAACCATTAACCCAAGTTTTCGAATGATTGAATTGCACCTATGACACCAAGCTGTCTTGCAAACACCACTGTGTCAGTCATACGCACACTAACCCAGGCTTTTAACTCTATCACTAAATACACATTATGGGCTGGATTCTCTGCCCTGCCAGCTCTGTTTTCCGGCTCGGTGGACCCCGGCCAGCAGCAAGATACCCCGTTCCAGTAGCCAGCCAATGGGGGGTTTCCCATGGTGGCCATCCCACGCTGTCGGGAAACCCGCGGGTGTGGGTGCGTTACCGGCAAAGAAGGGGATCCCGCTGACGGAGAATTCCACAGAATAACTCTGAAATTCCTACATTCATCACACCCTTAATCCTTAAGGTGTTCTGTCGAACAGAGAGCTATTAGAGAGCTCCCAAGCCTTCACCAGACAAAGGTAACCGCCCCTGGAGATCGGCACTATATGCTGCTACAAAATGGCACCTTACTGAGTTGAGGACTGCAACTGCTTTGTTACTTTGGTGAACATACGCCCGGGGTGTCCCGTGTGCAGATAGCCACAGGGCGATTCTGCTCATGAGGCCAAACTGGGTTGCAGAATTACCCTTGAAGACTACAGAAGACGACCCTGAGTACTTGATTGTACCTTCCTCACCATCTGGGACATTGTCACACAAGCAGTCACACAAGCAGATAGGGAATTGTACTCTTCTGCTGCTATAGTAACCAATAAAGAATTTAATATTGAATATACTTTTTTTTAAAATTAATTTAGAATACCCAATTCATTTTTTCCAATTAAGGGGCAATTTAGCGTGGCCAATCCACCTACCCTGCACATCTTTGGGTTGTGGGGGCGAAACCCATGCAAACACGGGGAGAATGTGCAAACTCCACACGGACAGTGACCCAGAGCCGGGATCGAACCTGGGACCTCAGCGCCGTGAGGCAGCAGGGCTAACCCACTGCGCCACCGTGCTACCTTGAATATACTTTTTGAGCACTGACCATAACGTAAGTGAACACAGCAGAGGAAAGAAAGTGAGTAACACACAGATTAAATTACTCTTGGCATACCCATATAAAGTAACCCTCCATATAAAGTTACATTTGCAATCATCATTGAAGTCAAGGTGTAAAATATAAGACACTCAGTTACTCAATGAGAAACAGATGTTCTCACCCAAGTAGCAGCACGCCAAACCACACTTAAGAGATAGTGAACAACTACTTAAAAATACCCACACCTTACTGACTAATTGCCAAGGTGTGACTTATACTCTTAAGAATTGGATTCCAAAACGTAACAGTCACAGCAGTGAGCATGCAGAATGTAAATTCTGGAGTAGAAACGTTCCTGATCTGAACCTGCCATGACCCCATGCCATACCTCAGAAATGGGATCGCTTAGATGTTGGGGTCACCATCCTTACCTGTAGCAGCGCGTCCGTTGTGCCCATCCGGCTGGCTGTCGAGAACATTGGAGAGGCACACGCAAGTGAAGGTGGCAGCCTAGTGGGCAGACATGATAAATATGTTCAAATGATGGCAGGTCCCAAGCCTACTGATGATCGATCCCTCTGAGGTTACCTCGGGTTTGATTAGACAATGCCTGGGGTGTATTCAAGAGGGAGCTGGGCGTGGCCCTTGTGGCTAAAGTGATCAAGTGACATGGAGGGAGAGCGGGAGTGGAAGGGTGGTGAGGGTGCGGGGGTGGAGGGCATTATTGGGAGAGTGAAGAAGCCCAATGGGGGTAAATTCCGGCCATGCATCAGCCTTAGTTCAGTGGCTCACACTCTTGTTGAACAAATTGTACAAACAGGTTGCTCTCCCACCATAGCACAAAATTACTGTTAACGGTCATGCTGAAAGGGAGCCTCGTATTGGTTTCCTGAAATTATTTTCTACTCCCTTCTCCGACTGACCAAAAGCCCTTGTCATCACCAAGCTGCTCCTCAGCAGTGTATCTATCCCAGTCTCTGATACATCTGCCCTTTTCCTGATGTAAGCTAAGGTTCCTGCTGCAACATTGAAAGGAAGATCCTTCCTGGTTGCATCCTAATGTCAAATGGCGCCCTTCCCTGCCTTGACTCACAGAAGGGATGGGCAGAATTTCCGTCCCACCAGAACATTTTTGCAAGGGGCAAGGGTTCCTTGATATCCTCTGTATATTATGCAGTACAGACAAAGTCCTGAACTCCATTGTATGTGGCTTAATCCAATTGCAGTTATGGTAAATTTTTGTTCCATCATGGCAATCAGATGGGAGATAGCCTTTGCTATTTTGTTACGCCAGTTTGCCGCTGTGACTTTTGTTGAGGATTGCATTTTGAATTAACAGCAGCACTGTGAATTCCTTCATACCAGGTTACATTCGCATCCCAATGCCTCCTGGTATAATTTCTCCTCATACTCAGTTGCATGCCCTGGTTCCCATTTGATGCGATGTATCGGAGACCACATCCTCTTCTCTCCATAGGATATCATAAGAGTATGAGGGAGTATGAATAGCTTGAGGGGTAGATCACTGAGCTAGATGCAGTGAGTAATTATTAATTTGTAGACATCTGAGCTGATTCATTATGTGATCCTCCTCGCCACTTAACCCCAGCATCCTGGTGATTCGAATGCAGTAAGCAATCCTGTACACCTCACAGTATATTACTGATTCTTATCCTCTGTACATATGCAAAGACCATCTCAAATGGCATCACTGGCACCAGAACAAGCAATCGTAGGAACCTTTCTGCTTCATTTCTCTGTTAACTTGGAAATACACAATTGGATGCATCATATCTGCATCCCTTCAGCATGTCTAAAACTTCACAAATAGGAAGGCAAAGTTGTATCGAATCCCTGATGTTTTCAGTGGGTTTGAGCTCTTCACCTGGAATGCTACTTATTGAAAAGATGACTCCTCCTACTGTATGGCACTCCCCAGTACGGCACTGAAGTGTCAGCCTAATTAATGTGCTTGAGGTCTCTGGAGACTGAGGTTGAAAGCACTTTCTTCTTTGTGTCAGAACATTGAGTCTTGCTCAAGGATGTAACCAGTCAATTGAACCATTTTCTGGCTACCACACAATTGAGCAACATCGCGTCTGAATTTCAGTGGTGGTGCAACGGCAGGTACACAGGACATAGATCCCAATGATTGCATGATCAAATCGACGTTCGTCCGGTTGGTCATAATAGGCAGAGTACAGGCCGTACTCAACCAGCCGTGCTTCCTAAACCTAAAACAAAATGTTGACAGTTAAATGTGATTATGCGATTGGGCAGCATTTGCCAAACAATCCTGATTGTGCTAATATCTACACTAACAACTAATTTAAGAAAATCAATCGAGCACAAAATATGGCTCATTCCCACCTGCTTAAAGCAACACGTAGCTGCTTGCAACAGCTGTAGGTACTACTTGTAGGCTTATTTGGGGAGGGGGGGGGGGGGTAGATCTGGGCAAGCCTGATATGCAACCCTTTCACCAGAAATAACACAAAACTGATGTTGGGCCACAAGTACAGGGACCCTTTTCTGCAGGCAAAAGGAAAATGTTCAAGTCTTGCGCCTTTTTTGAATTACCCAACAGCATGGGGAGCCTAGAATCTCACATTGCTTTCTCCATGGCAACGCTTTGGCCAATCAGAGTCGTTTTACCAACCAGTTAGCACCCTTTTATCCTGCAGTATAAATTGTTGTGATTGCTTGAAATTTGGCCCTCTTGTCCTTGTCCTGATGTGTGTGCAAGATGAAAAGCTTTGGAAACACGTCTCTCTGTTCAGCATTATTCACGTTGTGCGCTACCAGGGGGCGGTTAAAATTGTCTGAGAGAATATTTTGAAATACTTTAAAGATTGTATTTGCGACATTGCAATTCAATCCTAATGAGGGAGATAATGGATATAGTCAAAGGGGGAGGAACAAAGAGTTTCGACCTGGATTCACCAGGCCATAGATTCGGCTGAAGAGCCATGGAAATCTTGCAAAAAATCGAAGAGATCATGATTTCTGCCAATTTTCCACAATCTCATCAACTCTTCCACCAACATTTCCACAGATGATTGGGAAAACCTCTGTGGCGATGTACCCTGTGACTTGTGGAAGGGATCTCAACAGCAGTGGCACTGGAACATCTGTATTGGGTGAATAAAGTCACAAGGTTGACATCTGGGGCAGAGGGCACCTCAAGGATATAATAGTTTGATCTTCAATTTCTGATTCATCTTCAACCGGACATTGCCCCCACCTATCCACCCCCCCCCCCCCCCCCCCCCCCCCCCCCCCCCCTGAGTGTAAACGATGCACCATTCCAGTTTAAAGGGAAATTTGGAATATTTACTTAGTCGGACAATTCAGTCTGAAACATTCCCAAGTACAGGCCATTTTTCTTCAACTGCCATGGTTAATTTAATTACATCTGGCACAGCTACCTTGGTGTCAGAAACCAGATTCAGGATTGACTAACACACAGACCCTCTCCATATGTTTATTGAGCATGGTGCTTGTAACTGATTCTAGTAATTTACCCATTAGTTTAAGAATTGCCTTAAAATGTATTGGCAACTCCAAATTGTGTGTTCAATGGAGTACTTTACAGTCAATTATAACGTGGATAAAATACATATTTTAATTATAAGGTCCAGAGCCGAAGAAAAGAAAAACTCACAGGGATAGAGCAGGGAGTTGCAGAATGTAATGGTGAAACATCATGGGGGCAGAGCAAGGAAGTAGGGAACAGAATGTAGACCATCACAGGCTAAACTATGGACACGATTTAAGCAAATGGGAACTATATCCCATAGCAAGCACGTTTAGCCACGTGTTTCCCAGTGCTCACAGCGCCGAGAAGCACAACTCTATCTCACGTGACTCCGGTTAGATATGGGGCCTCAACGGGGAATGCATGACCAAGGCTTCACTTAGTCCCTTTCCCGCACTGAGGAGCCCCATTTGCCAGAACTCAGTTGCAGGGAGAGATGGGGATGCTATTTTTAAATGGCGTCACAATCTCTCGAACCCCCGACGGGACCCCCAAACACCAGCCCCCCCCCCCCCCCCCCCCCCCCCCCCCCCCACAACCCACAACCCACGCCTCAACCTTGTGTAAGTTTTGGTCCCTTTGTCTAAGGTAAGAAATACCGGCATTGGAGGCAGTCCAGAGAAGGTTCGCTCAGTTGATCCCAGGTATGGAGAGATTTTATTATGTGGAGAGGTTGAGTAGGTTAGATCCGTACCGTACTCATTAGAGGTTAGAAGAATAAGAGGTGACCTTATTGAGACATATAAGATTCTCAAGGGGCTTGATAGGGTAGATGCTGAGAGGTTTTTCCCCTCATAGGAGATTCTAGGACCAGAGGTCATAATCTCAGAGTAAGGGGCCATCCATTTACAACAGAGATGAAAGGATTTCTTCTCTCACAGGGTAGTCAATCTGTGGAATTCTTCACCACAGAGAGCTGTAGAGGTCGGATCATTAAATACGTTCAAGGCTGCGACAGACAGATATTTAGTAAGTAAGAGAATCACGGGTTAAAGGAGGAAAGTGGAGTTGATGATGATCACATCAGATCAGTCATGATCTAATTGAATGGCACAACAGACCTGATGGGCTGAATGACCAACTTCTGCTTCTATGTTTATGATCTTATAAGCAACAACAGCTTGCATTTATATAGGGCTGGATTTTCAGTCCCACCCTTTCCCTCCCTGGCGTATTTTGTGCTGCCAGAGGCAGCCCGCCATTGGTTGGCGGCGTGATCTTCCAGTCCTGCTGCTGTCAAGGGGGTTTCCCATTTTTCCCTTCGCCTCTGGGGGCTTCACCATCGGCAGGATTGGAAGATCTCGCCGGCGGAAGCGGCTGGAAATTCCCGCCCATAGCGTCAACGTAATAATATGATCCAAAGCATTCTTAAACACAAGTTGCCACCAGCCCATGTCAGGATATGTTAGCTGGGACAAATGATGGTCAAGGTGCTATGTTTTAATGCATGACTTAAAGGAGGGCAGACGGAACTCCAGAGCTTGAGGCTAAGGAGACGCAGAAGGCACGACTGCCATCGGTGGAGCGGGCAGATGGAGAATATCAGAGTGGGGAATGAAATGATTGTGCATGGATGTGGTGAACCTCACAATGGGATGAAGTGAAGGACGTTGAGCGGGTAGGTGGGGGAGGATGGAGAAGGAAAAGCAGAAATATCACCGGCGGATAAAGGAGGTCAGCCACAGGAGTCAACCAAAACCCCAGAGATAGTCAGCGTGGGAAGTTCAGGAAAAGAATGGGTGGGGGGGGGGGGGGGGGGGGGTCATGGTTTCCAAGGAATAAAGTAAAAGAATACAGGATGGGAAATCCACAGGGAGACGACGTAAGTCCAAAAAAGGAAGACGGCGCGAGCTGATATGGACCACCAGGGTTGCTGTATCTTTTTTATTATCGTGACACTGATGCACTGACCTGGTGCCTTTACGTCTTCTGACAAAACAAGAAGTGAGTCACATACTTTGACCTTTGAAAAGTACGTTGCAATAAAGTCATGATTTGACCAGCACTTTCCACGCACAGTATTAGCCAAGCTTCTGTTTCCTTTTAATCAGCAGTTATTTATTTTCATGCAAAATATTTATCGTACGATATTTACAGTTTAAATCATGTTTACGCTTTAACAAATTATTGCACATATTGATTTTTTTTACAGCAATGCAGTAATGTTCCATTACACTCTGTATTTACATGAATGGTACTAACATGCTGCACACAGCACTGTGAACTTTAATTCAGTCCCAGCTCAACATTATCATTGAACTCTGAAATCCACTTGTAAGTGAGTTCAGTGCCAAAAGGACAAGCTCTATCCATACCATCCTTTTCAAACAATAAACTTCAGAATGTTGTTCTGTTCAAATAACACTTCAGGCTGTTTACGTTGCATGATATAATCAAGGTTTCTGGAAAGAGTGAGTAACACTTTCACCTCTGGAACCTGGGTTCAGATCAAGCCCAGGTTATTAGGAAAGAAAACCTCTTCTTTCTATTGGGATCATTTTTTCTATTATGAGATATGGACGTCGTTGGCTGGGAAACATGATTTGCCCATCACAGAGGGATGAAGAATTAACCATATTGTTGTGGGTATGGAGTCACATGTTGGCCAGACCAGGTAAGGATGACAGATTTCTGTTCCTGAAGGACATGAGTGAGCCAGATAGATTGTTATGACAATGAAGTCACGGTCATCGTTAGACTTTTAATTCTAGATTTTTATTGAATTCACCTTTTATCTGTCTGCTGTGGTGAGATTCAAAGCTAGGACCTCTGGGACACTGGATTGCTAGAGCTGTAACAACACCATTATGCCACTGCCTCTGCGCTGATCCAAAGTTAAAATAAATTTGATCAATTTTAACCCAGGTCTGAGTGTATATGGGATACCATGACATGAATGATGCTCAATGTCGAAATGTGAAAGAAGGTACAACACAGAAACTGGCCATTCGGCCCAACCAATCTAGGCTGGCATTGATCCTCACTGCCAGTAGTTCCCGGGGCCCGGGAACGAATGGCTGCACCTGGGAGACCTCGCTAGCGCGCCATTTAGTCCACACAAACGTGAACCAGGGGTAACTCCACCTGGAGGGATCTCCCAGGCCATTGGAGACACCCAGGTGGTCAGGCTTTGGGTAGGGTGGTACCATGACACTCCTGCTGGCACAGGGTGCACAGGTGGCGCTGCCAGTGCAGTAGGGGCACTAACAGGATGCCAGGTTGCACGTGCCAGGGGTTACCTTAAGAAGTGGGGTAAGAGGGGTCTTGAGGACCCCGTAAGAGGTAAGTTGGGTGCAGTGGGGGGGGGGGGGGGGGGGGGGGGGGAAATCTGAAGGCCACGGTGGGGTGGCTGAAGGAGCCGAAAGATTGGGGCTGCCTTTAAAAATGGTGCCTGACCCGCAATTCATCTTCCTGCACTGGCGAGTTGAGCTTGTCAGTACAGGAAGTGATGGAAGGGCGGCCTTGGTGAGGCGTTCGTCGCAGAGGCCCCAAAAAATGGCAAACTGCAGTTAAGTAGCAGAAAACATCCTGCTGAACGCGCCCTAAACGGAACTGTATTTTTGACCCATTAAATCACGCCCGATATTACTGATGCACATCAAAGAAACATTGACATGTTATAATTATAAACCAAGAACAAAGAGCTCACACTGATGCCCATCTCTGGCTCGGCGGTGCCGACCTGTGGATGAGGCATCAAACTGAGGCCAGGCTGCTCTTCCAGGTGAATGTGAAAGATTCCATTCAAAGGAGATCGGGCCAGTTGATGTCCTAGCCAATATTTATCCCACAGTCAACATCACAAATGAAACAACATACTTGGTCATTATCACATTGCTAGTCATGGGATCTTGCCATGCACAAATTGACTGCCGTATTTCATGTATTATAACAGTGAATATACTTTGAAAGTACTTCATTGGGCTCCTGAGCACTCTGTGAAATCATGAAGTTGTCTTCACATGAATGTGTTCTACTGATGACATGAGCATATTGTAAAATATTCTGCAAATGAATAGATGAGACATTTTGGTTGGCTTTACATGATGTTGCTGTCTCTTGAATCATGTTGTTTTAGATATATTACTGCAAGCAGTGAATTTGTCTAATGTGCATTGACATATTTTTCCACCGCCATATGGCTGTCCTTAGCACAAACGTGTTTGTCATTCTTCGGATAAACAGTTTTGGCAAGGAACTTTGGCGGTTACTATTGCACCTGGATCTCTAAAACGGTGCTCACGGCAGGCATGCACACTTGTGGGGTAAATTGTGCTGGGTGTGATTAAAATTCCTCAACGTCCAGTTGCTGTGTGATGTTAAAATTGTGAGGTTTATAAGATTGTTATGTTTTGGGACTGTGCCTTTAATTTAGGGTAATGAGTCATGTGACCTGTTCCGAAATCTGTCCTGGCCTGGGTGACGTGGCTATTATAGGTGAAAGGGAGGCCCAGGTTGTTTTGCTGGAAAGAACATGTGAGGTATTCACGCTTGGAGACAATGGCTGTAACATCTGTTGACGGTGGTTAGACTCCCAAGTCCCAGAAAGGCATTGAAAATGTCGGGTTATGAAAAGTTAGCATTTAAACTGCCTGCTTACCCTCAACTGCCTCCAAAAAGATTTCCAGTGCAGAGTCCCTGAGTCTCTCCCAGGTTGCGTCATTCCTCACTGTTTCCAAGATGGATTCACTTCCTGCCTGACTGTCAGCACCTGCTGCACCCACCATGTACCACCCCTGTAAGAAATGCAGGCTGGTTTTGTGGTGCTAGCTGCTCACAATATTGGACCCCTGCTGATTTATCCAGCCAATCACCAACATGGTTGGTAATGGTTGGACATTGAGACCATTGAATTGAGCAGACAACGTGAAGTGGATGTACAGCCTGCATTGCAATCAATGGGCAGGGGTTAAATGCATATTGCAGCCCCCCTGTCTGTTTCAGTGACTCTTGAATTTAGACCCCTTTATATCTGAGAACATTTAGTCAATGTTTCTCCTCTGCTTCCAATGGTTAATTTCCATCTTTCAACTTCTGCTTTTCTTTTCTTGTCTATTTCTGTTAATCGTTAACTTTTTTCTCTTTCTATTCCCATTTCCATTAGTCTCTTTCTATTACTGTACTCTGTTAATCACCATCCATTTTTCTTTCTCTTTGTTTCTGTTGGCCCCCCATCCCTTTTTCTCACCATTTCTGGTCATTCAGACATATAGCTCTTTCAAGGTCTTGATTTTCCTGGTGTGTCTGTCACAACTCCTCTTACCAGACGATTTGTGCTTTTGTGCCATCTGTTTTGTTCATTTCTCTGAAGCTTTTCAGTTTTTCTGCTTTGGTGTCATATTTTCCTCAACCTTTACTGAGAAGCTACCATGTTCTTCTGAGTTCTTTCTGAGCATTCCTGACCTGTCAACAAAAGAAAATAATCCTGCCCCTCATTCCACTGAAAGCCTGTCTTCAATTTGCGATCGCTCCATCATTCAATCTCTCGTGCACCATGCGTCACTCCCAGTGAGAAGATAGCTACATAGTCTGCTCTCCAATCTTTGCTGTTCCATTAGTCTAAACCATCTCTGTGAGATGCAAAAGAACCACTCTCCAATTCTCCCAATGGAATCATTGATTTTCTCTGAAGTTTCACAGAATGTGGCATATGGTTCTTCTGACTTCAGACTTTATTCATCTCTTTCTGATCACTAGGGTTTTTTTTTAAACCTCCAGTCTACATGCTGGGTATTGTTGAAGTGTTGTGCACAGGCACATCAAAAGGCCTAGGTGTATCCTGTGGGTGATGCACTGTTCTGTGAAAGCCACACATTTCTAATGTCATTCTATGTAATCATCTCCATGATCATAAATCCTTGCATCCTGGCAGTCGATCCTTTTGGTACAAAATAAAACGTATTAGGGTGAGTTTTACATAGAATTGCATAGAACGTAGAACACATTTGGCCTGAAAACCCATGCAGACGTTTTTACTCAAGTATTACGGACAGGGTCAGGAGGGAACTGACATGCTCATATCCTTCCCTTACTGTCTGCAATCAGTGTGTTTTCCTGAAAAGAAAGATGTGTGTGCTTCTTAGCCCCGGAGTACGAGAGTTTTGTGGATTTAAAGAAGATTACACATACATGTTCACACACATATGCACACGCTACACGTGTGTGGCGCATTGAAGAAAAGCATTCAGTGCGCGCCAGTTGAAGGTGGTGTCTTCACTCCAAATGGGCTCAATGTCTGGAGTTGTATATCAGGACTATTTGCAGGATTCCCTCAAATAGATAAATGTTCAGCCAGTCATGAAGTGAGTCACTTGTAGTTTTCTCACCATGAGGTCAAGAGTCCTTCTGAATCATTTAGGAGACATTTAAGATGTAGCAGTCTACAAGTTTTAAAGGGCACAGTGTTACTGCCTTGTCCCGCAGCTGGTATCTGCAGTGAGGGTTCTTGCCCAGGTTCACTCTGGTTCTTGGGGTAACACCAATTTTCAAGCCTCAAAATGGGGTCATAGTAGGAAAAGGTTTGGGAAGCGCAAGTCTATTTCCTTTTCCCCTCATATCCTTATCTAGCCTCCTCTTAAATGCATCTATATATTACGCCTCAACAACTCCCTGTGACAGGAAGACCCACATTCCTACCACTCTGGGAAAAGCTCTAAATTCCTACTGGATTTCTTGGTGACTAGCTTATATTGATGCTCTCCAGTTTTGCTCTTCCCCACAAGCAGAAATGCTCTATCTGTGCCTACAGTATGAAAACCTTTCATCATTTTGAAGGTCTCTATTAGGCCATCCCTCAGCTTTCTTCCTTCAAGATGAAAGAGCACCAACCTGTTCATCCTTTCCTAATTAGTATATCCCCACATTTCTGGTATCATCCATGTAAAACTTTATTGAGCCCTCTCCAGTCATCTACATCCTTTTTACAGTCTGGAGGCCCGAATTGTATATGCTACTCCCAAGTGTGGTCCAACAAAGATTCAATAAAAATAATTGAGTCTACCATCTCTCATTTTCAGTTCTATCGCTCTAGCACAGTGGTTCTCAAATATTTTCTCCTGCGGACTCCTTTATTGGGGCAAAATGGCCTTGGACCGCATATTGGGCCTACCTTCACTTGCAACCACCAAAATAAAACTCATAAGAATTAAGTAAGACGGAGCTACTTTTGATGAGACACCAATGAGGTGATGTCTGGTTCCAAACCGAAGGGGGTCAGTCTCCTGTTGGGCTTACACTCGACCAGTTCGCCTTCTTTATTTTCAACCCCACAAGTGTTAAAAGTTCAATCTCATAGTTGCGTTTTGTAACTGTGACCAAAAGGAATTGCTTATAATGCTAGATATTTTGATATATCTGCTTTCACGGGATGTGGGGTTGTTGTCTCGGCCAGCATTTATTACCCATCTCCAATTGCCCTTGAGAAAGTGGTGGTGTGCTGCCTTCTTGAACAGCTGCAGTCCATGTAGAGTGGGTACACCCACAGGTCTGCTAGGGAGTTCCAGAATTTTGACCCACCAACAGTGAAGCACCTGCACCGGAGTTTAAAGTCAGGATGGTGAGTGGCTGAGAGGGGAACTTTCAGATGATGGTGTTCCCATGCATCTGCTGCCATTATAATTCAAGGTGGTAGAGGTCACTGGTTTGGAAGGTGCTGTTGAAAGAGCTATATTGGTGATGGGAGGGAGTGAATGTTTAAAGTGGTGGATGGGGTGGCAAAACAAACAAGCTGCTTTGTCCTGGATGGTTTTGAATTTCTTGAATGTTGATGGAGCTGCACTCATCCAATTAAGTGCAGAATGTTCCATCACACACCTGACTTCTGCCAGACTTGGAGGAGTCAGTCGGTGAGTTAATCTCCACAGAAATCCAAGCCCTTGACCTGTTCTTGTAGCCACAGTACTTTCATGGCTGCTCCAGTTCAGTTTCTGGTCAATGGTAACCCCCAGGATGTTAACAGTGGGAAAATTCAGTGATGTTAATGCCTTTGAATGTCAAGGTAAGATGCTTGGATTCTCTCTTGTTGGAGATGGCCATTGCCTGGTCCTTGCTTGGCACAAATGTTACTTGCCATTTATGAGCCCAAGCTAAATATAATCCAGGTCTTGCCGCTTTTGGGCATGGACTGCTTCAGTTTCTGAGAAGTCTGGAATGGTGCTGAACATTGTGCAATCATCAGTGAACATCCCAACTTTTAACCTTATGATGGAAGGAAGCTCATTGGTGCAGCAGCTGAAGATGGTTGGGCCTCGGACACTACATCATTGTTTTCACAACAATTGTTGACTCATCCCACACTCACAGGATCTGCTCTGGTCGTGTGACTTCACACGAGTAGTGGGATTGCAGATTTGGACCTGTGCTCTCATATGGCCTTGGCTGTGGCATGCATTGCATTTGAGTTGCATTTTGGGCCAGCCTGCAGACCACTAGATGGACTCTTGGGGAGACCACACACACTGATCTAGAAATTAACTCCGGTGCTTGATGTAATTCTTTTTACGGCCTTATTCACCTGGATCGCCACTTTCAGTGAGTTGTGTTTTTGTTCTCCCAGATTTTTTTACTCCGCTTCATGATTATTATTTCCTAAGTAACAACATTGAACCCACCTTTAAATCGCCTCAAAATGTATTGTTGCGAGCCACCTGCCGAAGCTCATTTACACCTGCCTCAGCCCAAGATGAACTGAACTTTGCAGCTGTGACCAGATTCAGCTGAGATGTGTGGAAGTGAGGGGTTTGTGTGGAGAGGGTCAGTCAGGGTTCTTGTACGTGGGAACGAGCCTCTGCCACAGATTAACACGATTGGCCTTGATCGTTCCCACAAAGTCCAGGGTCAGATATCACAATCCCTTCAGTCATAGTCTTCCCTGCTTTTATTATGGAGGAAGAGGAGAAGGAATAGCAATGGAGAGTCATGCAGCATTTAATGAAAATGGAGAACATCAGGTATTGCCCCGCCCCCAAAGAATATACAGGTAAAACCAGCCACAAAAGGGTCCCATAGGAACAGTCAGTGATTCAGGAGGTGGCTCATCAGCAATTTTCAAAGGCAGTTCGGGCTGAGAAATAAATGCTGATCTTACCATGGTCTGTGAATGACAAAATAAAAAGGGGACTTGAGATCAATAGTTACTCTAATTTTTTTTTTTGCAATATACAAGTGATTTCTTTCAAACTTGTGGCCCATTTAAATTCATTTGTATGGCCGTACATGTGTGGAAACTAAAAGGGACGATCTGTGCGTGGTTTGTACAGGATCTGTTGGGCTGCTGTCTAGTCACATGGACACTCAGTTCACAGGGAACATAGCTAGAGATGCAGATAAACAGAACGCACTTGACCAAAGAGGCAATTGAAAGCTGTGCCACCCACTGCACGGGTACCTGCACCGTGTCCATCGGTCTCTTATCCCTCTTTCTGGCTTTGAAAACTGACCCGACTCTGATGACATGGTGTGATTTCTGTAGGGGGAGTCTCTATACTGTTAGTCAGGCTACAGTAAGGGCATGCATGTTTGTCAGGTTGTATGATGGGCTTCACACAAGAATTCATCCACCTTTGGCATCACGGCAACGTGGCAGTGAGATACGACCACCCAGTTTTAGGGAGTAAATGATTTTTCCAAGGTCCATCCGTGGATGTCGTTCATGTCGCTTTGTTAGCTCCAACAGGAAGATCCCTCAACTTCCTGAGCCGTTTACTCCTTGAGTCTACGGATTGTGCGTGGCAATGCAAAAGGTCCTCGACATCAATGTGAGATACATTGGAAGTTGTCACAATGCATTCATCCATCAAAGCTTGACCCACGCAGAACTATTCAGAGAATAAAGTCATGTCAATGGATGACTTGTGGGTGTCAAAGCAATGGAGAGGTCTTTCATGCCATTTTCAAGTCACTGCCATTGTGTTTCCACCGCCCTGTAAATTCAGCCCTTAATGCATTTTCTGTACCATGCCATAGTCTCTGCTCTACCTGCCTCTTCCAGATTCTCCTGTGTTGGACCTTTCTCAAAGTGGCGACCAAAACGTTCCTGTGACATCGATTTAAAGCTCGCCGACAAACACAACCCTGTACTTCCCCACTCCAGCTTCAGCCTCCTGCTGCAATCTTCAATCAGAACTGGCTTTCCAAAGCACCCTTATTTCCCTCTGTCCCAGCACGTTACTGCTGGTTTTACTCCAATCACAACTCCAATGGCCCAAAACATTCAGGTCTAAATATCTGAGACCATCTCAGCTTCCATTCAGGTAAAAATGGTAAAACTCACAGTGTAGAACCTCAAGGCCAATGTGTTTATATGCTTTTAATTAATTAATAAAATAAACAAAAATGAGAGGGGATGACAGGCCCAGGTAAGGTGCTGTCACTGAAACAAAACTTCAAAGGAAACTTAACTAACTTAGCCAAAATACCATTCCCAGGGGTAATGATGCACCACAGTCTCCGCTGCGCCCACAGATCACGGAAGGCCTGAGGCCTGCCAGTGGACCCCTCATGCTCCCTCTCCAATGACACCTGGCCATGCATGCAGCCGCAGTAGAGGGGCACTACTGCGGTGAGACAACCCCTCAACTGCCCGCTGCCTGGACCTATTAACGATCAACTTGGCCAGGCTCAGGAGCAGGTTTACAAGGAAGCCCTCCTCCCTCCTTGCCCCCATCCCCGCTCCGGGTGGTCAAGTTGTTTCTACTTTCATAGAGTCATAAAGGCACAGAATGAGGCCACACAGCCCTTCGAGTCCATGCCAGCTCTCTGTCGAGAAACCCAGTCAGCCCCTTTCCTCTGCTCTACCCCTGTTAGCCTGCAAGTGTAAGAAAGCTCTTTGTTTCTAGTCATCTGATTTGGAGGGATGGTCTACCAACCAAGAATCTAGATCTGAAACCTAACCTGACCTGAACATTCAACACGAGCGGAAATTCAGTAAGGTTCATCTCCCCCTCCCTTCCCATTCAAACTCTCCACCATCCTCCCGGCCAATAAAATGCTTGCAAATTAACCTTCTGGTACAGAGAATACAAACCCCCTACACATGTTCTAAAAATAAAAGAGTAAATATTTTTGCTGAAGTCAAACTTCATTAATGTGACATTTTGTAAGAATAACATTTAAGTGGAACATCAACAGCAGACTACCACACTGTGAACCTTGAGATTAATCGATAAACTGTTGGTACAAAAGGTACAGTGTGAGGGAAACATGTAGAAGAGAAAGTGAGAGTTTATCCATTGCAATCTTTGCACATATGAAGAAATGCGAGGTATTTATTGCAAAGAGCACTTTCTATCCAGGCTGTAATCACTGAAGAAAATCTAAAAACAGATACAACCAGGCAAAATCTTTGAACTTATGAATAGCCTTTACATCTTGTTCTCATCCATAAAGGACTCACTTTAATCCCTATTGGTGTGGTGATATGAATCAGTGAATTAAAGATAACAAACTTGCATTGTCAGGTCACAATTTGACTTCTGCTCACAGAGGAGATTTGAAACCCTATTCAAATGTACTACTGCTCAGTTTTAACCTAAACGGTCCTGAACAGGCTGGAGTAAGCCTCAGCTCTGGTCAATGAGGTCACGATATTCATCCAGCATTAATTAGTGTTTAATAAATCCATTCTGTAACATATTTCTGGTTGTGTTGTATGAGACTTACAGAGAAATTCAATCCAGTCACACATGAGATCCTGTGCATTGCTGTGGTACTACCTGGGTTATATCTGCACTCCTGTACAGCCTAAATGATATGACTGCTGCAGTAACACCCTCACCACACCCTTACTGTAGTAACACCTGGTGTGTTGGGTTAGCTGGGTCTATGTGGACTGCGTTTGATGCAGTGTAGAGATAGACAGGCTTCCAATACTTGATGAGATGCAACACGATTTTTATTTAACATCTGACTATATTACATGCTTAACTGTGGGTTGACACTATGCCGACTTGACAGGAGACCTGAGACTAACCTGACCAGACTTACTGACTACCACATGGTGTTTGCACTGGCCGCTGCTCACGAGCTCTGACTGTCTCAGAGGCTGGATCCCGAGAGAACAGGAAAACCTGTGCCCTCTGGCTTTATAGTGGTCGTGTCCTGCCTGGTGATTGGCTGCTGTGTTCTGTATGCTCACTGGTCATCCTGCGTGTCTATCACTGCCTGTCTGCACTCCATCATATACATGGATGTATATTATGACATCTCCCCCCCCCTTTATTTTTTAAAAGTATGTGTTCAGGTAATAAATATTGAGGTGCGTGTGCGTGAAGATGTGTATAGGTACTTGACTATATACAGAATATGCTAACTTATAAACATGGGAAGGTGTCACTAGTGCAGATAGAGGGCAGATAAAGCATTAAAAAAACGATATGTACAGATGTCAAAACGATGAGATAACAAGGTTATGCAACAGTCAGTCTATAAATTCAGCCTCTGTGGCGGGCGACGGATTCTGGTTGACCGCCTCAAGGGTGGATCAGGGGCCGCCTGCACCTGGACGGGCGAGACTGCCTCCAATGCGGTGGTCGCAGAAGTCGGCAGGATAGCTGGTAGATCGGTGGCCTCGTGGCAGGACGCGTCCGGAGGATGCAGCGTGCGAGGTGGGACGTCACGGTCGGGTGGCGGGCGTGGAAGTCTGCGCAGAGCCCGCCTGTTGCGCCGGAGGAAAGAGCCATCATCCATACGAACAAGGAACCATCTCGGGGCCACTTGCTTGACCACCACAGCTGTGGTGGATCAGCCACCGTCAGGCAGCTGTAGACGAACTCGATCAGCTGGGACCAGCTCAGGGAGATCTGCGGCATGGGCATCGTGTTCTGATTTATATTGGGCACGAGACTGCTGCATCTTCTGTATGACCGGGAAGTTGTCAAGGTCTGGAATGTGGATGGCTGGAACCGTCGTTCGCAGTGTGTGGTCCATGAGACGCTGCGCTGGAGACAGCCCAATGGACAGAGGGGTCGCTCTGTATGCCAACAGCGCCAGGTTGAAATCGGAGCCTGAGTCTGCAGCCTCACATAATAATCTTTTGATGATATGGATGCCTTTTTCGGCATTGCCATTTGACGGGGGTAGTGGGGGCTGGATGTGACGTGCCGAAAGTTGTATAGCCGGGCAAAATCTGACCACTCCTGGCTGAAAAAAACAGGGGCCGTTGTCACTCATCACCGCCAGTGGTATCCCTTGTCTGGCAAAAGTTTCCTTGCATGCCTTGATCACCGCTGCCGACGTGAGGTCAGACAGTCTGACCACTTCGGGGTAATTGGAAAAGTAGTCGACCAGGAGGACATAGTCACGTCCCTCGGTATTGAACAGGTCAACACCGAATTTGGACAATGGGGAGGTCACCATCTCATTTTGCTGTAGAGTTTCTTTAGGCTGAGCCGGCTGAAAATTTTGACACATTGGGCAATTGAGGACCGTGTTGGCGACGTCCTGACTGATGCCCGGCCAGTAGACTGCCTCTCGAGCTCGACGGCGACATTTCTCGACCCCCAGGTGACCCTCGCGGATTTGGCCGAGCACCATATCTCACAAGCTCTGCGGGATCACAAGCTTCATTAGGATGCCGTCTACCACCGTCAGATCGTCCTTGACATTGTAAAACTGGGGACACTGTCCCTCTGCCAGCCATTCGTGAGATGCTGCATCACTTGCTGGAGCAGAGGATCCCTGGTCGTTTCCTCACGAATTTGAATGACCCTCTCATCAGAGGCCGGGAAGTTGGAGGCACAGAATTGCACCTGCGCGTCTATTTGACAGACAATGTCAGTCTGCTCACATGTGTGGTGATAGACCTGGAAAGTGCATCTGCAACAATGAATATCTTTGCCCGGGGTGTAAACTAGGTCAAAATCGTAGCGGTGTAGCTTGAAAAGGATGTGTTGTAACCGTGGCGTCATGTCATTGAGGTCTTTTTGGATGATGTGAACCAATGGCCTGTGGTCCGTCTCATCCGTGAATTTGAGGAGGCCATACGCATAGTCATGGAACTTGTCGATTCCCGTAAGGAGGCCCAGGCATTCTTTCTCAATCTGAGCGTGCCATTGCTCAGTGGGCGTCATGGCTCTCGAGGCATGTGCAACTGGGGCCCAGGAGGAGGAGTCATCCCGTTGGAGGAGCACCGCCCCAATACCATCCTGGCTCGCGTTAGTGGATATTTTTGTCTCCTTGGCAGGATCGAAAAAAGCCAGCATGGGGGCTTTGGTTAGTTTTGCCCTCAGCTCACGCCATTCTTTCCCATGAGCGGGTAGCCACTGGAAATCCGTCGATTTTCTGACGAGATGACGGAGAGCTGTGGTGTGGGACGCCATGCTGGGAATGAACTTCCCAAGGAAGTTGACCATCCCTAGAAAGGGGAGGACCGCCTTCTTGTCCTCTGGGGTCTTCATGGCGTTGATCGCCGAAACTTTGTCAGCATCCGGCTGCACGCCTTGCTGCGAGATGTGGTCAAGAAGGAATTTGATTTCTGATTGACCGAATGAGCATTTGGCTCTGTTGAGTCGGAGGCCATGCTCGTAGATCCTGTGGAACACCCGCTTGAGACGATCGATGTGTTCTTGAGGAGTTGTGGACCAGATTATGACATCGTCGACGTACAGTCGCACCCCCTCGATGCCCTCCATCATTTGTTCCATTATGCGGTGAAATACCTCTGAGGCAAAGATGATGCCAAAGGGCATTCGGTTGTAGTAGTAGCGACCGAACGGGGTATTGAATGCGCACAACTTGCGACTGGATGCGTCCAGCTGTATTTGCCAAAACCCCTTGGAGGGGTCCAGCTTCGTGAAGAATTTGGCATGGGCCATCTCGCTGGTTAACTCTTCTCATTTTGGTATTGGGTAATGTTCCCTCATGATGTTGCGGTTTAAATCTTTGGGGTCGATGCAGATTCGAAGCTCCCCTGACGGCCTCTTGATGCAAACCATGGAGCTAACCCAGTCCGTGGGTTCCTTGACCTTTGATATGATGCCCTGGTCCTGGTGCTTGAGGCAGTCCTTGAGGGGTGCCGGCACCCAACGCGGTGCGTGAACCACAGGGGTGGCGTTTGGTTTCAGCAGGATTTTGTATCGGTATGGGAGTGTGCCCATATCTTCGAACACGCTATGGTATTCCGCTATGATGTCATCAATTTGAGCCTGGAAGTTTTGATCAGATGAGGGGCAGAACGGTAGCATTGTGGATAGCACAATCGCTTTACAGCTCCAGGGTCCCAGGTTCGATTCTGGCTTGGGTCACTGTCTGTGCGGAGTCTGCACATCCTCCCCGTGTATGCGTGGGTTTCCTCCGGGTGCTCCGGTTTCCTCCCACAGTCCAAAGATGTGCAGGTTAGATGGATTGGCCATTATAAATTGCCCTTAGTGTCCAAAATTGCCCTTAGTGTTGGGAGGGGTTACTGAGTTATGGGGATAGGGTGGAGTTGTTGACCTTGGTTAGGGTGCTCTTTCCAAGAGCCGGTGCAGATTCGATGGGCTGAATGGCCTCCTTCTGCACTGTAAATTCTATGAATTCTATGAGGCCGTCGCCTGTGAGGACGACATGGTGTGGACTCATTGAACCAGGTTCAGGAGTTTGCAGGCCCGAGCACCGAGCAGGGAAGCTCTGTCAGGTCCTACGATCTCAAATCGCAGCGTCGCTTTCAATGACCTATTGGGTACCCAAAGTTGGCATGAGCCACTGGCAGCAATGGCATTGCCATTGTAGTCGAGGAGCTGGCAGGCCGGTGGAAGAATGCTTGGTCTGACGCGGATGGTGTCAAGGTCAGATTTTGAATAGAGGTTTGCTGAAGCGCCGGTGTCCAGCTTGAAACGGATGTGAGCCTTGTTAACTGTAAGGATAGCACACCACTCATCGTCCGGATCAACGCTCTGGATTGGGAGGTGTTTTACCATCTTTGAGAGAGGCAGCGCATGCTTAGTAATGGTGGCCACCCGGAATTGGGATTTGAGGTACTCGCCGTCAGGATCTGGTGGGCTGTCGGGGTCGGAGTGTGTCACGGCCTGCTGTACCGAACGGACGCTTCTGCGCCGTGGCTGGGATCGCTGGATGCTGGGCAGTGGAGCAGATCTGCAAGGGCTGCATAGTGGCCAAGCTTGCCACACTGTAGACATCATCGTGATTGTGCCGGACATTGCCGCTTTAAATGGGCGGAGCCACAATTCGGACATGTCATGACGCCGCCGTTAGCGCGTTACGTGCGCTAACGCGCATACGCAGTGTGGTCGAATGACGTACGCAGGCTGGTCGTCGGTCTCGCCGTCCCCTCGGTCGTGGCGCGCATGCGTTGGAGCCCGGGAAAAGTATGTGAAATTACCACTCTCATCAAGACTCAGGCCCTGCATTTGTGTGATGGCCTGCACCCGTTCTGCCCCGTGGAGGTTTAGCTTTGCCGTTTCTGCTGCCCTGATGTGGGAGTACCGGTTGTTAGCATGCTCGTGGAGAACGCACGTTTCGATGGCGATGGTGAGCTGCTTGACTTTCAGGAGCTGCTGGCGAAGGGACTCGGAGTGGACCCGGTAACCGATCTGATCCCGGATCATGGAATCAGTTGTCGAGTCATAGTTACATGACTGCGCGATGATGCGGAGATGGGTCAAAAAGGATTGAAAAGATTCATCCTTACCCTGAAGCCTCTGCTGGAAAACGTACCATTCGAAGCTCTCATTGACCTCAATGTCACAATGGCTGTCGAACTTCAGCTGGACTGTTTTAAATTTCTTCTTGTCTTCGCCTTCAGCGAATGTAAGGGAGTTGTAGATGTGGATGGCGTGGTCCCCGGCTGTGGAAAGGAATAGTGCGACCTTCCTGGCATCTGATGTGGTCTCGAGGTCGGTGGCTTCAAGACTGAGTTGGAACTTCTGTTTGAAAATCTTACAGTTGGCACCGAGGTTGCCGGCGATGCGGAGGTGGGCGGACTCTGCCCATGTTACCGGATAGCTGATTGCTGGTCAACGCAAATTACCTCAAGGTGAGTCCGTCAATTCTCAACATCCAGACCTGGTACCATGGTGTGTTGGGTTAGCTGGGTCTATGTGGACTGAATTTGATGCAGTGTAGAGAGAGACAGGCTTCTAAAACTTGATGAGATGCAACATGATTTTATTTAACATCTAACTATAATACATGCTTAACTGAGGGTTGACACTATGCTGACTTGACAGGAGACAAGAGGTTAGCCTGACCAGACTAACTGACTACCACATGGTGTTTGCACTGGCCGCTGCTCAAGAGCTCTACTGTCTCAGAGGCTGGATCCCGAGAGAGCGGAAAACTGGTGCCGTCTGGCTTTATAGTGGTCGTGTCCTGTCTGGTGATTGGCTGCTGTGTTCTGTGTGTTCACTGCTCATCCTGTGTGTCAATCACTGCCTGTCTGCACTCCATTATATACATGGATGTATATTATGGCAACACCCTCACCATACACTCACTATAGTAACACCCTCACCATACACTCACTATAGTAACACCCTCACCATACACTCACTATAGTAACACCCTCACCATACACTCACTAGAGTAACACCCTCACCATACACTCACTATAGTAACACCCTCACCATACACTCACTATAGTAATACCCTTGTCACACGTTCACAGCAGTAATACTATCATCATGGTGCAGCATGGTGGCGCAGTGGTTAGCACAGTATCTCACGTTGCCAAGGACCCGGGTTTGATCCTGTCTGTGTGGAGTTTGCACATTCTCCCTTTGTCTACGGGTTCGCACCGCCACAACACAAAGATGTGCAGGGTAGGTGGATTCGCTAAATTACCCCTCAATTGGAATTGTTTTTTAACTAATACCCTCATCACATCCTCACTACAGTAACACACTCAGCACACACTCATTGGAGTAACACCCTAAACATAACCTCACTGTCGTAACACACTCATCGCACCCTCACTGTAGTAACACCCTCACTACACCCTCACTGTAGTAACACCCTCACTACACCCTCACTGTAGTAACACCCTCACCACACACTCACTGTAGTAACACCCTCACCACACACTCACTGTAGTAACAACCTCACTACACACTCACTGTAGTAACACCCTCACTACAACCTCACTATAGTAACACCCTCACTGCACCCTCACTGTAGTAACACCCTCACCACACACTCACTGTAGTAACACCCTCACCACACCCTCACCGTAGTAACACCCTCACTACACCCTCACTGTAGTAACACCCTCACTACACACTCACTGTAGTAACACCCTCACCACACACTCACTGTAGTAACACCCTCACCACACCCTCACTGTAGTAACACCCTCACTACACCCTCACTGTAGTAACACCCTCACCACACACTCACTGTAGTAACACCCTCACTACACCCTCACTGTAGTAACAACCTCACCACACACTCACTGTAGTAACACCCTCACTACACCCTCACTGTAGTAACAACCTCACCACACACTCACTGTAGTAACACCCTCACTACACCCTCACTGTAGTAACAACCTCACCACACACTCACTGTAGTAACACCCTCACTACACCCTCACTGTAGTAACAACCTCACCACACACTCACTGTAGTAACACCCTCACTACAACCTCACTATAGTAACACCCTCACTGCACCCTCACTGTAGTAACACCCTCACCACACCCTCACGGTAGTAACACCCTCACTACAACCTCACGGTCGTAACACCCTCACCACACCCTCACTGTAGTAACACCCTCACTACACCCTCACTGTAGTAACACCCTCACTACACCCTCACTGTAGTAACACCCTCACTACACCCTCACTATAGTAACACCCTCACCACACCCTCACTGTAGTAACACCCTCACTACACCCTCACGGTAGTAACACCCTCACTACACCCTCACTGTAGTAACACCCTCACCACACCCTCACTGTAGTAACACCCTCACTACACCCTCACTGTAGTAACACCCTCACCACACCCTCACTGTAGTAACACCCTCACTACACCCTCACTGTAGTAACACCCTCACCACACACTCACTGGTGCTGGCTGCACTGAAAGTCCAGACCGAGCAGCAGGGGGGCGCAGAGTTGAGGAAAGATGTAAAGTTTAAAACGGGTGTACTCAGCGCCTTGAATTGCGAGGTCAGCGACACAATACCCCGTAATTTGAACCGAATGGGACCCAGAGGCGAGGGCGATAGTTTGGGAAGCGGGGTGGGTGCGCAGAGAGCAGCGCCTTACTGTGTCTGGATGGATAAAGCTCTCCGTGCTCCCGGAGTCGAATAGGCAGGGAGTGGCGTGGCCGTTGATTCGCACCCACATCATTGAGTTCCGCAGGTGTTTCGGCCGCGATTGAGGGAGCTTGATCGCTCCTAGTTGCGGATAATCAGAGTCCTCGGTTAAGCCGGACTCACAAAATGGCTGCCTGGAGTCACAAAATGGACACCGCCGTCGGTCGCACGTGTCGGGGTTCGAAGATGGCCGCCGCCAAGATGGGCGCTCCCATGACTCGCATGAGGTTGATGACGCGTCGGAAGTAGGCGTGTCCAGCCGCCGCGCGGCCGCGTTGCAGGGCCTGTGAGACCGGGAGCTTGATTTCTGGGCCTGGTGAGGATTTTGTTTGTGGCCTTTGGGGCCAGCCAGTTAGACTTTAGCGAAGTGCCCTTTCCTCCCGCAGTCGTTGCAGATCGCGGAGCAGTCCGGGCAACGTTGCCGTAGGTGCTGACCTTGCCCACAGAAATAGCACGGGGAACCCCCGGAGTGAGCGGATCGCCGCACGGCGCAGGCCTGTAGCGTGGCCGAGTCTGGAGGGGATCGAGAGGGGTTTGCAAGGTCCGCGGACTACGTACAGAGGTTAAGGTGGGCCATTTCTAGAGAAGAGGCGAGCGTTATCGTGCCTTGAAGATCCTGTGCCCATCTTCTAGGAGCCGCTGCCGGATGTACGAGGACCTGATACCCGTCACAAAGGCATCGCGAATATGCAAGTTCATCTGGGTTTCTGCCGTCACTGCTTTATGGTTGCAGTTCCTTGCGAGCGCAGTGAGTCTCTCCACGTACTCGTCCAGAGTTTCCCTGGAACGCTGGCTGCAGGTTGAGAGCAAATGTCTGGCGTGTACCTCATTAACCG
The DNA here is from genome assembly GCF_902713615.1 of Scyliorhinus canicula. Classification (NCBI taxonomy): domain Eukaryota; kingdom Metazoa; phylum Chordata; class Chondrichthyes; order Carcharhiniformes; family Scyliorhinidae; genus Scyliorhinus; species Scyliorhinus canicula. The sequence continues at coordinate 259,092,512 of NC_052148.1, read as the reverse complement.
GCTTCACGAAGCGTTTCGTCAGTATCTCGGCCGCAGCTTCGTAATTTGCAGTGTTCTCGATCGCGGAGAAGAGTCGGTGGCCCACCCGGGCATGTAGTAAACGCAGCTTGCGAGCGCCGTCGACATCAGTCGCTGAGGAGTCAATATAGTCCTCAAAACACCGCAGCCAATATTTAAACATTTCCACGGCTTCCGGCGACCGAGCGTCCAGGTTGAATTTCTCCGGCTTTAGAGCGCTGTCCATCTTGATGCGTCTGATGATTAAATTGAGATACCCTCAATTACAACACAGGGGAGAAGAAAGGTAATTTAAAGGCTTTAATCATCTGAGAACTGAACAGCAGCCGAGAAGTGTGCTCATCACATGCTGCTGAGTGCGCCTCATCTTATATACCGTTTCCTGGGGGCGGAGCCAGAGGCGGAGTACCCCAGGGTTCCAAGCCCGGTCTTAAAGGGCCAATGCATTAAAGGTAAGGTACCGTTACAGCAGCTACTGATAACATTCATCACACTGTAGTAATACTCTCACCACAACCTCAATGTAGTAACATGCTCACCACACACTCACTATAGTAACACCCTCACTACACCCTCACTTTAGTAACACCCTCACCACACCCTCACTGTAGTAATACCCTCAACACACCCTCACTGTAGTAATACCCTCAACACACCCTCACTGTAGTAATACCCTCAACACACCCTCACTGTAGTAACACCCTCAACACAAACTCACTGTAGTAACACCCTCACTACACCCTCACTGTAGTAACACCCTCACCACACACTCACTGTAGTAACACCCTCACTACACACTCACCGTAGCAACACCCTCACCACAAACTCACTGTAGTAACACCCTCACTGCACACTCACTGTAGTAACACCCTCACCACAAACTCACTGTAGTAACACACTCACTGTAGTAATACCCTCACTACACACTCACTGCAGTAACACCCTCACCACACCCTCACTGTAGTAACACCCTCACTGCACCCTCACTGTAGTAACACCCTCACCACAAACTCACTGTAGTAACACCCTCACTACACCCTCACTGTAGTAACACCCTCACCACACCCTCACTGTAGTAACACCCTCACCACAAACTCACTGTAGTAACACACTCACCACACACTCACTGTAGTAACACCCTCACTACACACTCACTGTAGTAACACCCTCACTACACCCTCACTGTAGTAACACCCTCACCACACACTCACTGTAGTAACACCCTCACTACACCCTCACTGTAGTAACACCCTCACTACACCCTCACTGTAGTAACACCCTCACTACACACTCACTGTAGTAACACCCTCACCACACCCTCACTGTAGTAACACCCTCACTACACCCTCACTGTAGTAACAACCTCACTACACACTCACTGTAGTAACACTCTCACCACACCTCATTGTAGTAACACCCTCACCACACCCTCACTGTAGTAACACCCTCACTACACCCTCACTACATCCTCACTGTAGTAACACCCTCACTACACCCTCACTGTAGTAACACCCTCCCTGCAGTAATACCTGCTCCATATTTACACTCTGATATCTAATACACTGTATTACTACCAGCTCTGTTGTAACATGTTTGCTATCATTCTTCTGCTTGCATACCATCTGCACTGTGATATCACTTAACATCATACCTGCATTGTATCATTGTAGAGCCACACCTACTAATATACTCTGTCCCATCGGAATATCTGCACTGTTGTAATATTGTGCGCAATAATTTTTTATTTAAATTCAGAGTACCCAATTCATTTTTTCCAATTAAGGGGCAATTGTAGCGTGGCCAATCCAGCTACCCTGCACATTTTTGGGTGGTGGGGGGCGAAACCCACACACACACGGGGAGAATGTGCAAACTCCACATGGACAGTGACCCAGAGCTGGGATCGAACCTGGGACCTCGGCGCCATGAAGCGATCGTGCTAACCACAGCGCCACCATGCTGCGCTATCTTGTGCAATACTGATTGCATTGAAGTGCCACTGCACTGAATTACACTTCAACTGACCTGGCAATGCTATTGTATCTATTTTATTTTGCCTTTCCTGCCATGTTTTAAAATTTAGGCTTTTAGCCGGGGTGGGATTCTACATCTTATGATGAATTTCAAGTATGTGGATTAAATGTAGATTGGGGAAGAGCGCATGTGGTACCTGGCATGATTCATCTATTGGAGACTATCTAGGGGGCATTAGATTATATCCACCCAGGTGTCCAGGTGTGAGGTTCAAATCAGTGCCCTTTAGCATGATGCTGCCTGGCCCCACCCAGGGAAATGGTGTAACTTAGAGTATCTGTGTGGGCCTCTCTTTTGAGTCTCACTGAACACGCGCTAATTTGCAAGTTAAGCTCCTATTTCGGTGCATGAGTAACCAGTTTCGTTTGGCTGCAGCATGTACAGGCAGGTAATGCGCAGGTTCAAGTTAAGTAAAAGTGGGTGTTGTGTGAGGCAGCTTCAAACTAGTCACCTTCTAGGAAGTTTGGTTAAGTGTGTTTTTTTACCTTCAGCTGCTTTTACACAGGGCCTTGTGTGCTGCTCTGTTTCTCAACAGTCTCACATTGCTGGCATGTAAATTTAATGGACTCACTATGATGGATGTCTGAGACACCTCGATAAGCCAACCATAGAATCTATAGAATCCCTATCGTGCAGAAGGAGGCCATTTGGCCCATTAGGTCTGCATCAACCCTCTGAAAGAGCACCCTATCTAGGCCCACTCACCCTACCCTTTCCCAATAACATCTCCTAAACTGCACATCCTTGGACACGAAGGGACAGTTTTAGCATGGCCAATCCACCTAACCCGCACATCTTTGGACTGTGGGATGAAACCGAAGTGCCATGAGGAAACCCACACAGACACAGGGAGAAGGTGCAAACGTACACGCAGACAGTCGCACAAGGCTGGAATTGAACCTAAGTCCCTGGCGCTGTGAGGCAGCTGTGCGAGCCAGTTTACTTTAGAGTTGTCATTACTGCGAGATCAGCACCAACCTGGTTCTCTTCGGCTTCACTCCAGTTATTTTCTTAATCACAATGCCATCTAGCTCTCTTCCCTCACAATGCCCACCCATTCCTCACAGCCATACATTCCAACTCATAACAAACTATGTCCCCATCCACCTCCATTGCCCATTGCACCTCCTGGGCCAACCTAGTACCAATTCATGTAAATTAATGCCAACTCACTACCCTTTGACCTTACACCCTCCATGCCAACTCACACAGTATCCACAATGGGCAGACCTCAGGAGGCATGCTGAGATGAAATAAAATAAATGTCCAAATATCTGTGACAGACTTCACTGTATAATAAAAACACTCTCATTCAAGAAAGTCAATTCAATATATTTAAATCCCATCAAGTATTTAATCCTTTATAAATTCAAAAACCCACATCAAAGACTATTAATTATTTCTTCATCATTCAACTGTCAATTGAATTGTGAATTAATGGATAATTACTGTGATAATGATAGGTTGTAGAAAGAGTCAAGCATGAAAAATAATTGTACTTGGGGTTAAGGCAACAAACAATTATTGTCACTGTAGAACAAACTTTTTTCAACTTTCACAAACATAAACAGGCAGTCTTTATATATATTTTTAAAGGGCTGTCAATTTAAATAGCTTGACAGTGCTACTGGCTTATCCACCCTTCATGAGCATTTATGACTTCCCCAAAGATTCATAACTCGCAAAAGACATTTGCTCCAGCCAGAATAGAGTCTGTTTGAACTCAGCACTCTGTTCAAAATCCATGTTGAGTTTCGGTTTATCACATGCAGGTGTCATGTCCCACCCAGACCTACTCCCCACCACCCCACCCCTAGAAAAATGGTTTATGCCAGAAGTTGGAATTCAGCATCCCGGGTCCATTAGCCACTTTGGAATACCATGGAATCTCCACAAAAAATCAAGGCTATTTATGCAATGAAAAACATTGCTATATTCAGATTTGCATATGTGTCCTTGTGCTTGTATATGTGTCCATGTGTGTTCATATGTATGTGTATGTATGTGTGTGTGTGTATGCACTTGGCTGTGTATGTCTTCGTGTGTGTATGTGGTCTGTGTGTGTCTCTGTGTCTGTATTTGTTTAGTTGTGTATGTCTGTATGTGTGTGTATATGTCTATGCATGTGTTTGACCATGTATGGTTGCATGTGTGTGCCCTTGTGTCTGTGTGTCCATGTGTGTGTATGCATGTCCGTGTATGTGCTTGGCTGTGTATATCTGTATGTGCGTGTGCATATGTCCATGCGTGTGCTTGGTTGCATATGTCTGTATATGTGCATGGATGTCCATGCGTGTGCTTGGCTGTGTATGCCTGTAATTGTCTTTTTGCATCCATGCATGTGTGTTTGTATGTGTGTCCATGCACACGCTTAGCTGTGCATAGCTGTGTGTATGTATGTGTGTGTGTGTGCTGTCTGTGTCTGTTTGGCTCTGCCTACGTATCTTTCTTGATGTGTGTCTGGTTTTATTTTCTGTATTTGCTCCAAACACCAGTTTATTTCTTTGTTCGAAAACAAACACGATTATGAAACAAAAAGTTCCAGGAAAACTAATGGGATTAAAGGCTGACAAATCCACTGGCCTGGATGTTCTGCATCCCAGGATCTTTTTTTTTTTCCTTATAAATTTAGAGTACCCAATTCATTTCATTCCAGTTAAGGGGCAATTTAAGATGGCCAATCCACCTACCCTGCACATCTTTGGGTTATGGGGCGAAACCCACACAAACACGGGGAGAATGTGCAAACTCCACACGGACAGTGACCCAGAGCCGGGATCGAACCTGAGACCTCGGTGCAGTCAGGCAGCAGGGCTAACCACAGCACCACCGTGCTGCCCCTGCATTCCAGGATCTTAATGGAAATGACCATTTAAGGGCTTCAATTGAGGTAAGGGCGGGCTTCTCCTCAGAGGCCGAAACAAGAGTTATTGGTGGGATGCATTTAAAATGATAAAGTAAAAGCAAACCTCACAGAAAATGCTGTATCTAGTGTCTTCCAAAATAAATTATTTTTTTTGCAACTTAATCCTGCAGTGGTGAAAGAGTTAATGAGCAACTCAAACTTGTTTGTCTTGTGAATAAATGAGAAGCACACTTCTTATCATGGTTCGTTTTTATCGGTGTTCATCGACAGCTGGTAGTTTATTGTTTTGTATACAAAGAATCACTTCAGAACCCAGCCAAGTAGAAACACCGCCCCCCACCCTCAACCCGCCCAGCATCCTCAGGTCAACTCAAGAGGCCAAATAGATGGCTACCCTGTGAGATGTTGTATAAATACAGCTCTTCCCTCTCAGAGAGTGATAGGATTTTAATTTTCATCCTCTAGTAAAGATGTTCTTCTCAATTTGTCTTTGGGATGTGGCTGACATTAGCAAGCCTACAGTGCGTTGCCCTTCCCTAGCTGCCTGAGGGCATTTACAATCAACCACTTTTTGTGGGACTGAGCCACATGTAGACCAGATTAGATAAAGATGGTCGCTTCCCTTTTGCTGAGCCAGTCGTGTTTTAACCCCAATCCAGCAGATTTCATGCTTGTTTTCCTATATTAGTCCACAAATGACCAGATTTAGAAAGCTGATGTTCCCAACTTGCTGTCTCGCTCTAATATACAGGTTTGCTAAAAGGTGATCCTGCCTCCAATGGGCGGGATTTACATCGGAACATCTCACAAGACCATGTTAGATCTCGCGAGGCGTTGCGAGCCGGGTAGATCCTGGGAGCGAGGTCTCCCAGCTTCTATCGGCCATGCTACGCCACAGCAAGCCGCGAAGAAATCGCGCCTCTAGGCTTCCCAGGAGCATTATAAAACAAAGTATGACAATAAATCACAGGAGATAATATAAGGTCAGATGACCCAAAGGCTTGATCAAAGAGGTAGGCTTTATGGAGTGCTTTAAAGGACAAAAGTAAGGTTGAGAGGCAGAGAGGTGTAGGGAAATAATTCCAGAGTTTGGGGCCTACGTAACTGAAGCCACAGCCACCAATGGTGAAGTAATAAAAGTCGGGGACGCTCTAGAGATCAGAATCAGATGAGCGCAGAGATCTTGGACGGCTATGGGGCTCAAGGAGATTGCAAATATAGGACCAGGGACCAGACCATGGAGGGATTTGAAAACAAAGAGAATATTGCTGTTGCCTCTTTTGCCAATCACCTCGAATCAGTGCCCTCTGGTTCTCAATCCTTCCATCAGTGGAATAAGTTTATCTCTGTCTACTTTGTCCAGACACCTCATGATTTTGAACACCTCTCTCAAATATCCTCTTAATTTTCTCTTCTCTACAGCCCCAACGTTTCCAATCTATTCAGCTAGCTGAAGTACCTCACATGTCCCATGATTTGGCAGTTTAACAGTGGTGTGAGTGGGCAACCCACCCTGGTTTCCCTGCCAGGCTGAAATAGGCCGGCCTCAAGACTAAAGCCACAAGCAGCACTTCAAGGTTGGTGAAAAAAATCCCATCCTAGGTCAGGAAGAGCATCCCTGGCCCCACAACGAATGTTGTATCCTCCCTTACCTGCCCGCGAGGTACTCCCAACACCGCTCCCCTCCCTGCCTCGCCCACACATGACTTGCTGACAAGTTTTACTTTTCTTTGGGAGCCTCCGGGTGAATGAACATCCTCCCCTTTCCCGCTAGCCTGCTGTTGCCCTCTTTCCACCCTCAACTGCAGGCAGCTGTCTGGTGGGATGTAGGTGAGGCTCCGGGAGTTAAAATCCAATGGTCCCTATAGCCCAACGACTGTGGTAAGCCCATGGCAGTCAACCCAGCCCCAAACCCACATCTGGCGAAATTCGCCGCTCAGTTTCATCACCACTGTTGCCAGGAGGTTGGTCATTTCCTCTATTAGAAAAAGCTGTGCAATAACCACAGATCTAAATTCTGAGCTTTGTTACACTGACACAGAGCTTTCCCCTGGTTCAATAAGGTGTAGTAAAAGATCAAAGTGTCACATTCGGCCCTCCCTCCGTTTCATTCTCCACAGATGTGTCCCAACCTGCTGAGTATTGCCAGCATTTTCTGTTTACATTTCAGATATACAGCGTCCGCAGTATTTTGTTTTTTCTAGAATATCGACTGTTTGCCTCACCATGTAAACTGTGATTTTATTTTTGCCAAGCCACAAGAGGGAGTCTCACTATCACAGTCTCTTTAAATGTCACAATATTTCGCCAATTCTGTGTGTCCTTTATATTTTTGGCCTCTTCGATGTTGGTAATATAAGGAAGGGATGTGTCTCGGATAACTTGCTAAATCTGGCAGTTTCAGGGATTTTAATTAGCAGCAAATGCTTCCTGTTCCTTCCTTGGGTTCAGAGGTGCCACCAAACCAGTTTTCCTGATTGTATAATCAGTATTCACTGTTAAGGTAAAAGTATTGAACAGACAAAAGTCAGCAACACTTAAGGAAAAGCAAAAACAACATGGAAGCTCATTGTAAGTTGCTTTTCCACTGACACCTGAGGAATATCTTCATTTTTATTGATATTCAAATAATAATAATAATAATTTTTATTGTCACAAGTAGGCTTACATTAACACTGCAATGAAGTTACTGTGAAAAGCCCCTAGTCGCCACTCTCCAGCATCTGTTCGGGTACACAGAGGGAGAATTCAGAATGTCCAAATGACCTAACAGCACGTCTTTCGGGACTTGTGGGGGGATTTTCCAGCCCTGGCGGGATGGGAAAATTTGGGCTGGGCAAATAATAATCTTTTATTGTCACGAGTATAAAGTTACTGAGAACAGCCCCTAGTCGCCACATTCCGGCACCTGTTTGGGTAAGCTGGTGCGGGAATCGAACCTGCGCTGCTGGCCTCGTTCTGCATCACAAAGCAGCTGTCTAGCCCACTAAGCTAAACCAGCCCTATTGACAAGCCTATCACAAATTCCGGCCGATGTCTGGATCGATTGTAGACCTGAGTGTGTGAGGTTGATTGATGTGGTCAGGCAATAGCTCCCATTATTAATGCATCATGTCAGGATGGTAAAAAGGAAAGTAAATTGACCTTGGGGTGGGATTTTCCAGCCCAGCGCCCCCCCCCCGACCCCGAGCAGCATATTTTCCAGCAGCGGAGATAGCTCGCCAGTGGCTGCCAGTCAGATCTTCCGGTCCCACTGATGTCTATTGCGTTCCGCATGGCTCACCCGTCTGGGGATCCCATCGTAGGAAAGGCTGGGCAGAAACAAAATCCCGCCCTTGGTCTTTTTCTGTCTTGTTATTCCTGTACAAAACCATCACCAAAGGTTTAAATCGTCCCCCGTTTCAATTCAGGGTTGTCTCGGGGCGTACACAGCTCCCCTCAACTCTGTGAACTGGCCAGGCATTTCTAGATTCATGAGGGATCTGGATTTAGCAGCTAGGACTCAAATTAGGGACAATGGTTTTGGAGAATTTGAACGAAAGGTACAAGTATTTTTGAAGCAATGAGGCTGCCTCACTGCTTTTCTCCATCAGTTCCTCTGTGGGATTTGTGGGATTTGAGGAAAAAGTATGAGTCACAAAGGGAATTGCCTCATGCCGAACAAAGGAATTCTGAGAGTAGCTAACCCGAAGGCATAATGTAGGATCTTTGCCAAAACGAAGCAAAGGTGAGGTGGGAAAATGTTTGTTTTTCAACAGTGGTTGCTACGAGCTGGAATGCCCAAGCAGAAACTGCGGGGGAAGCAGATTCCATGTAAACTTATGAAAGGGAAAGTATGGATCTCCTAAGTTCCCCCATTGATAAAGCTGCCTTCAGATTTTCGGCGGGAGCAGCGGCCAGGGGGTTTGTCGGGAAGGTATGTTTAACCTTTAAAAACTTACCTTCAGAGCTGTAGGAAGTCGGCCGTGGGGATTTCTGGGAAGATTTGTTAGTACCTGTATATAAGTTGGGTGGTTGCTAAACCCGAGACACTACACTTGTAGTGTCCCCCACCCTTCCACCTCCTCTAACCTAGGGGGTTGAGTGAATATCAGGTAAGCTCTTCCTTTCTTTTTCTTGTTTATCTAGAGGGGATGGCAGGGAAGGCAGTGCAATGTTCCTCCTGCAGAATGTTTAAGGTGAGGGACGCCGTCAGTGTCCCTGCTGATTTCACCTGTGGGAAGTGCACCCACCTCCAGCTCCTCAGAAACCGTGTTAGGGAACTGGAGCTGGAGCTGGATGAACTTCGGATCATTCGGGAGGCAGAGGTGGTCATAGATAGAAGGTTCAGGGATGTAGTTGCTCCGAAGAATAAAGATAGATGGGTGATGGTGAGAGGGGATGGGAGGAAGCAGTCGGTACAGGGATCCCCTGTGGTCGTTCCCCTTAGTAACAAGTATACCGCTTTGGATACTGTTGGGGGGTAGGGACTTACCAGGGGTAAGCCATGGGGTACAGGTCTCTGGCACAGAGTCTGTCCCTGTTTCTCAGAAGGGAAGGGGGGAGAGGAGTAGAGCATTAGTCATTGGAGACTCCATAGTTAGGGGGATAGGTAGGAGAATCTGTGGGAACATGAGAGACTCGCGGTTGATGGGTTGCCTCCCAGGTGCCAGGGTCCGCGATGTCTCGGATCGTGTTTTCAGGATCCTTAAGGGGGAGGGGGAGCAGCCCCAAGTCGTGGTCCACATAGGCACCAACGACATAGGTAGGAAAAGGGATAGGGATGTAAGGCAGGAATTCAGGGAGCTAGGGTGGAAACTTAAATCTAGAACAAACAGAGTTATTAATATAATCTCTGGGTTGTTACCTGTGCCACGTGCTAGCGAGATGAGGAATAGGGAGAGAGAGCAGTTGAACACATGGCTACAGGGATGGTGCAAGAGGGAGGGTTTCAGATACCTGGATAAATGGGGCTCATTCTGGGGTAGGTAGGATCTCTACAAACGGGACAGTCTACACCTGGACCAGAGGGTACCAATATCCTGGGGGATAAATTTGATAATGCTCTTCGGGAGGGTTTAAACTAGTTCAGCAGAGGGTTGGGAATTTGAATTGTAGCTCCAGTATATAGGAGGTTGAGAGTAGTGAGGTCATGGGTAAGGTTTCTAAGTTGCAGGAGTGTACCGGGGGACAGGAAGGTGGTTTAAAGTGTGTCTACGTCAATGCCAGGAGCATCCGGAATAAGGTGGGTGAACATGCGGCATGGGTTGGTACCTGGGACTTCGATGTTGTGGCCATTTCGGAGACATGGATAGAGCAGGGACAGGAATGGTTGTTGCAGGTGCCGGGGTATAGATATTTCAGTAAGCTCAGGGAAGGTGGTAAAAGAGGGGGAGGGATGGCATTGTTAGTCAAGGACAGTATTACGGTGGCAGAAAGGACGTTTGATGAGGACTCGTCTACTGAGGTAGTATGGGCTGAGGTTAGAAACAGGAAAGAAGAGGGCACCCTGTTAGGAGTTTTCTATAGGGCTCCGAAAAGTTCCAGAGATGTAGTGGAAGGGATTCCAAACATGATTCTGGATAGGAGCGAAAGTAACAGGGTAGTTGTTATGGGGGACTTTAACTTTCCAAATAATGACTGGAAACACTATAGTTCAAGTACTTTAGATGGGTCTGTTTTCGTCCAAAGTGTGCAGGAGGGTTTCCTGATGCAGTATGTAGATAGGCCAACGAGAGGCGAGGCCATATTGTGTCTGGTACTGAGTAATGAACCAGGACAGGTGTTAGATTTGGAGGTAGGTGTGCACTTTGGTGATAGTGACCACAATTCGATTACGTTTACTTTAGTGATGGAAAAGGATAGGTATATACGGCAGGGCAAGAGTTATATCTGGGGGAAAGGCAATTATGATGCGATGAGGCAAGACTTAGGATGCATCAGATTGGGAGGGAAACTGCAGGGGATGGGCACAATTGAAATGTGGAGCTTGTTCAAGGAATAGCTACTGCATGTCCTTGATAAGTATGTACCTGTCAGGCAGGGAGGAAGTGGTCAAGCGAGGGAACAGTGGTTTACTAAAGTAGTTGAATCACTTGTCAAGAGGAAGAAGGAGGCTTATGTAAAGATGAGACGTGAAGGTTCAGTTAGGGCGCTCGAGAGTTACAAGTTAGCAAGGAAGGACCTAAAGAGAGAGCTAAGAAGAGCCAGGAGGGGACATGAGAAGTCTTTGGCAGGTAGGATCAAGGATAACCATAAAGCTTTCTATAGCTATGTCAGGAATAAAAGAATGACTAGGGCAAGTGTAGGGCCAGTCAAGGACAGTAGTGAGAAGTTGTGTGTGGAGTCCAAGGAGATAGGAGAGGTGCTAAATGAATATTTTTCATTAGTATTCACACAGGAAAAAGACAATGTTGTCGAGGAGAATACTGAGATACAGGCTGCTAGACTAGAAGGGCTTGAGGTTCATAAGGAGGAGGTGTTAGCAATTCTGGAAAGTGTGAAAATAGATGTCCCCTGGGCCGGATGGGATTTATCCTAGGATTCTCTGGGAAGCTAGGGAGGAGATTGCTGAGCCTTTGGCTTTGATCTTTATGTCATCATTGTCTACAGGAATAGTGCCAGAAGACTGGAGGATAGCAAATGTTGTCCCCTTGTTCAAGAAGGGGAGTAGAGACAACCCCGGTAACTATAGACCAGTGAGCCTTACTTCTGTTGTGGGCAAAGTCTTGGAAAGGTTTATAAGAGATAGGATGTATAATCACCTGGAAAGGAATAATTTGATTACAGATAGCCAACACGGTTTTGTGAAGGGTAGGTCGTGCCTCACAAACATTATTGAGTTCTTTGAGAAGGTGACCAAACAGGTGGACGAGGGTAAAGCAGTTATTGTGGTGTATATGGATTTCAGTAAAGCATTTGATAAGGTTCCCCACGGTAGGCTATTGCAGAAAATACGGAGGCATGGGATTCAGGGTGATTTAGCAGTTTGGATCAGAAATTGGCTAGCTGGAAGAAGACAAAGGGTGGTGGTTGATGGGAAATGTTCAGCCTGGAGTCCAGTTACTAGTGGGTACCACAAGGATCTGTTTTGGGGCCACTGCTGTTTGTCATTTTTATAAATGACCTAGAGGAGGGCGTAGAAGGATGGGTGAGTAAATTTGCAGATGACACTAAAGTCGGTGGAGTTGTGGACAGTGCAGAAGGATGTTACAAGTTACAGAGGGACATAGATAAGCTGCAGAGCTGGGCTGAGAGGTGGCAAATGGAGTTTAATGCAGAAAAATGTGAGGTGATTCATTTTGGAAGGAAAACAGAAAGACAGATGACTCGGCTAATGGTAAGATTCTTGGTAGTGTGGATGAGCAGAGAGATCTCGGTGTCCATGTACAAAAATCCCTGAAAGTTGTCACCCAGGTTGAGAGGGTTGTTAAGAAGGCATACGGTGTGTCAGCTTTTATTGGTAGACGGATTGAGTTTCAGAGCCATGAGGTCATGTTGAAGCTATACAAAATGCTGGTGCGGCCACATTTGAATGTGGAGTATTGCGTGCAATTCTGGTCGCCGCTTTATAGGAAGGATGTGGAAGCATTGGAAATGGTGTAGAGGTGATTTACCAGGATGTTGCCTGGTATGGAGGGAAGATCTTGGGCGCGATTCTCCGCAAATGCGGAGAGTCGTGAAGGCTGCCATGAAAACGGCCATGTTTCACGGCAGCCTCCGTGCCCCCACCCGGGACCCGATTCAGCTCCCCGGTCGGGGCTAGCATCGCGGCCCCGTGAACTACTGCATTGCGGGCTTAACAAATTTCGCTAAGCCCGTGCTCCAAAGTTAGCGACAGCTGACGCATATGATGACGTCAGCCGCGCATGCGCGGATTGGATGACATCATCCGCGCATATGCGTCAGACCCACGCACGTGCGGTCCATAATGCCCCTCAGCCGCCCCGTGGACTGATCCAGCGGGGTGGCGGAGTAACAAAGAGTGCGCGGGGTAAGTACCCGCTGCCCGCGATCGGTGGGCACCAATTGCGGGCCTATGCCACCCTTGGCATGACCATGCTGCGGCCGTGCCAATCGGTGGCATGGTTGTGCAGAACGGCACTTTGGCGCCGTTTTCACGAACTTGTATAGCAGGTGTATTCAAATTCGTGAAAACGGCCGTAAAGGCCTTGGAAATCGGCCCATCGGCCAGGGGAGAATCGCTGCTCGCCGTAAAAAAATGGCGAGCAGCGATTCGTGTCAGGGGGCGGGCATGGGGGGAGGGGGGGGGAGAATAGCGGGAGGGTGTCGGACCAGCGTCGCCGTAAAAATTTGCGCCGCCCGTTATTCTCGTCCCCGTCGTGAGTGCGGAGAATCGCGCCCCTTATTGAGGGAAGGTTGAGGGACTTGAGACTGTTTTTGTTAGAGAGAAGAAGGTTAAGAGGTGACTCAATTGAGGCATACAAGATGATCAGAGGATTAGATCGGGTGGACAGTGAGAGCCTTTTTCCTCGGATGGTGATGGCTAGCACGAGGGGACATAGCTTTAAATTGAGGGGCGATAGATATAGGACAGATGTCAGAGGTAGGTTCTTTACTCAGAGAGTAGTAAGGGTGTGGAATGCCCTGCCTGCAACAGTAGTGGACTCGCCAACACTAAACGCATTCAAATGGTCATTGGATAAACATATGGATGTTAAGGGAATAGCGTAGATGGGCTTGAGCGTGGTTTCACAGGTCGGCGCAACATCGAGGGCCGAAGGGCCTGTACTGCGCTGTAATGTTCTATGTTCTATGTTCTATGCTCTATGCCTTTATCTGCCTTGACACTGAGGACTGTATTTCTGATCCACCAGCTGTGTGTTTCTCGGTGATGCACCGTCCGCTGGCAGCGGGATTCTCTATTCCCACCGCTTGTCAATGGGATTTCCCATTGAAGCCATCCCACGCCGCTGGGAAACCCACGGGCGGGGCTGCACTGCCGGCAGGAAGGTGGCTGAAGTTTTGCAGTTTATTCCCCTCAGTTCAAAGCAGCTTAATGCAAATGAAATGACAATTCACATATGTGCGACTGCTAAATTCCCACTTTGCCGTGCTATTTGTGTTACTGATTTCATCAGTAAATCATTCACCGCTTTCAACACAATAAGCAATGCCCAACATTTTTGCAATCAGGCTGTTTGAAAACGGGTGATCACGGAAGTTCAGTATGAGAAGTGTTGGGGACTTGAGAAGGCAAAGCTAAAGGAAGAGGTTGTTTTGATTCTGCGTCTGCACAACTGTGAGAGTTCACTTAAATCAGGAAAAGAGCGCAACGCCAAAGTTCAATCTAAATTCATATTGAAATGGATTTGATCCAGTTTAGAGGTTGAAGGATCAGCTGACGTGTGCAACTCCAACAACACTCAAGAAGCTCGATACCATCCAGGACAAAGCAGCCGGCTTGATTGGCACCCCTTCCACAAACATTTACTCCCTCCACCACTGACACACAGTAGCAGCAGAGTGTACCATCTACAAGATGCATTGGCTTCTTGCTCTCCCTCCTTCATCATCTTCACTAAAGCTCACAGATGCTTTATGGAGAGTCCGGACACACTCACCACTATGAGATGCACTGGGGTATCTGACTTGCCAGTTAATTAAATAGGAAATGGATAGGATTGCCTGATGTGAATAAGATTGCCTGATGATTGCCTGCTTCCAGGCTCCAGTGGCTGGTTGAGGTGGCCCCTGCTGTACACCTAGAGAAAAGTTAAAAAAAGATACAACGGTGGTTGAACCACAAACTCAGTTCCGTGACGTTTTGGCATGCCTTCTTGTGTGTAAAAGTGTGAGCATTGGTGCTCACGAGCATTGGCACGACCAAGAAGGACTGAAGTCTGCCGATCACGCAAAATTGCATAAATTATAGGTTTGTCAGTCACAAACTTTCATCAATTACTTTAATGGGCAGGAATTGCATGAACATTGCACCTGCCATTTCCTGACATGCGTGACTGATGATAAAGGGTGGGTGGTGAAGTGGGAGAAGGAGCTCTTGCAGTTTCCTCCATTCCCCACCTCTTTACAGTTTCAGTACCATTTCACCTGAATGGCGTCTGAGAAAGACCAAGGGGATACATTGTGCTGAAAGGAGGTAAGCAGAGGGAAGGCATGCACATTGTTGTGGGAGTGTATAAATGTTCAGGCTGGAATTATATTTATGAAGCCAATGCGTCACGCACCTTCATGGGAAAGGATTCTTCAGGAAAGTTGTGAGTGAATGCAGCATTACAGGTAACTGTGTTGAGAATGTCAAAGGAAACCTGAGACAGGATGATCGTGCGTAACAACCATTGAACTGAGTGAAAGAGCATTACCCGCCAGGCACATTCTATTGCCAAAGTCAGGAGAATGTGGTGGTGCGTGAACCAAGCTCAGAAAACTGTGTGAGTTCTCTGAACATCTTGGATATTTAATACCATGTCCTTTGGGGAATACGGGACTTCCCCCACTCCCCTGCACGGCTCTTCACCAATTCCGCCTCCCCCTCTAGCCTAAGGGAACAACAGGCTGCAGGAACTGGAGATGTTGAGCGGGTGAGGCAGTAACGGACACATGTGCTACAATGATATAAATCAGAGGTGGACAACCTGCAGCCCCAGGGCCACATGCGGCCCATCAGGGTTCTGAGTGCGGCCGAGGAGACATTTTGTCGCCGGTGGGCGGGGTTGGCACATTCCGCGATTTCCATCCGGAAATTCTTTTTCCTACCGGTATGACCGAAGTGATTCGCACGTAAAGCAAAGGCGAGTGAAGTGAGGTGTGTGCTGTTTGCTCACAACATGGACTGTGAGAGCCGTGCGCTCCCTCTGTGCCCAAAGTCTAAATAGTTGTTTTGTTTTGACCATTTGTAGTTGATGGTAGTTCTATTAATATACAAATGATTAAACATTTACTATATGAAAATACTTGCCATCTATTAAATGCATTTAACCTTATTCATGGTTAGTGAACAAGCCTGATTTCAATCATGCGGCCCACTGAGATGGAAGAGGGACACTCCTGTGGCCCACCCACAAGATAGGCTGCCCATCAGTGATATAAAGGCCCCAATCACTCGTAAGGGATTGGGTAAACAAGGTCCCTGAGGGTCGGAGGTGGTCCTCGTATTACAAGGGTCCCTGGGGTATCTTCCTATTACAGGAGCCTCAGGGGACATCCCCCTGTGACAGGGGTCCCTGAGGGGTCCCCCTATTACAGGGGTCACCCAGGGGGCGGTGGCAGCCAGGCACACTGGGGGTGGGGGTGGGCTGTTGTGCAGTGGTGGGGGTGGTCAGGGCCGATTTGCGGTGGTGGTTGGTGGGGATGTCGGGGCCGATTAGCAGTGCAGGGGGGTGGGGGGTGACCAGCCACGGGACCTTGCTATGGGGCTGCCCGCTCAAGATGGCAGCCTGATAGCGGGATTCCCTGGGAATCCCTCGTATTCCATACATGCATAAATTTGGAACTCCGAATTGCATCCTGCTTTTTGACCGCAAGGGGATCATAAAACTGTTGTAATTCAGCTCCGGCGGGAGAACAAGGGCTGGATTCTCTGCAACCCCGTGCCAAAATCGCGTTTGGTGCGGGGCAGAGAATCCAATTTCACGCAGAAATCGGGCCCGGCATGGGTCCAGCAATTTTCCAGGACCTGAGAATTGGTGTGTTCGCGGAGTACTCCGCACAGCTGGGGAGCCATTGCTAGACGCCCGCCCAGCGATCCTCTGCTCCCGATTGGCCGAGCTCCCGACAGCGTGGAACTAACCACCTATCGCCGTTCGGGAAGCTCATGTGCCGACTGCAGACTCAATCCGCACCCACCCAGGTGGGTGGTCGGGCATCGGGGGTGGGGTTTGGCCTTTGGGCAACGGGGGCACAGATCAGGGCCGGTCAGATCTTCAGCCACGTAGCCTATTGGGCAGGGCCTGCAGTCTGCCGCTGCCTCCGCGGTCCGAGTCCGCCATGGCGCTCGGCGAGGCCGCTGGAGGCTGCCGCCATGCGCATGTGTGGACTCGAAACCTGAATGGCGAGGACCCATATCCACAGCTAAAGCTGCTAGAAACACTCCGGGTCCCTGCTAGCCCGCTGCAGGATGATCTTTTTGATCGAAAACTCGGAAGTGGGGACATCGTTCCATTTTGGGAGAATCCAGCCCCAAGTCTCCCAAACAAAGACCGCCCGGTGGCCCTGACATCAGTTGTAATGAAGTGCTTCGAGAGGCTGATCATGAAGCGCATCACCTCCATACTCCCGGAACGCCTTGATCCACTTCAATTCGCATACCGTCGCAACCGGTCCACATCAGACGCCATTTCCCTGGCCCTAAACTCATCCCTAGAGCATCTCGAAAACAAGGACTCCTACATCAGACTCCTATTTATTGACAACAGCTCCGCCTTCAACACCATAATCCCAGCCAAGCTCATATCAAAGCTCCAAAACCTAGGACTTGGCTCTCCACTCTGCAACTGGATCCTTGACTTTCTGACCAACAGACCACAGTCAGTAAGAATGAACACCAACACCTCCTCCACAATAGTCCTCAATACCGGTGCCCCACAAGGCTGTGTACTTAGCCCCCTACTCTACTCCCTGTACACACACGACTGCGTGGCAAAACTTGGTTCCAACTCCATCTATAAGTTTGCTGACGATACGACCATAGTGGGCCGGATCTCGAACAACGACGAGTCTGAATACAGGAGGGAGATAGAGAACCTAGTGGAGTGGTGCAGCGACAACAATCTCTCCCTTAATGCCAGCAAAACTAAAGAGCTGGTCATCGACTTCAGGAAGCAAAGCACTGTGCACACCCCTGTCAGCATCAACGGAGCCGAGGTAGAGATGGTGAGCAGTTTCAAATTCCTAGGAGTGCACATCACCAAAAATCTATCCTGGTCCACTCATGTCGACGCTATCACCAAGAAAGCACAACAGCGCCTTTACTTCCTCAGGAAACTAAGGAAATTCGGCATGTCCACATTAACCCTTACCAACTTTTACAGATGCACTATAGAGAGCATCCTATCGGGCTGCATCACAGCCTGGTATGGCAACTGCTCGGCCCAGGACCGCAAGGAACTTCAGAGAGTCGTGAATACCGCCCAGTCCATCACACGAACCTGCCTCCCATCCATTGATTCCATCTACACCTCCCGCTGCCGGGGGAAAGCAGGCAGCATAATCAAGGATCCTTCCCACCCGGCTTACTCACTTTTCCAACTTCTTCCATCGGGCAGGAGATTCAGAAGTCTGAGAACACGGACGAACAGACTCAAAAACAGCTTCTTCCCCACTGTCACCAGGCTCCTAAATGACGCTCTTATGGACTGACCTCATTAACACTACACCCATGTCTGCTTCATCCGATGCCAATGCTTATCTAGTTACATTGTATATATTGTGTTGCCCTATTATGTATTCTCATGTATTTTCTTGAATTCCGTTTAATTCCCTTTTCTTCCCATGTACTGAATGATCTGTTGAGCTGCTTGCAGAAAAATACTTTTCACTGTACCTCGGTACACGTGACAATAAACAAATCCAATCCAATCCAATCCAATCCAATCCAAGAACCCCACTCATGGGACGGGATTCTCCGGAATCCAGCGGGTAGGCCGTATCGGCGCTAAAGAGTGGCTTGAATTACTCCGGCATCGGGCCGCCGGGAAGGTGCGGAATGCCGGCCATGGCAGACCGTTACAGAGGCCAGCGCGGAGGGAAAGTGTGCCCCCACGGCACAGGCCAGCCCGCTGATCAGTGGGCCCCGGTCGCGGCCGAAGCTACCGTGGGGGCCCCCCCCCGGGCCAAATCCCCCACGCAACCCCCCTCACCCGAGGACTCCGCAGGCCGCCCGCAGAACCAGGTCCTGCCGGTAAGGACCTTGTTTGATTTACGCTGGCAGGACTAGCCAAAAACGGGTGGCCACTCAGCCCATCGCGGAGCGGAGAATCGCCGGGGCGACCACAGCCTACAGCCCCCGACCGGCGTGACGCGATTCCCGCCCCCACTGAAAAACCTCACCGGAGAATCCGGCAGCCAGCGTTGGGGCAGCGGGGCGGGATTCACGCTGCCCTCTGGTGATTCTCTGGCCCGGCTGCGAGTTGGAGAATCCCACCCATGGTGTGGGCTCACTTATTAATTGGAGGCACATGTGGACAGATATACATGGACAGTAAGCGTTAAGACATCAGAGCTGCAGAGCTGTGCGTGTGTGCCCTCCTGAAAGCAAGAGCAAACCTAAAACAGGATCTCATTACACACTTTCTTTCTAGCGATGTCATGCTGCTAACCCTTAAAACATATTACAGCAGTAACTGGGCAGAAAACAGACAAGATAAGTTCAGCCGTAAACTTGTTGGGCTGGATTCTCTGCAGTCGGGATTCTCCGTTGCGCTGGCAATGCACCCACGCCAAGGATTTCCCGATGGTGTGGGGCTGCCCACAATGGGAAACCATTAAACCATAAGACATAGGAGCAGAATCTGGCCATTCGGCCCATCGAGTCTGCTCAGCCATTCAATCATGGCTGATATGTTTCTCATCCCCACTCTCCTGCCTTCTCCCATAACCCTTGATTCCCTTATTAATCAAAACCTATCTACCTCTGTCTTAAAGACACTTTGTGGATTTGGCCTCCACAGCCTTCTGCGGCAAAGAGTTCCACAGATTCACAGTTTCCACAAACGTGGACCAGTTGTAACAGCACCCGGGGGGGGGGGGGGGGGGGGGGTGTCTCTCAGGACCCCCAGGTCCCCCAGGACCCCCAGGTCCCCAGGTCCCCCAGGTGGTTGGGGACAGGGCAGGGTGATACTCCCTGGCACTCCCGCTGGCACCCAGGCACCTTGGCACTGCCAGCCTTGCACCTTGGCACTGCCATCTGTGCACCCTGGTAGGGGCATTACCATGGTTGGCTTTGCCGGGGCCGGGGGTGCCTCACCCATAAGAGATGAGGTGAGGAGGTGCTCGAGGACCCCGGAAGATGTAAGTTGGGTGAAGTGGGGGAATCCAGAGGCCACGGTGGGGTCGCTGAGGGCGGTCGGAAACCGGGGCTGCCATTAAAAATGCCGTCCTGATCCACGAGTAGGAAATGACTGAAGTGCGGCCTCGCCAAAACCCCAAAAAATGGCAAATGCGCCCGAAACCAGATCCAGAAATATTTTTGTTGAATCGTGCCTCAAATCTCTCGAGGTGGCGTTTGACTATAGACCTATGTCATTGAAGTATGGCATCCTTCAATTTAGACTCTACTGATTTGGCAGTATAGCTTAACATTTTATGTTTGATGTCATTACGCTGCTTCACAGAGACTGGCCATGTTAAGTGCCACGACCACTAAATCCACAGATCTCTTTCAGCATCAACCTTATCTGACTCATTGACAACGATGTGTGCAGCACATTGTTTCATCCACTTTGCATGTACCAGCATTCCTGAACCCGTTGTTTGGCCCATATACCGATTTAATCTCAGGTTTCTAGCTGCCTGATCAGATTAGACTAACCTCCAACCCGACCTTCACTCACTGTGTTCAAGAGCATTGATCTTCCACACCCAAATTTTTTAAATAATTTGATCTTGGGATATGGAAGATGTTCATTGGCCATACTTAGGGATATAAATTGGTGTGTGTCGCAGCTGATAGAGCTTACAACAGTTGTACAATATACTAACTTGGTGGTGGACTCTCTCCACCTGGTCTGGGTGTAAAATGATTTACATATTTAAAGGTTTTAATAATGTCTTGCTGAAAATAGTCACTGATGAACTGAACTGTCTTTGGGCATACCTCAGCTAGGATTCTTCAGTGGACCCCATGTTTGCCCATGTAAGTTGTTTCAAGAATCACAGAATGGGGGCAGCACTGAACAAGGCCATTCAGCCCATCATATCTGCCCTTTTCCTACAGCCCTGCAAATATTCTCTTCAGATAATTTTCCAACTCCCTTTTAAAAGCCATGATTCAATCTGCCTCAACCGCACTCGCGTAGAACAATAGGATCCCTGCAGTGAGAGGAGACCATTCGACTCGAGTCTGCACAGACCCTCCAAAAGAGTGCCCTATCTAGCCCAAGATCTCCCGCCCATTATCCATAACCCCACCTAATCTGCACATCTTTGGACACTAAGTGGAAATTTAGCTTTACAATTCACCTCGCCTGCACATCTTTGGACTGTGGGAGGAATTCGGACCACCCAGAGGAAACCCACGTAGACACTGGGAGAATGTGCCAACTCCACACAGCAAGTGTCAAGCAGTGCATTCCAGATCCTCACCAATCACCGTGTGAAAATGTCAGAATTAAGCAATGTGGCGTAATAGTGAGGGCACTGGGCTAGAGACTGGGAACCTGAGTTCAAATCCCACCATGGTAGATGACAAAAGTTGAATTGACACATCCCATGAACAAGTGAAAAGAAAATGTCTTCTTTGGTTCTTTTGCCATTCGCCTTGTATTGTTGTCCGTCTGCTGACTCTCAGCCCTCCCACCATTGGGAACAATTTGTCCCTGACGATGCTGAAAAGCTCTATCAAATCTTATCTCAACCTTTTCTGCTCGAAGGAGAACATCCCCAAGTTCTTCCGATCTCTCCACGTAACTGACTCAGCTCTTTAACGTTCTTCAAGGACTTGAAGCGGTCATTGAAGGAAACCGCAGGGCAGAAACATCAAGAAGGTTAGCCGAGGGCTACTGCTGGTAAGGCACGCAGTCCGACACCAAACACTTAGCTTGGGCAAGATGCCTGTGTAGGTGTGGGCCAGAACCACCAGCTCGCCCCAAACAGGCTGATGAAGACCAGGCTCCAATTTGTAAACAGCCCTCCAGCCTCTCTGTTCAGATGTACGGACATTGCACAGTGCCAGGAAATCTAACCCTTATTGTCCACCCCTGGTAATTCTGGGCATTGGTCACTTCAATCGCCAAGCAATACTGCACTTAATCGCTTATCCGTTTCCAGCTTTGACATTTCTCATTGTTTTCAGCTGAAGTTGCACTTTTCATGTTGAATCTTGCCAAAGGATTCCTGGAAATTAAAATCCACCACATCATAGAGATATCCATTTAGCATGAGGCAAGATGGGACAGTCATTGACAGCAAGTTCAATGCTCAGCCTCACACTTTGCCAGTTGAAACAATCACTCGTTTCTGGCTATTTTACAGCAGCACAAAGTCATAAAATTTGCCCAGCTGAAATCGGCTCAATCTTGGACTCTACTGGTGTGTCACTCAAGTAACGTTTGGTAAATACTAGTTGGTTGACATTATTGAGTACGCTGAATATTTTGGCTCTGAAAATTTGCGGCACTTTTACTGTGAGATCGGCAGAATCCACAGGGAAATGGTGCAAATAGTTGTAGGTGGCATTCCCTATGGGATTCTGTCCAGTCTCGCGCTAGCAGAAGGCCTCAAAAAATCCCTATGGAACCACCAGACCATCACACCTTTAACTTATGTTTCAGCACATTTATCATCCTCTATGGTTCCCACTCTTCTCTAACAGCTAAGGAAGAAAGAAGGAGTGAAAGAGAAAGAGAGGAAAAAGAAAGAGAGAAATTAATTAATTAGTTTATTGAGTTTACGAGTAACTGAGTTGATAAATGAACGAATGAATTAATTAATTAGGAGATTCACCAGGATGTTGTGTGGAATGGAACATTTAAGTTATGGAGAGAGGTTGGATAGACTTGGGTTGTTTTCGTGGGGCAGAGAAGACTGAGGGGGCGACCTGATTGAGGTGGACATGATTATGAGGGGCATGGACAGAGTGGATAGGGAGCAGCTGTTCCCCTTAGTTGAAGAGTCAGCTACGAGGGGACACAAGTTCAAAGTGAGGGGTGGGAGGTTTAGGGGGGTGTGAGGAGTTTTTACCCAGAGGGTGGTGATGGTCTGGAACGCACTGCCTGGGAGGGTGATAGAGGCGGGATGTCCAGGATGTACCTGGATGATTACTTGGCACTTCATAACATTCAAGGTTATGGGCCAAGTGCTGGCAAATGGGATAAGGTAGGTAGGTCAGGTGTTCTTCAGTTGTTGGTGCAGACTTGATGGGCCGAAGGGCCTCTTCTGCGCTGTGTTTTCTATGATTCTGAGTTGCTCATTAATGAGATGCCTCCCTTCGGTATGGTAGGCGACTTTGGTTCCTGGGAGTTAAAACGGCAGAGGGCACAATTAAAAGCTGGGGTAATAGAGCAAGCGCCTCCCAACTACCTTTTAAAGCCGCCACCATTCCCCCCCCCCCCCCCCCCCCCCCCCCCCCCCCCCCCCATTCCATCACCACCCCCCACCGGCCTACTCCATTCTGACTAAGCAGACCAGATTAAAATTGAGGCTAAAGTGTTTTCTGGCATCTGGGAAGCTGTCAAATCCAATGCCAGATCAGCAAAGCGAAAGGAGAGCATCGATATAATAGGCGACCGTCATGTGTCGAAGACACAAATTAGGCTGTGTTTTGTGCCCTGGCTCACAAACTGAAAGCTTCACCTGCGGCTGATCCATCTGTAGAAGCTCAGGGTGGTACTCATGTGTGCTCATGGTCTCACCTCCCTGCATCAGCGTCTTTAGATCAACCAGAAATAAAAATGTGGATGGCACAAAAGGGCCTGGATTCCCGGATCCCAGAGCGCCGTGCTACGCTGCTCGCGAGAAGGGAGAATTTGGTGCTGACCCAAAACTCCCATTCACTTTAGTGGGATCGGAGAATGCCAACGGTATGAACGGACGGAGAATGCCAGCCAAGACTGATCTAATTAGGTACACAGCCCACACATAACATTAGACAGGGAGTTAACCACAGGAGGGTGGCTTGGAGGGGTTCGGACCACATTTAGCCTGCCAGAGGGTTGGGGGCCTGCATAAATGACGTTCGTGCTGTGAAAGACTCCTGAATATTTATGGAGATCCTATAGAGACAAGGAGAAACCAGGCATTAAAAAGAAGCACACGCAACATGTGCTTCGAACCATTGTGAAGAGCATGGCTTTTTTCAGTAGATTAATGTCCGATGCCTGAGCCAACTTGATTGCTCAATCTGATTAATCCCAATATAATGTAACGAGTTAAGCGAGCAACTGCACAAGTATACAGTTTTCTCAGCAACACGGAATCGATGTGGTTATTTCACGAGCTGGCATATCTTTGAAGGATGCAGTAATCCTTTCCTTAAACCAGCCTACAGCCTTCCTTCGAAGATTTCCTTTCCGGAATTAATCCTTTCACTGGTCAATTCTGCCGAAAGCAGATTGCCCACGAACAGCACTGACTGCAAATTGTTAATCACTGACAATTATCTTGACTTTAGAATAACGATTGAACAGCATCATGTTCATTCAGGAAAATAGCAAAATAGTTTCATACAAACATCCAAATTAGGATCAGGAGGAGGCCACTCGGCCCCTCAAGTCTGCTCTGCCATTCGGTAAGATTATGACTGATCTGTTTGTAACCTCAACTCCCACATTTCTGTCTGCCCCCGATAACCTTTCAACCCCTTGTTAATCAAGAATTTAACCAGCTCTGCCTTAAAATATTCTGAGACTCTGCTTCCATCCCCTTTTGAGGAAGTGAGTCCCAGAGGCTCGTGACCTTCTGGGAGAAAAAGTTTATTCTTATCTCGGTCTTTGATGAAATTAAATGAAAACTAAATGAAAACCGCTTATTGTCACAAGTAGGCTGCAAATGAAGTTACCGTGAAAAGCCCCTAGTCGCCACATTCCGGTGCCTGTTCAGGGAGGCTGGTATGGGAATTGAACCGTGCTACTGGCCTATCTTGGTCTGCTTTCAAAGCCAGCGATTTAGCCCTGTGCTAAACAGCAATTATGACGAGACGAGAGTAGAGAGTAATCGAGGCTTTATCGAGAGATGTGGAGCCTCCTGCAGCTGCTGCCGAAATGGCTGCAGCTCGGTGAGCACACACATTTATACTCCGCCTACTGGGTGGAGCCAGCAGGCAGAGATCTACCCCCGTACCTGTAGTACAGGGGCCTTACCGTAATACCCTCGTATGCAATATACACAGTACAACAGTGGTGACTACCACATTCAGCCCTGTTAAAAAAGAGTCCAGTGGGGGTGGTGGAAAACTATTTACAAACAAGTTGTTTAAAATTTTAGAAACAGTTCACAAATTTAGACGATCAGGCGCCTTGATCCGTCGTTGTGAGCGCCGCAGTTCTGGTGGTGATTCAGGCGCCGGTGACTCCGGGAGCATGTCGACCTCATCTTCATCCCCGGGTGGGACCAAGGGGAGGACGGGTCGTCCTGGAGTGGGGGCTGTGGTGGGGTGCCCTGGGGGGAGGGAGGATGTCGCGGGGGGGGGGGGGGGCCCAGCTGACGCCAGGTCCCTGAGGGAGACTGTATCTTGGCGGCCGTCGGGGTACGCTATGTAGGCGTACTGCGGGTTTGCGTGGAGTAGCTGTACCCTCTCAACCAACGGGTCCGCCATGTGGAGCCGCACGTGTTTGCAGAGGAGAATGGGTCCTGGAGCTGCCAACCATGTTGGGAGCAAAACCCCGGAGGTGGACTTCCTGGGGAAGGCAAAGAGACGTTCATGGGGAGTATCATTAGTCGCAGTGTACAGGAGCGACTGAATGGAGTGAAGGGCGTTGGGGAGGACCTCCTGCCAGCGGGAGGCCGGGAGATTTCTGGACCGTAGGGCCAGCTGGATGGCCTTTCAGACCGTCCCATTCTCCCGCTCCACCTGCCCGTTCCCCCGGGGGTTGTAGCTGGTCGCCGTGCTTGAGACAATGCCCCTGCTGAGCAGGTACTGGCGCAGCTCATCACTCATAAATGAGGATCCCCAGTCACTGTGGGCGTAGGCGAGGAAACCAAACAGAGCGAAGATGGTGTTGGGGGCTTTGATGATGGTGGCAGACGTCATATCGGGGCATGGGATGGTGCAGGGGAATCTGGAACATTTGTCGACCATATTAAGAAAGTACGTGTTGCGGTCAGTGGAGGGGAGTCCACGCTGAGGCGTTCAAAGGGGCGGGAGGCCTTCACCAGGAGCGCACGGTCTGGCCGGTAGAAATGCGGTTTACACTCCGCGCAGACCTGGCAGTTTCTGGTGATAGCCCTGACTTCCTCGATGGAGTAGGGCAGATTGCGGGCCTTTATGAAATGATAAAAGCGAGTGACCCCTGGTTGACAGAGATCGTCGTGCAGGGTTCGGAGTCGGTCCATTTGTGCGCTGGCACATGTACCTTGGGATAGGGCATCAGGGGCTCGTTGAGCTTACCGGGGCGATACAAAATTTCGTAATTGTAGGTGGAGAGCTCGATCCTCCACCTCAAGATCTTATCATTTTTGATCTTGCCCCGCTGTGTGTCATTGAACATGAAGGTAACTGACCGTTGGTCAGTGAGGAGAGTGATTGTCCTGCCGGCCAGGTAATGCCTCCAATGCCACACAGCTTCAACAATAGCTTGGGTCTCCTTTTCGACAGAGGAGTGCCGAATTTCGGAGATGTGGCAGGTGCGGGAAACGAATGCCACGGGTCTGCCTGCCTGGTTGAGGGTGGCGGCCAGAGAAACGTCTGATGCATCGCTCTCGACTTGGAAGGGGAGCGTCTCGTCGACCGCGTGCATCGCGTCCTTGGCAATGTCAGCCTTGAAATGGTTGAAAGCCTGGTGAGCCTCAGCCGTCGGTGGGAAAACGGTGGATTGGATGAGTGGGCGGGCCTTGTCCGCATAGTTAGGGACCCACTGGGCGTAGAACGAAAAGAACCCCAAGCCTCGTTTGAGGGCCTTGGCGCAGTGGGGAAGGGGGAGTCCCATGAGGGGGCACATGCGATTGGGGTCAGGCCCTAGAACTCTGTTCTGAACCACATAGCCGAGGATGACTAATCCGTTCGTGCTGAAAAAACACTTCTCCTTGTTGTAGGTTCGGTTGAGGAGTATGGCGGTGTGGAGGAATTTAGAAATGTTAGCATCGTGGTCCTGCTGGTCGTGGCCGCAGATGGTGACGTTATCCGAGTACGGGAAAGTGGCCCGCAGTCCGTACCGGTCAAACATTCGCTCCATCTCCTGTTGGAAGATCGAGACCCCGTTAGTGACGCCGAAGGGGACACTAAGGAAGTGACAAAGGCGGCCGTCCGCTTCAAACGCAGTGTATGGGTGGTCCGCCTTGCGAATGGGGAGCTGGTGGTAGGCAGATTTCAGGTCCACTGTAGAGAAGACCCGGTACTGTGCAATCTGATTGACCATATCAGATATGCGAGGGAGGGGGTACGCGTCGAGCTGCGTGTCTGATGGTCTGACTGTAGTCAACGACCATCCTGTTTTTCTCACCAGTTTTAACTACTACCACTTGGGCTCTCCAGGGGCTGTTCCTGGCCTCGATAATACCTTCCGCAGCAGCCGCTGGATCACTGACCTGATGAAGGTCCTGTCCTGTGCACTGTACCGTCTGCTCCTGGTGGCGATGGGTTTGCAATCCGAGGCGAGGTTCGCAAACAGGGAAGGTGGGTCGACCTTAAGGGTCGTGAGACTGCAGACAGTAAGGGGTGGTAGGGGCCCGCCAAATTTCAGGGTTAGGCTCTGGAGGTTGCATTGGAAGTCCAGGCCGAGTAGCAAGGCAGCGCAGAGGTTGGGAAGGATGTAGAGCCGGAAGCCGCTGAACTCTACGCCCTGGATGGTGAGGGTGGCGGTGCAATACCCCTGGATCGCCACAAAGTGGGATCCGGAGGCCAGGGAGATTCTCAGGTTCATGGGGTGTACTGTGAGGGAGCAGCGCCTTACCATATCTTGGTGGATGAAGCTCTCAGTGCTCCCAGAGTCCAGAAGGCAGGATATCTTGTTCCCGTCGACCTTCACTGTCGTCGACGCGGTCGCGAGGTTGTGCTGTCGGGACTGGTCGATTGTGATGGAGGCCAGTTGCGGCTGGTCGGCGGCGGTCGCAGGCGATGAGCGGCCCGATGAGGTGCCCGACGTTAGGGGTCCTGAGGCGGGGAAGATGGTGGTGCCCGCGGGCTGCACGTCCTGAGGCAGGCAAGGTGGCGAACAAGATGGCGCCGCCCACGGGCCACACGTGTTGTTCGAGGAGCAAGATGGTGGCGACCGCGGATCGCACATGGGGGTTGCCGGAACAATAGCAGCGACCGAGCGGGCCTGGAACACCGCAGCAAAATGTCCTTTCTTGCCACAGGCCTTGCAGAGTGCACTCCGTGCCGGGCAGCACTGCCGGGGGTGTCTTGTTTGTCCGCAGAAGTAGCACCTGGGTCCCACGGGGTTGGTTGGCTGCCGCGCAGTGCACGCCTGGGGCTGGCTGGGGAAGGTCGCTGGTGGGGTCCACGGTGGGGTGTTTGCTGGCGGGGTCCACGATGCGCAGGAGGGGTGGGCTGTGTGGTCGGGGCATACGCCTGTATATTGCGTGAGGAGACTGTGAGCGAGATCGCTAGTTTCTTGGTTGCCGCGAGGTCGAGGGTAGCCCCTTCTAAGAGGCGCTGGCGGATGTAGGCCGACCCCATGCCCATAACGAATGTGTCTCTAAGTAGCAGGTCAGAGTGTTCAGCGGCTGAAATGGCCTGGCAATCACAGTCTCTTGTCAGGACGTGCAGGGTATGCCAGAATCTTCCACAGACTCACCGGGGAGTTGATGCCGCGTGGACTGGAGGTGCCTGGCATAGATTTTGTTAGTCTGCTGAGTGTAGTTCTCCTTCAGTATTGCCATGCGTCAGCGTAGGTCGTTGCGTCCCGGATGAGGGGAAAGACATCAGAGCTCAGCCGCGTGTAAAGGATCTGGAGCTTCTGTGCCTCTGGTATTGGGTCTGGCGCAGATCCAATGGATGCCTCAAAGCAAGCCAGCCAATGTGCGAAGGCCGACTTGGCGTTGTCTGCTTGAGGGTGCAGCTGCAGGCAATCAGGCTTGATGCGGAGATCCATCATTGTAAAATCTCTGCGTAATAAATTGATGCACTATCAATTACGACGAGATGAGAGTAGAATGTAATCGAGGCTTTATTACACAGAGATGTGTGGCCGCCTAGAACAGCTGACGAAATGGCTGCTGTACGGAGAGCACACATATTTATACTCCGCCTACTGGGTGGAGCCAGCAGGCAGGGGCTTTACCGTAATACCCTCATATGCAGTATACACAATACAACAGTGGTGACTACCACAGTCTTAAGCGAGTGGCCTCTCAATTTTAAACAGTGTTCTAGATTCTCCCACGTTCTCTCCACATCCACCCTGTCAATAACCCTCAGGATCTTAAAGTTGTGATGTGACGCTTGAGTAAAATAATTGAACTGCAGTTGGAAACAGAAACCTGAGTTAATGATACCTGGGGCGAGAACGTAGTCAAATTTAAATATAAGGTTTTCATCTGAGTTATGAGAGCTCAAGTTCAGACTCTAAAAGACGATTTATAATTTCCCACTCTTGACTGGAGTGTGCATCTTTTGTAGCTGGTATGGTCTTTGTTGCTTGCCAGTTTCTCTCGTTTAGTAAATAATCCATTGTATATCAGTGATTGTCCAGATAATGATTTTGCATGGGCACACTTAAAAGGCCCCTAATTCTGCTTTGGTCTGGCGCGCCGAATGCAAGACAGACTCACCTTAGAGAGGGTACAGCACAGATTCACCTGGACACCCTGGGCTTAAAGAGTTAATTTCTGAGGATTTGTTGCATAACCTTGAGTTCTCTTTTAAATCAAGGATACTAAAGATTGATCACTGACGCCTGAGCAAAGCAACACCAGCAAAGGGAGCTTTTTATTTGGTGCATTTCAGCAGGAGATGTCGACATTCTTTTGTGGTCTGTTCTCATGTTGTAGACCGTCCTGGCAAGTCCAAATTCACTGCCTATATGCGGTTGCCCCTCAGAAAGTGATGGCAGGCTTCTTGGCAGTCACTTACACACACACAGGTCACTTCAGAGAGTCAACCAATTGTGGATTCGAGTCGGATGTAGGCGAAGAGCAGCTGTCCTTCAGTGAAATATGTTAGCCAACCACTGGAAATCTGCCAACAATGCCCACACAAATTTGACGATTTGTTGAATTTAATAATGCAACTTCCCAGTATGGGATTTGAACTCGCAAACTCTAGCTCGGTAGTGTGACAGTCTCGACATTGTTGCTCTGATACAGAATATTTACCGAGCCTGCTCAGGTGTGGGAAAAAAGGAACTTTATTGAGATATCTGTCCGTGCTGACTGCGCCTTACACGAGGATGAAAGCAAGCGAGCAAAACCATGTTTGAGTGCATCACTTCCTGTGATGATGTACACAATATCTGATTCACATATTACACAGTTAGAATTAACCCTTTAGACTGCAGGCAGTGCCACCACTCCTGTGTCGAACATTGCACTCCAAATGTAACCTAACATAATTATTTCATCGCGACTCCTTCTCGATTTCCTTCAGCAATGCTAGGTCAGCTCTTGAAATAATTGCATCGATTCAGCATTGCTGAGAAAACTATACAATGGAGCAGTTGTTCGCTTAAGTCATTACATTAATGGATAGATTAATCAGACTGAGCAATCAAGTTGGCCCAGGCATCGGACATTAATCTACTGAAAAAAGCCACATTCACAATGCTTCGCAGCACATTTTAGTGTGTGATTCTTTTTAGTGGCAGGCTGCTCCTTGCATTTATGGGTTCTCCATAAATATTCAACTCTTTATTCCTCTTCTAAAATGCACAGATGTTTATTTATGCCCTATTTATGCTCAATTTTCAGTTTTCTATCTTTCCTCTGTGCTATCATTCAGGCTTTAAATGCTATAAAAACTCTTTAATGGCACATTATCACTTTGTTTTTTATTCGTTCAACGGATGTGGGCCACGCTGACTAGGCCAGCAATTGTTGCCCATCCCTAATTGCCCTTCAGAAGGTAGTGCTGAGCCGTCTTCTTGAGCCACTGCAGTCCATGTGGTGTAGGGACACCCACAGTGCTGTTAGGTATCGAGAGGTTCCAGGATTTTGACCCAGCGACAGTGGTAATACATAGTTTTTTACATATGTAAATTCAGTTGTCCGTTTTAAAAGAGATGTGGATGAGCAACTGAAAGGTAGGGGGCTGGATTTTCCGGTCGCCAACACTGAAATCGCGTTTGGCGAGAGGCCGGAGAATCCAAGTTTCTGACCAAATCAGAGGCGGCGCCGCTTTCGCGATGCTCCGCCTCCTCCAAAGCGGTATACTCTAGGAGTACAGCGCGCCACATATCGACAGCCTCAGGATATTGCCTGAGGCCTGTCCCATGCTCCGCCCCCGACCAGCCGAGTTCCCGACAGCGTTGGGTCTCTCATGGTCTCACCTGTCGGGAACTTAACGTGGCAGCTGTGGACTCAGTCCAGTGCCGCCAAAGTCGGGGAAGGGCCGATCCACGGGTGGGGGGGGGGGGACATTAATCGAGGCTGGGGCACTGGGGGGGGGGGGGGGGGGGGGTGGGTGGGGAAGGTCCGGGGTGCACGAGCCGTCCGAAAGAGGGGGAAATTTTGCGGGCCGGGTCCGCGAGCGGCTGCCGCCATGAAGCACAGCGCGGTCGCTGCAGGCCGCTGTCGTGCACATGCGCGGCCACGGACCCGGCAATTCTCCGGGGCGTATCGGCAGCTAGAGCCGGGTGTTCTACGCTGCTGTCTTGCTAGTCCCCAGCAAAATGCGGAATCGGTGGCCGTTTTGCGCCAGTTTATCTGGCGTAAAACGCCACCATTCCCACGCCGGCGTGGGGATATAGCCCCAGAATCGGAGAATCCAGCCCACAGTTCGTGAGCTGTAACCATGCCGTGATGCTCTTCTATATTGCTTCAGCAATTTGACATTGTTCTTATGTCATCGCCAGCAAAAAGAAGCATGAACATGACAAAGTTAAGGTAAGCTTTTCTGGTATGACATCTGTGACGTGGGTACATAATGAACTTCGAAATCAACGCCAAAAAATCCATAGATGACTCTCCAGCCAGCAATGAGCCCAATAGTTTACACAGTGCAAAGTGATACAGAAAATTAACCCATACCCTATGTACGAACACCAGGGGAGGCAATACTATGTGTGTTGGCGAATATTGCCACCTGCTTCAACTGCAATCAGCTCTTATTTCTTAGTTACCAGTCATGTTGTGAATATTGTTGTAACCATATGGCTAAAAGGGTACCAGCCATTCTTTGTTGCTTGACATATGACCTGTAATCACGCGTAAGTACTGCAGTTTTTCTCGTTTCGATTTTGTGTGAGGCGAAATCATTGGTTTTGTAAAAATCGTGCTTCCTGAGGGAAAGGCGAATTCATTAATACTTAAAATGTCCTCTGGTGGATATGAAACACATTGTAGATTATAGATCTCCACCCCATCGCTTTTGTTGATGGGAACTTCACATCTGTTTTGGACCTGGGCCCACTTAAAATACAGTAATGGGCTTTGCTTAACATGCTGCGGTAGTTATCGCCCATCTGTTCCCTGCATTTAATATCTGCACAGCAGTTTGGAGCTGTTTCACTTCAGCCAGCTTCTGAATAACTTTGCTTGAACAAACTTAAAGTGCTTTCAGTGGCACATCATTATCCTCCACATTTCTTGTGTTTACCATTGTTTGTCACCTCTATTCCCCAAAGCCAACACTGCTCCTGTTGTCTGCTTGCAATGCCATTGATTGCCAAACGAAAAGATAGTTCTGATTCTTGTTCACTTTCATCTGTGCCTTGAGGTTTCACGCCTTCCTGGGTGTTTACCCGACTTTGGTTATGGGCTGATTAATGTTGGAGAGAACTTGGTTTGCAGCTCACAAGGTGCTCACCGACAAGCAGTAAACAGTATTCTTGTTCCTTGGCAACTGGTCACAATAGTGCTTTGATGAATGTTGCAGTGGGACTCTGCAATCAGAATGTGGTTGAAAAAGCAGGCATTGGGCTTCTTCTACCGAGTCCGAATGTTCTCTTCACCTGGTAATCGGGGAGAGGACAGATACTGGTTAGGCAAGTGGAACTTCTTTCGCTCACCTCTAGAGGTCTCTAGGTATTGCATTTTGTGAATAGAATAAGTCCCAAAAGGAGAAAAGAGAAAAGAAAGACTTCCATTTATATAATGGGCGGGATTCTCCGACCCCCCTGCCGGCCGGAGAATCGGCGGGGGGACAGAGTGAATCCCGCCCCGCCACCGGCGCCGTTTTTTAGGCGCCAGTCGGGGGCTGTGCCGGTTGGCGCCGTGCCGGTCGGCGTCGATTCTCTGGCCCAGGGGGAGATCTGGACCCGGGGGGGGGGGGCCCCACCGTGGCCTAGCCCGTGATTGGGACCCACCGATCCGCGGGCGGGCCTGTGCTGTAGGGGCACTCGTCTCCTCTGCGCCAACGGTGGAATGGTCCGCCATGGCCGGCGCGGAGAAGAACCCCCCTGCGCATGCGCTGGGATAATGCCAGCACATGTTGGCACTCCCTCGCATGCGCCAACTCGCGCTGGCTGGCGGAGGCCCTTCGGCACCGGTTGGCACAGCACCAATCCTAGTCCTCCGCACCTTGCGGGCGGCCTGACGCTGGAGTGGTTCACGCCACTCCTCGGTGCCGGTACGGCCCGGCCCGCCGGTTAGGGGAGAATCCCGCCCAATGATTCTCACAAACCCCACTGATCTCAAAGTGCTTTACAGTCAGTGAAGTAATTTTGTAGTTTAATCATTGTTGTAACGTCGGGAGCGCAGCATCTAATTTGCACACAAACAATGCCGCACATAACTAAGGCCGCCCTGGCCACTCCCACGAATGAAGAGGTGCAGGAGCTTCTGCAGTTCTTGGCACAGACTGCATTGTTGGGCCAGTCAGTCCATCTCCACGTCCAGGCCCGGCCACCAGACATAACCGCAGGTGAGCATTTTCATTTTGGACATTCCGGGTGTCCATTATGCAGGTACCTCAGAGTGGGGGGTCATGACCTTTGTGCGGGACCGCAATGCATGTCCTCCAGAGAAGGATGCCGTCTTCCACACTGAACTCTGCTATTTTGGTTGTAAAGGTCTTTAACTCACTGGGTAATTCTCGATGTCATGCCCCATATAGAACTATGTGGTGAACATTTGACAATAAGGGGTCAGCTTGTGACCGTCACTGGCAATGTATCCATGAAGTGTAATGCGGCAATAACTTCATCAGCTCTGGGGGACGTTGTTGGAGTCGTTGGCAGCGGGAATCGACTCAACTCATCTGCATTTGCGATCTGCGTGCCTGGCCGATGCTCCAGCGTATATTCACACAACGCCAGTAGGAAGTCTCACCTCTGGATCTGTGCTGATGCCATGGGCGGAACGGCATTATCTTCTTTGAAGAGTCCCAACAGCGGATTGTGGTCCGTCAAAACCATGAAACAGCGCCCAAACACATACTGATGGAACTTCTTGACAGCAAAGACCAGAGTCTCTTTCTCGATTCGCACATAATTGCACTCAGTCGCCGGCAGTGTTCTGGGGGTGAATGCCATTGGCCGCTCCCTACCGTCATCCATTCGATGTGACAATGGCTTCGGTGCCATATGGTGATACATCACGTGACCGGGAGAGTTTGGCGGGATCGTAGTGTATCAGCAGGCCGGATAAAGTTTGTTGCCTTTTCACATTAGCGTACACTTCTTCCTGCGGTGCTCTCCACGCCCACTACTGATTTTGTTTTGGCAGGACCTTTGGGAGGGACTAAAATGTTTGCAAGGCCCAGGATACCTTTGCCATAACAAACAGTCCCAGAAACGATCGTAGTTCAGTGATATTTTCTGGTATGGGGCTTGTTTAATGGCACGTGCATTTTCCTCTACAGGTGTAGACCCTCCCGGTCCACTCGGTATCCTAGATAGATGGCCTCTTTGGCATGAAAAACGCGCTTCTCTTGCTTGAGGTGCAAACCCGTCTCTGAGGTGTTCACACCCTTCTGTGCCCATGACCGACATGTCATCCAGGTCGACCGCCACACTTGGCAAACCCCGCAGGATAGTCTCCATAACTCACTGGAAGATGGTGCAAGCCGATGAAACCCCAAAAGTCAGTCTGGTGTACTCATATAATCCCCTGTGTGTATTTATCAATACGTACTGCTGAGGCTCCAGGTCCAACTCCAATTGGAGGTAAGAATGGCTCATTCTGAATTTCGTTAATGAGTCACCTACAGCCAACTTTGTATATAAGTCCTCAATTCGTGACATCGGGTACCGGTCCAATCTGGAGACCCTGTTCACGGTTAGTTTATAAATTGGCACAAAGGCGAACCGTTTCATCAGGCTTCATAGCAGGGACTACCGGTGCAGCCCAAGGTCTTCAAGCCATCTCAGTTCAGCCTCAACCTTTGGGAGGAGTGCGTATGGAACTAGTCGAGCCTGGAGGTATTTAAGTTGATTCAGGGTCTACATGAATTTTCGCTATGGCTCCTTTTATTTTCCTCAAATAGTCTGGAAAACCTCGGGGTACTTCCCCAATATCTCATGGAGGCCTCCGGAGCCCACCTGGAAAGCTGCCCGTGAAGGTGGAGACTCTGCAGCCAATCGCACCCTAACAAACTGGGGTCGTGTCCTTTTACTATAATCAGCGGTAACCTAACGGACTGTTGCCCATAGACTACTGGAGTCATCGTAGTTCCTGTTATGGCTAGCAGTTCTCCTGTATATGTGGCCAATCGTGCCTCAGTACCCTGTCATTGGAGACTTTGTACTCCCGATTTAATTTTCTCAAATGTTTGCCTGCCAATGACCCGTGCCCAACTCCATTTGCAAGGAATGACCGTTCACTTGAACAGGGGGCCTAACGAGGGCCATAATCAATTCAGTTGCATACACTCCTCCTCACGCTGTTCTAAGACAAAGGCGCAGGACCTGGGCTAACGGCTACCTCTATTGGAGAGGCGGGCTGGCTGTCCACTCTGCGGTTTCCACTCCCTGCGGCCAACATCCTGCATCGCCGAGGGCTTTTCTCTTCGGGTTCCAGAGACAGGTCCTGCCAGGTTGATGATGTCCTAGGCCGCTAGCCCTGACCTCAGCAGTGTTCCATCCAGGGTGGGGCTCCGGGGGTTCCCACTTTAGGGGGTGCTGTATGCAGGGAAGGGGTATATCCCACACTATTGACTTCCACTCCTGCAATTTTTGCATGACGTTCTCTGCCCTCTATGTCGACAGAGAGATTTCCATGGCCTTCTTTACATCTAGCAGTGGCTCGGCAAGCAGCTCCCATTGAGTGGCTCTATGATTCACCCCACAGACCAATTTGTCCCGCAGCAGTTCATGGAGAGCAGGGTCATACTCACAAAATTCAGCCAGTTCCCTCAGTTGCATCAAAAACTCAGTTACGGACTCCCCTGGGGTTCTTTCAGCTGTAGTAAAATGGTCCCGTTGCGTAATGACTAACGGTCTGGGGTCATAATGGTCCACCACTGGCATCACCAACTCCTCAAAAAACTTCTGATCCGGGGATGATGGGTATGCCTGGCTTTTGATTACATTGAAACTGGCACACTGCAGGCAGTCAGCAGCAACACTGCCTGGCGCTCAGCACCAAATATCATGTTGCCCCTGAAAAAGTAGTGCATACATTCTATATATTGCATCCAATCTTCTACATTTACATTGAATACTTCCCATTTCCTGAAGAGTGGCATTTTGAAAGTAGTGCAAAGCTTTCTCCGGAGAGATGAGTAGTGACGGGCTGGTTTGCAATGATTAGCGGCACTATCTGCAACTCCACTTTATCCTCGTCGCCAATATTGGGTCCACAGAAGAGTGCACACGAGAGTCTTTAAAAAACGAGTTATTTATTGTGATAGTAACTATTTACATGTTATACACAGGTCCTGGTTGCGACTTCCTTGTGTGGCTCCCATTCGGGCTGAGTTTATACAGTTTTTAAGAGTTTTTATTCTCTGATGGGGCCCTTCCTCTCAGCGGGAAGCTCATACTCAACGAGACTCACGAGGAGACTAATCGGCCTGAACCCGTAGGTTTGGTGCGGGTTATAACAATGTCACAATTGAAGTCAGATTTTCATCAATTTGGAGCTACTCTCATTTTCAGACTATAGCAAGAGAACCATTGACATTGAATGTAGCACTGGAATACTATAAGTTGCATATATCCAGTGAAATTGGCAGAATTTCACTGGAAGGAATGCTCTGTCACTGAACAAGTAAAGTTGAAGGAGCCAACATCGGCATGCATGCCTTTATAACTGAACCCAAAACAAAAACAAACTTGAGGAAATACTTGTAACCAAATTACAAATGAAATGTACTATGCAAACAATTGTGTATCAAGGGCAGTTTGGCTAAAGTGTCGGACAAGTTGTTGGTGAGAAACGTCAGGTGAATTCACTAATTGGATTGTAAAGTAACAATGGAACAATTTTAATTTTAGCCTGTCAAATTTCCTTTTAAAGAGAAAGTTGAAATATTTTGCGGCAGGCTTGTCTTTTCCTGGCCATGAATTCCGTATGTACCTATGTTTCTATGCTTGTCATGAATAAGTGTGGCATATTGGTGGGTTAATCCATGCTGCCATGGAACAGTAATCATTCCTAAAACCAGTCTCATTTGTCCTTGATCTTCGTGGAGAAGACGTCAATTAATAAATGACGAAGATAAATCATGTTTCCAAATCACCCACTGACCTTGTCAGCCCCGCCTCTGAACCTTCCCCAACTCTACAACCCCCAAGATTCTCTACACTCCTCCAATTCCAGCCACTTACACATCCCTGATTTTAATCACTCCGCCATAAATGACCATGCCTCCTGCCGTTGAGGCCCTAATTTCTGGAGTTCCCTTCCTAACCTTCTCTGTCTCGTTACATCTCTTGCTTCCTTTAAGATGCTGCTTAACCAAGCTTTTGGTCATTTTGCTGAATGTTTCCTTTTGTAGCTTGGTGCCAAATGTTGTTTAATAAGGCTCCGGCAAAGCGCCTTCAAGTTATTGTTGTAGTTCACAGCTTCATAATACCAACCTGAGCCCAGGTATTGCTCCCTGGATTTCTCGGTTTTGTTCTTCTCTATTCTCTAAGAGTCTGTATCTGCTTAAGGTGAAAGTGTTTAAGTGTGTGTTGCATTGCAAGTTTCACAAGGACATTACCAAACCAAAATTGATACCGTTCCATAGAAGGCATGGCAATCTCCAAGGCGGAGGTTGATAGATTTTTAAGTGGGTAAAAGTGCCAAAAGATCTGGAGCAAAGTCAAGTAAATGGAGTTGAGGTACACATCAACCATGGCCATACACATGCAGCATGGCGGCACAGTGGGTTAGCCCTGCTGCCTCACGGCGCTGAGGTCCCAGGTTCGATCCCGGCTCTAGGTCACTGTCCGTGTGGAGTTTGCACATTCTCCCCGTGTTTGCGTGGGTTTCGCCCCCATAACCCAAAGATGTGTAGGGTAGGTGGATTGGCCATGCTAAATTGCCCCTTAATTGGAAAAAATGAATTGGGCACTCTAAATTTGTAAAACAAAGCCATGGTCAGACACAACAAACAGTTGAAACCCACGATCTCCACCAGGTAGAAGGACAGGACAGCAGACATACAATAACACCGTCGCCCGCAAGTTCCCCTCAAAGCCACAGACCACCCTGACTTGGAACTATACTACCACCCAGTCACTGCCGTTGGATCAGAATCCTGGAACTCTGAGCTGTCATTATATACACCATTATATCATGGTGCAGACACACACTGATGGACACACACAGGGACCAATCAACATGTACAAACACCCCAGCCAATCACCAGTTAGAATACACACACTATAAAGGCAGAGGGCACCACGGTTCCCGCTCATTCTGGGTGCTGCCTCTGAGTGTAACAAGAACTCATCCAGCCCAGCACAGACTCACAACACGTGCTGAGAGAATCAACTGGTTCGGACAAGGCTTAGGTCTCTAGTTTAAGTTAGCATCATTTAGACCCACAGTCATCGTGTGTTAGTTAGTTAGAAGTAGTTAATAAAATTAAGTTGAACCTCCATCAGTGTTGGAAGTGTCTGTTCATCTCTCAAGTCTACACTAGCCAACACTTCATGAGCCTAACTGCACGGTGGGTGTACCTGCAGCAAATGGAAGGCAGCAGTTCAAGATGGCAGCTCACCACCACCCTCTCAAGGACAATTAGGGATGAGCAGCAAGTGCTGGCCTGGCTAGCGATGCTCACATCCCATGAGAGAGTAAAGAATAATTGAATGGCGGGTCAGATTTGATGGTCTGAATAATCTATTCCTCGGTTCCTATGTTCCTATGTACCTCCTTGTGTAAACTCATGAATTGTTAGACGTTGCACTTTGTTTCCAACACTTCCAGTAACCGATTACTTTGGACCCCTACCAAGTGAACAATTTCTTGCGGTTTGACGAGACCATTAAAAATCAGGGGAGAGGGGAAATCACCTTCAAACGAGACGTTTATTAAAAGTAACAAAGCACCAATTCTGACAGGAGGCCGTCTGTCTTTTAACATCCCTGATGTGTGCTTGAGTCCAGGAATGTCTGTCATTGTTCATCTCAATCCTGACAGTATTTGATGAGGACAGTGAATGAATGGAGGGCACCAGTGTTTCTGCCTCACAATGTCATCAGACAGAAAAAACTGAATCCGACAGCTCCCCTGCCACGAGGAATTGGATTTCACATCAGCAACACTGCCTGTAGTCTTGGAGAAATACGCTGCCCAACTGCACTACCGTGACAGCTGAGCACAGCAAGAAAGAAAGTGCCCATTCGTATAGTGGCTTTTATGACCTTCGGACATTCACCGTAGAATCAGTGAAGCTCAATTGTAATGTGATCACTGCTATAATGTTGGAAAGGCTGCAGTAGTAAGA
Source organism: Scyliorhinus canicula (assembly GCF_902713615.1). Taxonomy (NCBI): domain Eukaryota; kingdom Metazoa; phylum Chordata; class Chondrichthyes; order Carcharhiniformes; family Scyliorhinidae; genus Scyliorhinus; species Scyliorhinus canicula. The sequence goes on along the minus strand of NC_052148.1, from coordinate 259,052,847 downwards.
TCCCACAAACAGCGGTGAAATAAATGACGAGATCATCTGCTCCTTAGTGATGTTGTTCAGGGCTAAATGTTGGTCAGGACTCTGGGGAGGACTCCCCTCCTTTTTGTGAATTTGCGCTGTGGGATTCTTTACATCAATCCGAGTGGACATGAAGGTTTAACATCTCATCCAACAGACACCCACCTCCGACAGTGTCCCTTCAGGACAGTGCTGAACCACCAGCCTCAATGCAAGGTGCACGATGGAGGCCAGGAGATGGAGGGACCAACTCAAAATGTACAACCAACAGTCGATGGAAAGTTTCACATTAAATTGTGAGTTCCTTGTGCTCCTTCACTCGTACCCGCACAATATTTAGATCAGCGGGCGCAGGCCCGGATCGGCTGCACCCCCCCGCCGACAGTTATGCTGCTTGTTGAGGGGATTAAATCTCTAGCTGAACAACATTTTACATATCCCATGCCATTTCAAGCTTGGCACCTGGGAAACACGGGCAGGCGGGCCAAAGCATTTTGTTTAACTTTTTGGATTCAAGGACGGGATAAAAGGGGAACGGAGCAAATGATTGATGAGGAGTTTCAGGGAGTTGAGGTGGTGTTTGGGGGAGTTTGGAGAGAGTGTTTTCAGGGTTGGATTCAAGCAGGGTGTGGAGCTCTCAGGACATTGCTTTCCTCCTGCTGACCGCTGTAACTCCCCTCCCGTCTGCTGTGTCTGCCAGCGCTGACCATTCTGCAAGAACTGGTGCCTCCTCTGCCTTTGCATGCCACCTTTAAACTTTGCAGCAGGTCGATATTGGGCACGGCATCCACTGTACATCCACTCCCGCCAACCCCATTGGCTTAATATGGCCGCGATTTACTCTGGCTGCCACTTCAGTGGCCAGTCAATGTACTATCCCGATTCTGTAAGACGTTTTACAACACCAGATTAAAGCCCAACAGATTTATTCGGAATCACTAGCTTCCGGAGCGTAGCTCCTTCACCAATCACCTGAGGAAGGAGCTGTGCTCTGAAAGCTAGTGATTCCAAACAAACCTGTTGGACTTTAACCTGGTGTTGTAAGATTTCTTACTGCACCCACCCCAGTCCAATGCCGGCATATCCACATCATGGCTGTCCCGATTCTGAATTGATCTCATGCAGGAGCAGGAATTGCAGATACTTGCAGTTCTGCCCGCCGGGCGTACATGTTGTGTGTCAAATTCTGACTTTGGAATTCGAATTACTTACAAAAGGAATAAGGCTCCTGGCCAACAGGTTCAACCTGAGGCCTGCTCGAGTGATTTATTCAAATCAGAATGTGGCAGCTGATTAAGATATTCCCTGTGAGTTAGAGTCGATAGGTCCTGTTACTGAATCAAAACAGGCAATGTTGGAAACAGGTGAGGCAGCATCTGTGGGAGAGGAAGAAACCAGAGTGAACGTTTTAGGTGAACAAGCTTTCATCGGAACTTGAAGAAATCAAAGATCTAAAAAATGGGGCAGCACGGTGGCCTAGTGGTTAGCACAACCGCCTCACGGCGCTGAGGTCCCAGGTTCGATCCCGGCTCTGGGTCACTGTCCGTGTGGAGTTTGCACATTCTCCCCGTGTCTGCGTGGGTTTCGCCCCCACAACCCAAAAATGTGCAGAGTAGGTGGATTGGCCATGCTAAATTGCCCCTTAATTGAAAAAAATAATTGGCTAATCTAAATTTAAACATTTAAAAAAAAAAAGATCTAAAAATGTACTCGTGCAGAGTCAGTGAAAATGGGGAGGGCGGAAGAAAGAAAAAAGGGAGAGATCGGAGATAGGGTGGAGTTCAGGAGTGACTAAGTGACAAAAGGAATGATGGTTGCAGAATGTTAATAATAATAATCGCTTCTTGTCACAAGTAGGCTTCAATGAAGTTACTGTGAAAAGCCCCGAGTCGCCACATCCCGGTGCCTGTTCGGGGAGGCTGGTACGGGAATTGAACCCGCGCTGCTGGCCTTGTTCTGCATTGCAAGTCAGCTGTTTGGCCCACTGTGCTAAACCATACCCCCCCCCCCCCCCGCAAAGGGAGTGCTGCGTGGCCTGGAGCAAGAGGTACAACTCAGAAAGATGCTGCGTGCGGCTGGCCAGTTAGAGCATGAAGTGAAATGTGCTGTCATCTGGATGTAGTATTTGAATCAATTAGCATAAATCATTCGTTTGGGCATTGTGTTTGTAAATTGTCACTGTTTCTCAAAACCATTTGATTGTCTGTCGCATTGTACACTGAGGATTGGGACCGAGGGGAGATTTCCTTGCTGGCGGTTCCACTGATATAGGGTGGATAATGGGGGGGGGGGGGGGGGGGGGGGGGGGGGGGGGGGGGGGGGGGGGTGGGGGCGTGGAATCCAGGTTGTAAATCATACCATCTGCAGTTTAAGTCACAAAACACATTAACACCAACAGTAATTTGCAGTCCTGTAACACCTTTATCATAGTAAAAATGTTCCAGCGCACTTCAAGGGCATACAGTGACAGCAATTGATACCGAAGCACATATTAGGCGGCAAAATGCTAGGTCACAGTCTCACTTCTTAACTTCTTAAGAAACATCTTAAAGAAGGTGAAAGAGGTGGAGAGACCAAAAAGGTTTGACGAGGGAGTTTCAGAACCGAAGACCAATGCAGGTGTGGCCTTCGATTTTGGAGTGATAGAAAATAGGAGGCCAGAATTGAAGGAGTGTGGAGATCTCAGAGGGCTGGAGGAAGCTACAGAGGAGAGACAATAGAGGGGTTTGAAAGTAAGGATATTGCGCCGGTTGGGATATGCTTTCATTCATTAATTTTATCAGAAAAAAAAGAAACAAAACAAAACAAAATGTAGTCTTAATATTCTAATAGGCATTAACGAGTAAACTACCCTGTAACATTTCAGCAACCCTTCAGACCTTGAACATACTCTTGACTATTTACAGACAAGATTTTGTTCGTTAGGTCGAATGGGATATGATTTTAAAGGGACTTGTTGTCTTGGAAAGATTTTATTTTTTTAAATTGCGGCTGATATTTTTTTTTATTCTTTCACGGGATTTGGGCACCATTGGCAGCGCCAGAATTTGTTGCCCACCCTTAATTGTCCTTGAACTGAAAGGTGTGTGGCCCATTTCAGAGGGCAATTAAGAGTCAACCACATTGGAGTCACATGTAAGCCAGGCAAGGTAAGGCTGGCACATTTCCTTTCCTAAAGGGAATCATGGGCGGCCCGGTGGCACAATAGTTAGCATTGCTGCCTCACAGTGCCAGGGACCGGGTTTGATTCCGACTTCGAGTGACTGTCTATGCGGAGTCTGCACATTCTCCCTGTGTCTGCGTGGGTTCCACCGGGTGCTCCAGTTTCCTCCCACAGTCAAAAGACGTGTAGGTTATGTGGCTTGGTCATGCTAAGTTACCCCTTAGGGTGGGTTTGCAGGAATAAGGCGGGGGATTGAGCCTAGTAAGGGTGGTCTTTCGAAGGGTCGGTGTAGACTGCCGAATGGCCTCCTTCTGCACTGTAGGGACTCTGATTAGTGAATCTCTCCCTCAATGTCAGCAAAACGAAGGGGCTGGTCATTATCTTCAGAAAACAAAGTATCGTATGCACACTTGTCAGCATCAACGGGGCTGGGGTTGAGATGGTCGACAGCTTCAAATTCCTAGGTGTGCACATTACCAACAATCTGTCCCGGTCCACCCACGTCGACTCTACCACCAAGAAAGCACAACAGCGCCTATACTTCCTCAGGAAACTAAGGAAACTTGGCATGTCCACACAGACTCTTACCAACTTTTACAGATGCACCATAGAAAGCATCCTATCTGGCTGCATCACAGCCTGGTATGGCAACTGCTCGGCCTAAGACCGCAAGAAACTTCAGAGAGTCGTGAACACCGTCCAGTCCATCACACAAACCTGCCTCCCATCCATTGACTCTGTCTACGCATCCCGCTGCCTTGGGAAATTGGACGCTATAATCAAAGACCCCTCCCACCCGGGTTATTCGCTCTTCCATCGGGCAGGAGATACTAAAGTCTGAGAACACGCACTAACAGGTTCAAAAACAGACTCCTGAATGACCCTGTTATGGACAGAACTGATCTCTTCACACATATTCTCCACTGAATAGTACTATACTCTGCATGCTTCACCCGATGCCTGTGCCTATGTATTTAACCTGGTGTTGTCAGACTTCTTACTATGCTCCTCCATTCATTATGATCATGGCTGATCATCCGACTCAATAGCCTAATCCCGCTTTCCCCCATATCCTTTGATCCCCTTCGCCCTTTTGTATGTCTTATGTTTTCTCATGTATGGAACAATATGCCTGGACTGTACACAGCACAATACGTTTCATGTACCTCGGTACACATGACGACAAATCAAATCAATCCAATAAATTAAATCCAATCCAATGGTTTTTTACAATTGATGATAGTTGTCAGAGTCATTGACTAACTCCATAATCCAGATTTATTAATTCAATCTAAATTCTACCAGATGCCATGGCACGGATTGAACCCATGTCCCTCGAGAATTAGAGTGGATCGCTGGATTGCTACTCCAGTGACATTGTCAGTGCGCCACCATCTCTCCCCCATCACAGGTGAGAGATGCAATGCTAGATTGCATTGGGCATCTAATTAAATTCCAAAGGGTCATTCATTCATTCATTGTGGGAAGTGCTTTGAGACTCTCCAATGTAGTTAGGAACGCTATAAAAAGGCAGGCATCCTGCATTGGGCTTTGTACTTTATTCACAAAAAAATGTTGCCTTTTGAAGGCTCAGCCGTTTCTTACATTGCAAAGAAAGCTAATTCCTTGAGAAATCATGGCCAAATGACGGACTGGAACAATACTTGGCTAAACTTCTACCATTTCTGAGACTATAAATGTTTCTATTTCTACTTGTCTATTTATTCTACTTGTGAACCCTCCCAAAGAGCCACACACTCGGAATTGACAGAAGTGTAATCAAAGTGCAGGTGCCTCATGCGAAAAGGTTGATCTTTTTAGCTTAATCTTCTGTGAGAGGATATTTTTTTTCCAGCTAGCGTGAGTCCTTTTTTACGGAGCAGCACAATTACTCAGTCTTGAGTCGCTTGTCACATATGACGAAATGTTGGTGGTTTCAGAGGGTGTAAGGGTCACGGTGAATTTCACCCCGCAGAAAAACCGATGTCTATCGGGGAGGAGAAACATAGTTTAAAGTAACAGATACAAAACCCAATCAGAAACTGCACTGCATGTCACGAAAGCAAAAGAAAAGAAAACACCCACGTGTATTTCGAGAGTGTAACTGACATATCAATGGCTTTTACTTGAGTTTCGAAGAGAGAGAATAGTTTAGCTGAGAAGGTGCCTGTCCAAACATGTTTGCTGTTTCCTGTGTAAAATGTCAAATGTTATAATTTAGGTTCATGTTCTGTGCCACCTCTCCATTTGAGGTGAAAAGACAGGCCATGTTTAAATGATAAACACTTTGTATTTGCCTTTGAGGGGAAAAAAAACTGCAGAAGGAAATGCTTCACTGGATTAGAAATAATAAACTTTATCGTCTCTAATCAAAGTCACTGAGCAAGTTTTAATCCTCCCCTCAGTGCAGGAGACAGCAAAGCCGTGAACATCTTTTGTGGTTGTTCATTCATCTTTTTCATTAGTGAGCAACATTTGGCTGTAAACTCCAATCAGTGCTGTTAGATATATGGCCGGGATTCTCCGACCCTTCGCCAGGTCGGAGAATCCCCGGGGGGAGGCGCGAATCTCGCCCCGCTGCCCTGACGCCGGCTGCCCTATCCTCCGCCGCCGTTTTTCGGGGCCGACGCGATTCCCGCCATGCCAGTCGGGGTCCGTTGACAGCGCCCCTCCCCCCCCCGGCGATTCTCCGGTCCCCGATGGGCCGAGTGGCCGTAAAGTTTTGCCCAGTCCCGCCAGCGAGAATTACTCACCTCACATACGGCGGGACCTGGCAGGTAAGTGTGCAGAGGCGGTCCGGGGGGGTGGGTTCCAACCCCAGGGGGGTGGGGGGGGGGTGGGGGGGGGGCCACGGTGGCCTGGCCCACGATCGGGGCCTACCGATCTGCGGGTGGGCTGTTTCCGTGGGGGCCCTTCTTTCCTCCGCGCCGGGCCCCTGTAGGACTCCGCCATATTGCACGGGGGCCGATGCGGAGAAGGGAACCCCTGTGCATGCGTGGAAATACGCCGGCCGTTCTGCGCATGCGCGGAAATACACCGGCCGGTCCGCGCATGTGCAAGATCACCCCGGCTATTCCGCGCATGATCAAACGCACGCCGCTGGAGCTGCGGGGACGACTCAGCGGCAACCTAGCCCCTAGAAAGGTGAGAATTCCTCACTTTCGGGGGCCGTTGATGCCGGAGTAGTTGGCGCCAGTTTTACCGCCAGTGTGGGGACATAGCCCCATTATTAGAGAAGCCCGCCCATGGATCTTTTCTTTAAAAGTGGTGCGGTGAACTGCACCTGCATCAGTGAACTGTTGCTGCAAGACGGAAGGGCTTTACACTGTCCTGTTGATGCTTCCAGTCAGTCAATCACTGCCAGGTAGCCAAGCTCACTGTTTGGTGGCAACCATACAAAAAGAAAACAACACCTTCCCTGGTAGGAAGGCAATGTTAGCATTCATATTGAGAGGGCAGAGCAGGGATGTACTTCCAAGGCTGCACAAAGCTCTGGTCAGACCTCATTTGGAGTATTGTTAGCAGTTTTGGACCCGCAGAGGGCAGCAGAGCAGAGCTACTGATCAGCTGTTCTGGGGAAATTTGCATACGTGCAGTGCGGTCAGCCTAAGTTGAAGGTGAACCTGCGAAGAAGACCCAAGGAGTTTGAGTAAAGGCCAGCAACCAGCAGAGGGCAGCAGAGCAGAGCTACTGATCAGCTGTTCTGGGGAAATTTGCATACGTGCAGTGCGGTCAGCCTAAGTTGAAGGTGGTTAGTGGAGGGGCTGTTGGCAAGTGACAGTTAAACCCGAAACACTTTGTGAGTGTTTCCCACCCTACCTCCTCCTCTAACCAACCCCCCCACCCCACGGTGGTTGGGAAGCGGGAGCAGGGGCCTGTCGTGAAGGTGAGTGAGTGCCTTTAAATTTGCTTACCTTTCAGCGGGAGCAGGGTTTGAGGTAATATCAGGTAAGCTCTTCCTTTCTTTTTCTTTTTCTTGTTTTTTTTTTTAATCTAGAGGGGATGTCAGGGAAGGCAGTACAATGCTCCTCCTGCAGAATGTTTGAGGTGAGGGACGCCGTCAGTGTCCCTGCTGATTTCATCTGTGGGAAGTGCACCCAACTCCAGCTCCTCAAAAACCGTGTTAGGGACCTGGAGCTTGAGCTGGATGAACTTCGGATCATTCGGGAGGCAGAGGGGGTCATAGATAGGAGCTTCAGGGAAGTAGTTACACCAAAGACTGGAGATAGATGGGTAACTGTAAGAGGGACTGGGAAGAAGCAGTCAGTGCAGGGACCCCCTGCGGTCGTTCCCCTGAGTAACAAGTATACCGTTTTGGATACTTGTGGGGGGGACGACTTACCAGGGGTAAGCCATGGGGTACGGGCCTCTGGCACGGAGTCTGTCCCTGTTGCTCAGAAGGGAAGGGGGGAAAGGAGTAGAACATTAGTAATTGGGGACTCAATAGTCAGGGGCACAGATAGGAGATTTTGTGGGAGCGAGAGAGACTCACGTTTGGTATGTTGCCTCCCAGGTGCAAGGGTACGTGATGTCACGGATCGTGTTTTCCGGGTCCTTAAGGGGGAGGGGGAGCAGCCCCAAGTCGTAGTCCACATTGGCACTAACGACATAGGTAGGAAAGGGGACAAGGATGTCAGGCAGGCCTTTAGGGAGTTAGGATGGAAGCTCAGAGCGAGAACAAACAGAGTTGTTATCTCTGGGTTGTTGCCCGTGCCACGTGATAGTGAGATGAGGAATAGGGAGAGAGAGCAATTAAACACGTGGCTACAGGGATGGTGCAGGCGGGAGGGATTCAGATTTCTGGATAACTGGGGCTCTTTCTGGGGAAGGTGGGACCTCTATAGACAGGATGGTCTACATCTGAACCTGAGGGGCACCAATATCCTGGGGGGGAGATTTGTTAGTACTCTTTGGGGGGGTTTAAACTAATTCAGCAGGGGCATGGGAACCTGGATTGTAGTTTTGGGGTGCGAGAGATTGAGAGTAGAGAGGTCAGGAGCACAGTTTTGACTTCGCAGGAGGGCGGCAGTGTTCAGGTCTGTGGTTTGAAGTGTGTCTATTTCAATGCCAGGAGTATACGAAATAAGGTAGGGGAACTGGCAGCATGGGTTGGTACCTGGGACTTCGATGTTGTGGCCATTTCAGAGACATGGATAGAGCAGGGACAGGAATGGTTGTTGCAGGTTCCGGGGTTTAGGTGCTTTAGTAAGGTCAGAGAAGGGGGCAAAAGAGGGGGAGGTGTGGCGCTGCTAGTCAAGGACAGTATTACGGTGGTAGAAAGGATGCAAGATGGGGACTCTTCTTCCGAGGTAGTATGGGCTGAGGTTAGAAACAGGAAAGGAGAGGTCACCCTGTTGGGAGTTTTCTATAGGCCACCTAATAGTTCTAGAGATGTAGAGGAAAGGATGGCGAAGATGATTCTGGAAAAGAGCGAAAGTAACAGGGTAGTTGTTATGGGAGACTTTAACTTTCCTAATATTGACTGGAAAAGATATAGTTCGAGTACAGTGGATGGGTCGTTCTTTGTACAATGTGTGCAGGAGGGTTTTCTGACACAATATGTTGACAGGCCAACAAGAGGTGAGGCCACTTTGGATTTGGTTTTGGGTAATGAACCAGGCCAGGTGTTAGATCTGGAGGTAGGTGAACACTTTGGAGACAGTGACCACAATTCGGTGACCTTTACGTTAGTGATGGAAAGGGATAAGTATACCCCGCAGGGCAAGAGTTATAGCTGGGGGAAGGGCAATTATGATGCCATTAGACATGACTTAGGATGTGTTGGTTGGAGAAGTAGGCTGCAAGGGTTGGGCACACTGGATATGTGGAGCTTGTTCAAGGAACAGCTATTGCATGTTCTTGATAAGTACGTACCAGTCAGGCAGGGAGGAAGGGGTCGAGCGAGGGAACCGTGGTTTACCAAAGAAGTGGAATCTCTTGTTAAGAGGAAGAAGGAGGCCTATGTGAAGATGAGGCGTGAAGTTTCAGTTGGGACGCTTGATAGTTACAAGGAAGCGAGGAAGGATCTAAAGAGAGAGCTGAGACGAGCAAGGAGGGGACATGAGAAGTCTTTGGCAGGTAGGATCAAGGAAAACCCAAAAGCTTTCTATAGGTATGTCAGGAATAAAAGAATGACTAGGGTAAGAGTAGGGCCAGTCAAGGACAGTGGTGGGAAGTTGTGTGTGGAGGCTGAGGAGATAAGCGAGATACTAAATGAATACTTTTCGTCAGTATTCACTCAAGAAAAAGATAATATTGTGGAGGAGAATGCTGAGACCCAGGCTATTAGAATAGATGGCATTGAGGTGCGTAGGGAAGAAGTGTTGGCAATTCTGGACAAGGTGAAAATAGATAAGTCCCCGGGGCCGGATGGGATTTATCCTAGGATTCTCTGGGAAGCCAGGGAAGAGATTGCTGAGCCTTTGGCTTTGATTTTTAGGTCATCATTGGCTACAGGAATAGTGCCAGAGGACTGGAGGATAGCAAATGTGGTCCCTTTGTTCAAGAAGGGGAGTAGAGATAACCCCGGTAACTATAGGCCGGTGAGCCTAACGTCTGTGGTGGGTAAAGTCTTGGAGAGGATTATAAAAGATACGATTTATAATCATCTAGATAGGAATAATATGATTAGGGATAGTCAGCATGGTTTTGTGAAGGGTAGGTCATGCCTCACAAACCTTATCGAGTTCTTTGAGAAGGTGACTGAACAGGTAGACGAGGGTAGAGCAGTTGATGTGGTGTATATGGATTTCAGTAAAGCGTTTGATAAGGTTCCCCACGGTCGGCTATTGCAGAAAATACGGAGGCTGGGGATTGAGGGTGATTTAGAGATGTGGATCAGAAATTGGCTAGTTGAAAGAAGACAGAGAGTGGTAGTTGATGGGAAATGTTCAGAATGGAGTTCAGTTACGAGTGGCGTACCACAAGGATCTGTTCTGGGGCCGTTGCTGTTTGTCATTTTTATAAATGACCTAGAGGAGGGCGCAGAAGGATGGGTGAGTAAATTTGCAGACGACACTAAAGTCGGTGGAGTTGTAGACAGTGCGGAAGGATGTTGCAGGTTACAGAGGGACATAGATAAGCTGCAGAGCTGGGCTGAGAGGTGGCAAATGGAGTTTAATGTGGAGAAGTGTGAGGTGATTCACTTTGGAAAGAATAACAGGAAAGCGGAATATTTGGCTAATGGTAAAATTCTTGGTAGTGTGGATGAGCAGAGGGATCTCGGTGTCCATGTACATAGATCCCTGAAAGTTGCCACCCAGGTTGATAGGGTTGTGAAGAAGGCCTATGGTGTGTTGGCCTTTATTGGTAGAGGGATTGAGTTCCGGAGCCATGAGGTCATGATGCAGCTGTACCAAACTCTTGTACGGCCGCATTTGGAGTATTGCGTACAGTTCTGGTCGCCTCATTATAGGAAGGACGTGGAAGCTTTGGAACGGGTGCAGAGGAGATTTACCAGGATGTTGCCTGGTATGGAGGGAAAATCTTATGAGGAAAGGCTGATGGACTTGAGGTTGTTTTCGTTAGAGAGAAGAAGGTTAAGAGGTGACTTAATAGAGGCATACAAAATGATCAGAGGGTTAGATAGGGTGGACAGCGAGAGGCTTCTCCCGCGGATGGAGGTGGCTAGCACGAGGGGACATAGCCTTAAATTGAGGGGTAATAGATATAGGACAGAGGTCAGAGGTGGGTTTTTTACGCAAAGAGTGGTGAGGCCGTGGAATGCCCTACCTGCAACAGTAGTGAACTCGCCAACATTGAGGGCATTTAAAAATTTATTGGATAAGCATATGGATGATAAGGGCATAGTGTAGGTTAGATGGCCTTTAGTTTTTTTTCCATGTCGGTGCAACATCGAGGGCCGAAGGGCCTGTACTGCGCTGTATCGTTCTATGTTCTATGTTCTATGTTCTATGTATCTAAGGAAGGATGTTCTGGCCTTGGAAAGGGTTCAGAGGAGGTTTGCAAGAATGATCCCGGGAATGAAGAGCTTGTCGCATGAGGACCGGTTGAGGACTCTGGGTCTGTGCTCGTTGGAGGACGAGGGGGGAATCTTATTGAAATTGACACGATACTGAGAGGCCTAGATAGAGTGGGGCATGGAGAGGATGTTTCCACTAGTATGAAAATCTAGAACCCGAGGACACAGCCTCAGACTGAAAGGATGGTTCTTCAGTACTGGGATGCGGAACAATTTCCTCAGCCAGAGGGTGGTGTATCTGTGGAACTCTTTGCTGCAGAAGGCTGTGGAGGCCAAATCACTGTCTTTAAGACAGAGATAGATAGGTTTTGATTAATAAGGGGATCTGGGGTTATGGAGAGTAGGCAGGAGAATGAGAATGAGAAACATATCAGCCATGATTGAATGGCGGAGCAGACTCGATAGGCTGAATGGCCTAATTCTGCTCTTATGTCTTATAGTCTTGTAGCCCTCAGCTGAAAAGAAGTTGACAACGTTATCAAAGTGTTTCCTTCAGCAGAACAATGAAGGCAATCTTTTTAATAATTATATATGGAAATATCAAATAGGAAAAGACTAGCCACCCCATCTGGCACATCCTATTTGGTTGTACAGTAGTTCCTTTTGGTTTCAAGCCATTCCCTGTCCACAAGGAGTCATGGAATCTCCCAGGACAGGTGAACAACTTGGAAAGTCCCTCTCTGACAATCATCCCTCTGGCCTAACTTCAAGTTGCTGTATTTTGTGATCAAATCACTCAGGAGTCCTTGACCAATCAGGCAAAGCAATTGTGAAAGACCAATATACTTAGAAATACCTTAAAGTACAGGGGAAGTTTTTATGGATGTTTGTTTCTCCGACCACTTATTAAGTTTCAATGGTTCCTGTCCTACATCAATGCCAGTCTTCAAACAGGATGAATTGCACAAGTATCTGGCTCTATGTTTGTGTTTTCATCCTCTCTCTGAGAGAAAGTACTTGGCTCCTGAATACCACAATTCCAGTCTTGAAATCAAAGACTTGACACTTGAAATTAGTTTATCTGAATGTTACCGTGTAAATAGCTAGCACCGTGATATGAGGTTCCTTGGTGCAGCCTTTGGTGTTGTTACAACACCCTGGGGGAGTGCACGGTCAATTTCTGCCCCACAGGCCCCAGAGTCCCAACATAAGTGAATCAACCAATGATTTGTGTAAAGTTTGTTTGATGTTTGGCCCTGGACTGCTCCAATGACGTACAGGCACCAGATTTGTAAGTAAAAAATAAAAACTGTTTATTTATAACAAGAGAAATGTTAAACATGTTCAGTATAGAACAACAGACTGTTAATCTAATTACTCCCTAACAATATCCCACCCTCCACCCATACACACACAAGACAGATGCACAGTGGAGTAGGGAAGGATCAAAATAATGGGGGATTAAATGGAGATGTAAGAGATGAGTTACTTCGCTGCTGAGGTTGTGGTCTTTGTAGTCGCCGATCCTCTCGGGATGCAAGGTATTGAAATTGAGCAGTTGGATCGGACCTTCTAGTTTGTGCCTTCAATTAAAACCCGCAGGCTGTAAACTTTCCTCTGGGGAGTCACTTTTACTTGACTGACCTCCACCAGATTGGCTCTCAGTCTCACTGAGACAATCTTAGAATTTTCCACCTGAGAATTTAAAAGAGGATCTGCCATCCACTCGGCTTCTCAAATGCTTCTCTGGCCTTTGTACAGGTTTTCTGGCTGCAGGGTAGAGAGAAAGGAAGAGGCTTTTTCCTCCAAGACCTTTTGAGATCTCAGGAGAGAGCTTTCAGCACTGTTCCTCAGTCTTTCAAACAGAGGTTAGGCGTTCACAGACCTGGCTTCAGAGGTTGCTTGCAGTCTTTTAATCAGAAGTTAAATGCCTGCCTTAGCTGATAGAAAGCGTTCAAACCTGCTGTCTCCTGGGTTTAAGCAGAACTGAAAGCAAGATGGAGTCTGCTCCCCTTCTCACAGAATCATCTGAAGCTCCCCACCAATCAAGAGCAAAAAAACACCAGGTCCCTGGATTCCAAAAGAGGTGATTGGCTGCCAGCCAAGTCCATCAAAATGTGACATCACTGGACTATGCCATATAGGTCACTGTACTGAGGAGAATCCTGAGACCAAATAGCACATCAAAAGGGGTTATTCCAGTTTAATACCCCAAAATCAGCTGAATTGTGGAAGCCAGCAAAACAGAACATAAAAGGAATTACACAGGAAAGACAAGGTTTAAGCAGGGAAAGCAAGGTTTAGCTATGGGGTTCCTGGCAGTGTGCAGATGTTAATCTGTTCAATATGCCTGCCTAAATAACAGGCAATGGAATTGCACTTTGATGTTTAATTTCAAGTTGGTGCTGTGTGTGGAACTGAGGGATTACTCCATTACTTTTTCAAAACTAAATTTAGAGTGCCCAATTCATTTTTTCCAATTAAGGGTCAACTTGACGTGGCCAACCCACCTAGCCTGCACATCTTTGGGGGCAAACATGGGGGGAATCTGCAAAATCCACACGGACAGTGACCCAGAGCTGGGATCGAATCTGTGACCTCGGCGCTGTGAGGCAGCAGTGCTAATCACTGCGCCACCGTGCTGCATGTACTCCATAGCCCCAACCTCTTAAAGTATTGCCAGATTACCTGCTTTCTCGGGCTTCTAAATTATAATAGCGGGAAAATGGATTATATGGACATGCCCTTAGAACTTATTCATGTATAAAGCCCCCCCCCCCCCCCCCCCCCCCCCCCCCCCCCCGGCTGATGGTCATTGGCTGCCGGCGGGATCTTACAGTCCCACCAATGTCCACAGCATTTTGCGTGGCTCGCCCATCCTGCCGCAGTCGTGGGGCCCACCATCGGCAGGGCTAGAATATCTCACCGGCCGGGAAGAACCGGAAAACCCAGTCCTAAATTGCAATTTTCTTTCTGCTTTTCCTTCCTCCCTCCCTTTAAAGAATCGGCATGAGTTTTCTACGACGTGCACATGTCCCCACCTTCTCTGGAAGTAGGAGCAGCCACATTGCAAATCTCCCACAATCTAATTGGATTACGACACGCACAAAACCATCCATTTGTTACTTCAACTTTCCACCTTTCTGAAATCAGTGTTTATCTTTGTGCCTATCGCATTAAAAGTTAAAACAACCCAATATTGTCATTTTATTTCCTGCATTTGTCTGGCAAAAAAAAAGTCAGTCAAGAATGTAACAGCAGGATAAAGTATTGAATAACTGAAATATTTTTTTTTCCTGATAAGATATCTGGAATACAGGAGGGGCTCTCTTAGCATGAATGATGTTATCAGGGAGCAAAATGCTTTACATAAAACATCAGTGTCCCGAGGGCTTGAGAACAATATCAATTTATCTCAGTGTAATCTGATAGTACCTCACGGAGGGAGAAAAATTGAGTTTCAACAAAACTTTGAAATCCTATTGAGAAACTGGGCAGTATATCAATAGAGGTAGAAATCATCTGATAAGTTGAAGCTACCTTTTAGAGATTCACAGCTCTCTCAATGACCTCTGCAGGGAACTATGTCATTGCCTTTGTGTTTGGCAGCTTTTGTCACAGATATGGCTGTCTTGTTATAACTATACGTCATGTTAAGGTGCAAGCAGCAATATCATATAATTAAGCAATGCATTTAGTCTGTTCTCAAGATATTGTTGGCAAGGCCAACAACATAGAATTCTTAAGGGGCCTGAGAGTAAAAGCTGAGAGGATGTTTCCCTTCATGGGAGGGTCTAAGACCAGAGGACATAGTCTCAGAATAAAGGGGTGCCAATTTAAGACTGAAATGAAGAAGAATTTCTTCTGCCAGATCTGGTGTTCTTTGTGTTGCTTATTTCAGGATGGTTGGCGTAGTGTTCACAAAGACCACAAAATAGCTTTAACTTAAACAAAGCTATAAATTTATTAACACTATTAACTTGGATCCAACGCGTACACCTTAAGAATACACAGTTGATTAATAACATCTAAACTACACTCATCTACAGCTATCTCACTACTGGTTTAAACAATGATCTGCACTCTCTTACGCTATCTGTACTTCTGACTCTCACTAGCTAACTCCTGCACACTCTCCCAGACTCTCCCACAAGGCTGAGCATCACTGCCTTATATAGCTGTAATGGTAGCTCCATCTAGTCGCTACTCTCGACACAGTATTAACCCTTGTAGTGCTGATAGTTATGATAATACCACACCAGAGGGTTGGGAGTCCTTCGAACTCCTTGCCACAGTGAGCTGTGGTGAGCAGATCCCTAATGTATATTTAAGGCTGAGATAGAGAGATTCTTGATCAGTAAGGGAATTAAGGGTTACGGGCAAAGGGCAGGAAAGTGGGCATGAGGAATGTCAGACCAGCCATGGTCCTATTGAATGGTGGGGCAGGCTCGAGGGGCCAAGCGGCCTACTTCTGTTCTTATTTCTTATGGTCTTATTTATTGCCCATCCCTACTTGCTCTTCAAAAGGTGTTGGTGGACCATCTTGTTGACGTCCTGTGAGCAATAATTTAATACTGAATTTTTAAGCTGAATGGCTTGCTAGGCGACTTCAGAGGAATGGAGCCATATAGAAGTTGGACGGGCCGAGGACCAATTTCTTTCTTCAAGGACACAAGTGAACCAGTTAGCCTTTTAGGAGAAACAGCTCCATTGTTACTTATATTCATGCTATCATATTCGTTCCAGATTTCTATTTTAATTGAATAAAATTACGAAACTGCCGTGATGGGGTTTAAAGTCAATATCTTATCTTCCTTCCTAACAGTACGTGCAGTGAATCACCAGAACCTTCTCAAGGGCAGTTGGGAATGGGCAACAAATGCTGGGGTTGCCAGCTATGGCCACATCCTAGAAAAGAATATGTTTTAAAAAGTCCAGAACTCTGCATTATGAGTCCAAGTAAGATAGCTACCATCCAAAAACATATATGGGCACATCTACATTTTCTTCATTAAATTCAGCATCAATATTTCTCAAAAACATATGGATTTCTTGCATGACTTCCAGGCACGGTGATTGATATTATCCCTTCAGGTTTTTTTTCCGGCTCCAAGCAATGCTAATGGCTAATCAGATATTGATACCTTACGCATGTTATTATTCATCATACCCGGTTTGGGCCATCTTTATGAGTGGAATTTTGAACTCACTCACCCTCTACCTGTGTGCATTATGAGAATGAGTCGATGGTTAGTGATCAGGGGCTGGATTCTCCGACCCCCCGCCGGGTCGGAGAATCGCCAGGGGGCGGCGTGAATCCCGCCCCCGCCGTCTCCCGAAGTCTCCGGCACCAGAGATTCGGCGGGAGCGGGAATCGCGCTGCGCCTGCCGCTGCCCCCCCCCCGGCAAATCTTTGGCCCGCGATGGGCCGAAGTCCAGCTGCTGTCATGCCGATCCCGCCGGTGGGAATCAGAACACCTCACTTGCCGGCGGGACTGGCGGGGCGGGGCTATCGTGGCCCACCGATCGACAAGCGGGCCTGTGCCATGGGGGCACTCTTTTCCTTCCGTGTTGGCCATAGCCTTCACTATAGTGGACGCGGAAGTGACCCCCTCCCCTGCGCATGCGCGGGGATGATGTCAGCAGCCGCTGACGCTCCGGCACATGCGCGGACTTCCGCCGGCTGGTGAAGTCCCTTCGGCCCTGGCTGGCGTGGTGCCAAAGGCCTTTCCCGCCAGCCGGAGAAATCCGCACCTTTGGGGCTGCCCGATGCCGAAGTGGTTCACGCCACTCCATCCCACCGTTCAAACCCAACATCAGCCTCCAGGTGTCATGTTCTGTAGACTAGCCAATGTGAATGATGAACTACAGACATCTAGTTTTATGATTTATCATGAAACAACTGCGTGATAAAGATAACTAGAATAAATAAAATAATTAACTACCAACACTAACTAACTATTATAGAGAGCTACTGCAAAATACGTATATCCTCCAAAACGGCTTACTCCCAACTCCTCAACACAGGGTTACGTGATGGGTTTACACTGCCACCTGGTGTTACGAGGTCGTGTGTAACATTATGTACAGAATTGCGGTATGCATTTCATCACATCCCCCTTTCCTTTGCAAAAATGAAATTATTTACATGCATTAGATTATTTTTTACAAATCACCATGATATGCATAACTATTTACATCTTTAAAATATTTACAGTCTGTCACAAGTTCAGTCTTTCGGGTTTGCGTCTTAGCCTTGTTGATCTTCTAAGTGGCTGCTGAACGTGCAAAGTTACATCATCTTCTTTAGTGTTTATTGATGCTGTTTGCTGCTCCTCATGTACAGTGGTGTCTGTGACGTGTTGCAGTTGATCCATACGCTGCATCGTATGTTCTTCAGCTGTTTTCGGACTGTTGCATGCTTTGTCTAGTGGTTGCATTACAATTATTTGAGACTTTCCGTAGATTTATCGTCAAGCCTCTGTGGATTTGGCTTGAAATCTCTCCTTTGCCTCCTTTTTTGACAGAGTGATTGCCTCTCTGCTTCTGGATGAGCAGATTCCTCCAACACTTGGAACTGAAGCAGTTTGCACCATGTGCATTTTGTTTGCTTCCCGCACTGTCTGCAGACGTTCACACTACTGCACCGTGTGCAGTTTCATACCATTGCATCGATATCTCGGATGATACCCGGCCAATGGACCGTGTCTTCGTCTCGTTTCTTACATTTGTTTTTGTCTCGTGTGCCCTTCATGAACTTAGCTCAGAACCACCGATCTTGGAAGATTTTGGAATTACTGTTCTCTTTTATTTGCAGCAAAAATCCATCTGCAACATTCAACTCTGCTCTCACGTTGGAAAACCTTGAGCAGGATCCTCAGGGCCATCCTTCATGGAGATATCGTCTCACCATCTGCAGAGCTGTGTCCTTGCTGGTCTCTTCTTTTAGTTTGACATATCCAAAACAGGCTATTCAGTCTGTCGGCTCTTCAGTTCGCTTAATTGTTGCCAAAGCTGTCATTCTCTCTAGTTCAGCCTTTAGGTTATCTCTTAATGGAGCTGGTGCACGACTCAGGCTTTGCATTCTCCTTTAATTGAATCCTGTACGTATATGATAAAGTACCAAAACCTTGGAAAATCTTCAGGAAATCATTTTGTATGGAATCTCCTGAGGCATGAGGACTTGTTGCAGCGCTGTTTGCAACGTCGACTCATTTGACTAACTGCAGCTCCTCACACGCTTCTACTCCAATCAAAGATTCTCATTCTGCTGCCACCACAGAAAATTTCAACTTGTAAATTCTGTTTTTTTACATTGACAGCGAATTCACAGGACCCGAACATCCGTGATTTCATAGTAATCTCTTAACAACACTGTTTTGTGAACTACTTTATGCTCAATTCGTAGCTTTTTTTACATCGGATAGATTGATGAGATTGCCTCTTGCACCAGTGTCGGGTTTGACTGTTATCACGTCATTTATCTTTAATAGCACTCATTTATCCTTATTATTATCTGCCTTTAATTCACTATTGTTACAAATTGGTATAAATACATTGTCGTTCGGCATGACTTGAGTCTCCTTGTCTTCGCTGGAGATCATATCTACAAAAAATATGTCCTCAAGACCCACTTTATGAACTGTGTTGATACTCTTTGTTTGCTGAGGCCTTCTCCTGGAAAAACATTGTGTCGTAAAATGATTTCTGATATTAATGTTGGCACACATCTTCCCAAACGCTGGCCATTGCCGTGGCAAATGTTGTTTGCCACATCGCAGGCATCAAAATGGAAGATTGGCACGGCTGCTCAAAATGGCCGCCTGCCCTGGGAGCACATTTTTTATTCGACTGTGTCACCACACTAATGCCGTTGGTCACCTCTTCTACCTTCGCACCAAAATGCCGGAGATTCAATGTGCTGCTCTGTTTTGCTGCAAGCTCACTAGCATGCCATATCTGGATAGCATTTTCAAGTTGAAGGTCTGTTTCCCGAAGAAGCCACTCGTGCACCTTATTGCTGGAGATAATATAAACTATCTGATCGCGTATCATTGATGACTGGAGTGTGCTAAAATTGTACGACTGCGCCTTCAACTGCAAGTCAATGAGAAAGCTATCAATGCCTCTCCCCCGTTCTGGGTGCACGGACAAAATATATGGCGCTCAAAGGTTTAATTTTTTTTTAGGCTAGCAATGCCGAACAAAATGCTTGAGAGCTTCGTCAAAGTTCTTACTGTCTGCCTCGCTATCGAAAACATGTGTTGAAAATTTGAATTGCTTGGGGACCTGCTACAGTGAGCAGCAATGCGATACACATCTCGTCGGGTTGTTCCTGCAGACCAAGGGCTGCAACATATAGTTTAAACTGTTGCTTAAATACCCTCCAATTCTCATCTACATTACTAGTAATCCAAAGCTGTTGAGGTGCCTTGATACCTTCCATCCTGGGCTTCGACGTTTTACAATGCGTTGAGCACCAGTTGCCAGTAGCTTGCAAGGTTAGTAGAAAAAAATTGTTTTCGTTCTTCTTATTCCAAGTTATCTTTAATGGTTCGGATTTTTTGCAGAATCTTCTAGTTCTTAGTAAATCAGCCACCCTGGTACCATGCCATGTTCTGTAGACTGGCCGATGTGAACGATGAGCTCCAGAACATCTGGTTTAAATAATTTATTATGAAACAACTGCGTGGTAAAGATAACTGGAATAAACAAATAACAAACTACTAACACTAACTAACTATTCTAGAGCTACTGCAAAATATGTCTATCCTCCAACACGAATTACTCACAACCCCTCAGACACAGGGTCACGTGGTGGGTTTACACTGCCACCTGGTGGTAGGAGGTTGTGTGTAACATTAGGTACAGAATTGCTTTATGCATATCTTCGCACCAGGCAGTTTGTTAAACTTTATTTCAGCCCTGACATTACAACCCACCTTGGATTGAGGGTGCAGCTAAAACATAAAGGCCGCCTGGCTAATTGATCCACCTGCTGACCATAAAAGCAGACGGGCCACGTGAAATGGCATCCAATTGATCCCTTAATGGGCTAAATTGCCTGCTTCATTGGCGGGAATGCTTTTGACATTCATGCCTGCCCACCAACCCAAATATCACGTGAGGGCACGATGCCATCGGGCACACAGCCAGAATCCTTTCCCGCAATTTTACACGCTTCCGGTTTGGGCCTGTGCATGCCCAAGCAACGCAAAATTCTGATGTAAGAGTGTAAATCAGCTGCGATCAGCTATTTGCAGCACAGACCCAGTCTATCCTAATCTTTAAGACTCAAGACCACCGCATTGTGCACCGTCCCTTGAGCCATGAGCATAATTCTGATGCCTGTCAGTCTCACTGTCGAAAGGGTTAGGAACAAAACACGGTGAACCCAGAGGCTTTAGATTATGTTACTTAGAGTGCAGTGAGCGACAATGGTCGCAACATTAAAATATTAGTCAAAAAGAGCAGATGGATTTTAGTGAAGAAAGTAATTAAAAGTCTATGTACAGTTTTGTCCATTTCTGAAAAGGACATTCAAAACATCGGATACATTAACCAGGTGGATGCTGGGTTGAGAAACTGTAGATATGAAGAATGATTTAAGTTCCCCACACCATCTTACTGGAACAGAGAGAACTGATAGGAGATCTGGAGAGTGTGATTGAGTAACTAGGTAAAAAATATTTCTCCTGAATGGAGCGTTTGTGACAAGGAGATGTCAATTCAAAATGATCACTCAGCGATCGAAAAAAACAGCTTGTAAAACTATTTTCAATCAATGGAATTCACATGTTTCTGTCTCTTCTGGGTTAATCTTGACTACAGTACTGCAGAAAAGTGGTTTAGGTGCTGCTGAAAGACTCAGATATTTGAGTCAGATTTTTGAGGTTTTAGCCGAGATTTTCTGATTTTACTGTCTGATTTCTGGACGCAAAGTGGGCATTAATGATCAAAATGTAAGCAGCAGATCATCATGCTGCCTCTGAACATACTTTTCACATTATTTACATTATTAATGTTGGATTTAATGGGTTTGGAAAACTACCAAGAGTAAACAGATCAAAGCTTTGCTTGCAAACCTCATTGAAGTTCTTGATGATATCATCCAGACATCTATTGGATTTGCCAGCACTGAATCATCAACCTATGTCTGAGGTAGCTGGAGAATGAGATGTTAGTTTAAAGCGTCCCATAAGAAGATTCTTTGCACTGTTTGCAATCCATTTCCCAACCATTAATCATTTAGCTATTGTGAACTCTTTCCATGGTGCTGCCTCCCTCATCTCATTTCTCCCCACAGTATTTGAATTGCTGTGACAATTCAGAGAAAGTTCAGAGAAATATCCGACACACCAGCATTCACCCACTGGTCCCTCACAGGGGGATCTACTGGTATGGACCCACATGCTTTCATTCGTCAGGGATGGATTGTCCGCAGGGGCTGTTGATATCTGCAAAGCTGCAGTCAAGTCCCTTCCAAGGCCAATGGCTACCATAATCAGAACCATTCTTAATGTTTCTTTGAGTTCATTCCAGTCTACCATCCCAACGTAGTGTCTAACAAATGCAGAGAGCAAATGACTTGTCCCCTGTTTGCCTGAGCAGGAAATTGTACCTCCCTTCCAAAGGACAACTAGCTACAGCAGTAGCACCGTGCAAATTTAGAGAGTGGCAAGTTTCCTGAGGGCCCAGGTGGTACAAGTTGTATCCATGTTGCCCTCCATTTTCCCTTTTACAATCCAAAACCTACATCAATAAAAAGGAATTCCACTGTACAAATGTACAGCTTGCTTATGAGCGTCAGCAGATCACTCAGCTCAGCACATGCATCTTACACAGTGGTCAGCGTCATCCACCATCTGATCAATACTTACAAAAAGGAGTTTTAACACAGATTCACCGGGATGGTGCCAGGGTGTCAAGTGTTAAGTCATGAGGACCAGTGCATAAACTTGGCTTGCATTTCCTTGGGGGGGGGTGACCCAATCGAAGTCTTTAAAATGATGAAGAGAAATACTCCGAGGCCCCGACCGTAGAGCTCCTGGTGGAGAGGAAAGAACTACAAAGGAACTTTGACCTGCTCTCCACGAGGAAAGCATTGGACCAACTCCGCCAGGCGCGCGGGACCCTGTACGAACACGGAGACAAAGCCAGCCGTCTGTTGGCACGCCAGCTGAGAAAGCAGGCAGCCACCAGAGAAATTGCACAGATCAGGGGTACCAGAGGCATGTTGGAAACAGAACCAGAGAGGATTAACAAAACCTTCAAGGCCTTCTACCAAGAGCTGTACACCTCAGAGCCCCCAACGGGGAATGCTGGGATGAACCGGTTCCTTGATGGACTGGACATACCAGTCGTGGGAGAGGGCAGAAAACGGGACCTGGAAGCACCACTAGCACTGGGAGAGATCATGGACAGCATTAGCTCCATGCAGACGGGGAAGGCGCCGGGAACGGACAGATTCCCGGCGGACTTCTACAAAAAATACGCGACAGCGCTGGCCCCGCACTTGCGGGAGATGTTCACAGACTCGCTAGCTAGGGGCACACTGCCACCCACGTTAGCACAGGCCTCTCGCTGATACCTAAGAAAGACAAAGACCCAACGGAATGTGGGTCATACAGACCCATATGTCTGCTGAACGCAAACGCCAAAATACTGTCCAAAATCCTAGCCAAAAGGCTAGAAGGCTGTGTACCTGAGGTGGTCACAGAGGACCAGACGGGCTTCGTCAAAGGTAGACAGCTTACCTCGAACATCAGGCGCCTGCTGAACGTGATAATAATTAAGAGGTGATCGTCTCCCTGGACGCAGAAAAGGCCTTCGACAGAGTTGAATGGAAATACCTCATAGAGGTACTGGAGCGGTTCGGGCTAGGAACAGGGTTCACCGCTTGGGTAAAGCTCCTATACAACGCTCCCATGGCGAGCGTACAGATGAACAATACGAACTCCCAATACTTCCAGCTGCACAGGGGCACCAGACAGGCTGCCGTTCAAACAAGCCCAACACAAATTCCGCTACCTGGGGATCCAAATAGCCCATGACTGGAAAGGGATCCACAAATGGAACCTCACCAGCCTGGCGGAGAAAGTAAAAAAGGACCTGCAAAGAGAGAACACACTCCCGCTCTCCCTCACGGGGAGAGTCCAGACGATCAAAATGAACGTACTGCCCAGGTTCCTCTTCCTGTTTAGATCCATTCCGATCTACATCCCCAAGGCCTTTTTCAAAGCGCTGGGCAAACTTATCATGGCGTTCGCATGGGGGGGGGGGGGGGGGGGGGGGGGGGGGTAAAAATGCTAGGATCCCAAAGAAGGTCCTACAAAAAAAAAATCCGGGGGGGCTAGCCCTCCCGAACCTACAATTCTACCACTGGGCGGCAACAGCCGAGCGAGTAAGGGGATGGATCCAGGAGCCAGAGGCCGAGTGGGTGCGTGCGGAGGAGGCCTCCTGCATGGGAACCTCCCTCCGGGCCCTCGCCACAGCAGCACTCCCATCCCCACCCAAAAAACACTCCAGCAGCCCAGTGGTGACAGCCACCCTCCAATCCTGGAACCAACTGCGGCAGCAATTTGGCCTGAACAAAATGTCGGACAAGGCTCCCATCTGCAACAACCATAGGTTCACACCAGCACTGACTGACACCACCTTCAAAAGGTGGTGGCAGGACGGGGGGACACTGACAGTCAGGGACCTATACACGGACGACAGGATCGCAACACTGGACGAATTGACAGAGAAATTTCAGCTAGCTGGGGGGAACGAGCTACGGTATCTGCAGCTCAAAAACTTCCTACAAAAGGAGACAAGGACGTACCCACAACCGCCACGACAGACACTACTGGAAGACCTACTGGACGCAAGTATCCTAGAGAAAGGGAACTGTAGCGACATGTATGACCGACTGGTAGAAAGGGCCGACGTCATACTGGACACAACAAGAAAGAAATGGGAGGACGACCTGGGGCTGGAGATAGGGTGGGGACTCTGGAGCGAAGCACTGCATAGGGTCAACTCCACCTCCACGTGCGCAAGGCTCAGCCTGACGCAACTAAAAGTGGTACATAGAGCCCACTTAACAAGAAACCGTATGAGTAGGTTCTTCCCGGAGGTGGAGGACAGATGTGAACGGTACCAAAGAGGCCCGGCCAACCACGCCCACATGTTCTGATCTTTCCCCAGACTTGTGGAGTGCTGGACAGCCTTCTTCGAGGCTATGTCAAAAGTGGTGGGGGTGAGGGTGGAGCCATGCCCGATAGTGGCGGTCTTTGGGGTTTCAGACCAGCCAGATCTATTCCTGGGGAGGAGGGCGGACGCCCTTGCCTTTGCCTCCCTGATCGCCCGCCGTAGAATCCTGTTTGGCTGGCGGTCAGCAGCACCACCCAGAGCTGCAGACTGGCTGTCCGACCTCTCGGAATCTCTCCAAATGGAGAAAATCAAATTCGCCATCTGAGGGTCAGACGACGGCTTCCACAGAACGTGGGAGCCATTCATGCAATTGTTCCGGGACCTGTTTGTGGCCGACGAACAAGAGGAAGAATAGTCGGGTGGCCAAGAATCATTGGAAAATGGACGGGAATCGGGGGAAGGTAGCCGGGGGGGGGAGGGCTACGGGTTCGTTATGGGGGTTTGTTCTCATGGTTTTACGCTAATTTCTTTTTCTTGTTATTTTATTGTTTTTGTATTGGAGGGGAGGGGTTACTGTTTTTCTCTGTTGTGATAAAATTTGTTGTTGAAAACTTGAATAAAAATTATTCCAAAAAAAAGGAAGGACAAAGCCGCAAGCGACAGTCTGATGGCAAGCTAAGGCCCAAAACCAAATTGTAAATAAATGCCTATAAACATGTGCCTCGGCCATATTGGGGAATGTAAAATATGTATGCCGGTTAAAGGGGGTGGCCACAGTTGTTATTATGAAGATGCTTACCTGTAAATATACATGTTAATTTTTGCGTGTTTTTTTTTCTAATAATTTGTAATTTGTTGGATATAAAATATGAAAACTCAATAAAAAACATTTCCAAAAAAAAAAATGATGAAGAGAGAGAGAAATATGGGTCGACCGACATCCCATGGGGTACTGACATCCGCTGTTAGTGGAATAGCCCCAAGCCCAGCACATTGCCTGGAGCCCAAACTTCTGCTCGGAATTTGGCAGTCAAAATGAATGATCTGTCCACATAGAACATAGAACATAGAACGATACAGCGCAGTACAGGCCCTTCGGCCCACGATGTTGCACCGACATGGGAAGTCAAAAACTAAAGGCCATCTAACCTACACTATGCCATTATCATCCATATGCTTATCCAATAAACTTTTAAATGCCCTCAATGTTGGCGAGTTCACTACTGTTGCAGGTAGGGCATTCCACGGCCTCACCACTCTTTGTGTAAAAAACCCACCTCTGACGTCTGTCCTATATCTATTACCCCTCAATTTAAGGCTATGTCCCCTCGTGCTAGCCACCTCCATCCGCGGGAGAAGGCTCTCACTGTCCACCCTATCTAACCCTCTGATCATTTTGTATGCCTCTATTAAGTCACCTCTTAACCTTCTTCTCTCTAACGAGAACAACCAAAAGTCCATCAGCCTTTCCTCATAAGATTTTCCCTCCATACCAGGCAACATCCTGGTAAATCTCCTCTGCACCCGTTCCAAAGCTTCCACGTCCTTCCTATAATGAGGCGACCAGAACTGTACGCAATACTCCAAATGCGGCCGTACCAGAGTTTTGTACAGCTGCAACATGACCTCATGGCTCCGGAACTCAATCCCTCTACCAATAAAGGCCAACACACCATAGGCCTTCTTCACAACCCTATCAACCTGGGTGGCAACTTTCAGGGATCTATGTACATGGACACCGAGATCCCTCTGCTCATCCACACTGCCAAGAATTTTACCATTAGCCAAATATTCCGCATTCCTGTTTTTCTTTCCAAAGTGAATCACCTCACTCTTCTCTACATTAAACTCCATTTGCCACCTCTCAGCCCAGCTCTGCAGCTTATCTATGTCCCTCTGTAACCTGCAACATCCTTCCACACTGTCTACAACTCCACCGACTTTAGTGTCGTCTGCAAATTTACTCACCCAACCTTCTGTGCCCTCCTCTAGGTCATTTATAAAAATGACAAACAGCAACGGCCCCAGAACAGATCCTTGTGGTACGCCACTCGTAACTGAACTCCATTCTGAACATTTGCCATCAACGACCACGCTCTGTCTTCTTTCGACTAGCCAATTTCTGATCCACATCTCTAAATCACCCTCAATCCCCAGCCTCCGTATTTTCTGCAATAGCCGACCGTGGGGAACCTTATCAAACGCTTTACTGAAATCCATATACACCACATATACACCACATCCATATACACCACACACCACATGAAATGGAACTTTATTTGCAGCATACCTGGAGCACAATCTGCTGGATGTAAAGCAATGGAAGGACTAGGTTGTCTCATGGGCCTTGCGATATGGAAGAAGAAGAAAAAAAATGCACATTTTAAATGTGAAACCTATGTCCAACCTTCCAATAAATAAGTGGTTTGAGAGATCTCATGTTGACTGTTCTGACACAGGAGCAGCCAATTTTACTTATGAGTTATTCACTTGCCAGGTGAATAACTCATAATAATAACTTGCAGCTAGTTAGGGCTATACCTTGGAGATGTGCATATATGTGTTGCTAGTAAACAGTTTATGTTCAAACAGATAACTCTTCATACCTCTTAGTGAGACATGGAACAACCTTATCATGTGGTCAGATCTTAACCCTTTGTTTACTGATTATGTTAAGGAAAGTATGTCATTCATTGGAAGTTAATCCTGTACTGGGATATATCTCAAGGCCATTTGGTAGTGAATTGAAGCGGTTTTAGCCCTGTCTGACTCAATATTTAAAATAAGATGTTGAATTCTGGTGCTTGCCTTCAGTAAGACATTGATATATTGGGAAGAACTCACAGTACAATGACAAGGACATGATTGTGATGTGGGGCACTAAGTTAGGAAGACACAAACATACATTTTCTTTTTTTTTGATTTAGAGCATTGAATAATTTTTTCCAATTAAATGACAATTTAGCATGGCTAATGCACCTACCCTGCACATCTTTGGGTTGTGGGGGTGAAACCCACGCAGACGCAGGGCGAATGTGCAAACTCCACACGGAGAGTGACCCAGGGCCGGGATTCGAACCCGGGTCCTCAGCGCCGTAGGCAGCAGTGCTAACCATTGTGCCACCGTGCTGCCCACAAACATAAAGTTTCACTGACGACAGTGGGTTATTGGGCTCAACTCAAGAAAATACAGGAGTGTAACATTCTGAAGAACAGAAATTAAAGCAAACATGGAATTGTTTGGTGAACGTGTGGAATCAACTCTCAGCAAAAGCTGAAGTTATTGCTGAATCAAATAATAAGAGCTAGATAAATATTGAGTTTAGAGTAAGATTGATGAGGCCTACTGATGGCCTATGGAACAGATGCACAGGGCGGCAATGCTATGAAGCTGCTATCGGCAGAGTAGGTAAGGTAGCCCCAATCGACATGGGTAGACTGACGTGGGTGACACAAGTACTACGTTGAAGACTCCAGTAGCCCACTCTGGTGATGCCTTTTCCCTGGAATTCAGGATTGGGGGGGACGGGGGGACGGGGGGGGGGGGGGGGTGCTGGTGGTGGGGGCTCAGTTTGGGGTTGGAGAAGGTGGAGTTGGAGCAGATGCAAGCTAAAACCTTGCATGGCAGTACAGCAAGCCCATAGGTATAATGGGTGATGTGACCATCAATTCACTCGAGATACGATAGGAAGTAAACTGTGGCTTTAATAGACTTACAACTGAGCCTGCCTGCGACCAGAAGAACTGAGGGCAGACTCACAAGGCTGCAGCACTTTATACTTCTGGTAGTGGGAGGGGCCAAGGGTGGAGCCCTGTACAAGCTCATCATCTCCCCCTGTGGGCAGAGCCGCGTAACGGCTCACAGACAGAGCCCACAAGGATACAATACTATACAGTGTGAATTACGCAATGTACATTCACCACACTCACCCCCGTAAAAAAATCAAGTCCGGCGGGGGTGACGGGTCTACAGGTTGAGCCGGTCCGGTGGCCGAGTCGTCCTTTGGGATCGGCGGAGCACTGGGGTTGCAGCCTCTTCGGATGGCTGAGTGGTGATGGACGGTGTGGATCTGAGGGTGGACTCCGGGGGTGGTTCGTTCAGAGCTTCGTTCCTGACCGGTGCGACGGGCGAAGGGGGGGTGCAGGAAATGTGTAGGCGCGGGGGCGTCGGGGGTCGGGTGGGGTGTAGTGTGAGGGGTACCTCGGCGGTGGTGGTGGATCCTGCGGGTGCCAGAGGGAAACGGTGTCCTGATGGCCGTTGGGGTGTTCTATAAAGGCGTAGTGTGGGTTTGAGTGTAGCAGTAGTACCCTTTCTACTAGTGGGTCTGTTTTATGTGTCCGGACGTGCTTCCAGAGGAGAACTGGGCCCGGTATCCTCAACCAAGATGGGAGCGAAGCCCCCGTGGTAGTGCCCCAGGTCTGGATGCACAAAGCTCTCTGTGCTCCCGGACTCAAAGAGGCACGGTGTCTTGTATCCGTTGACCTGAACGGACATCATCGAGCTCCTGAGGTGCTTTGGACGCGACTGATCCAAAGTGACTGCGTTGAGTTGCGGGTAGTCGGTGGCTCGATCAGCAGTGCTGGAGTGGCCCCGTGATGCCTGTCCGCGGAGGTCGTAGTCGTCGAAGTGAACATCGGGCGATGGCCAAGATGGCGGCCCTGTTGATCGCACCTGGCGGGCGATGAAGAAGATGGCGTCCAAGACGGCCGACCCCGTGGATCGCACGTGGTGGGCGGCGAGGAATATGGCACCCAAGATGGCGGCCCCCATGACTCGCACATGGCAGGCCGCGTGGGGGAGGATTGTCAAGATGACGGCCCCCATGAGTCGCACATGTCGGGCGGAGGAGGAGTCGGCAGACACGCTGCAACATTACGGGGCCTGCGGGCCTGCGAGTTGGAGGAGCGATTGCTGTGGACCGCGGGGGAGTTAGAGGGTTTTGATTTCGACAGGCATACTTTAGCATAATGTCCTTTTCGACCGCAGCTGCTGCAGGTCGCGTTGCGGGCCGGGCAGTGTTGCCGTGGGTGTTGGGGCTGACCGCAAAAACGGCACGCTGGCGCTCCATAGTGGGTGGGTGGCCACGCGGCGCAGGCCTGGGGCAGTCGCTGGTCGGGGGTCCACGATGGGGTCGCGTGGTCTGCTGGGAAAGAGTTAAGACTTTGAAACGCGACTACCGTGTCGTCCAAGTTCTGGGCCCCTTTTTCGAGGAGGCGCTGGCGCACATAATTAGACTGGACCCCTGCAACGTACACATCACGGACAGCGGGTTCCATATGCAGGGAGGCAGTTACAGCCTGAAAGTTACATTCCCGAGCAAGGGCTTTTAGATCGCGCAGGTAGTCCTCTAGCGACTCTGCGGGGCGCTGGCGGCGGGTAGTGAAAATATGACGCGCGTAGACTTCGTTTACAGGCCGCATGTATAGTCGGTCGAGCATAGCAAGGGCCTCGGAGTACGAGTCGGCACTGTTGAGTTGTGTAGAGATGCGATGGCTCACCCGTGCATGCAGTAGACTCAATTTCTACTCATCTTTAGTAGCAAGGTAGTCGACGCAGCCAGGGAGGCCTTGAAGCACCGAAGCCAGTGTAGAAAGATTTCCTTTGCTTCTGCAGCCTGCGGGTCGAGTTCTAGTCGATCAGGTTTGAGGGCTGATTCTCTAGCGGTTTTCTTAAGTCTATTAAATTGATGTGACCATCAATTCACTCGAGATACGAAAGGAAGTAAACTGTGGCTTTCATAGACTTACAACTAAGCCTACCTGCGACCAGAAGAACTGAGGGCAGACTCACAAGGCTGCAGCACTTTATACTCCCGGTAGTGGGAGGGGCCATGGGCGGAGCCAAGGGTGGAGCCCTGTACAAGCTCATCATCTCCCCCTGTGGGCAGAGCCATGCAACGGCTCACAGACAGAGCCCACAAGGACACAGTACTATACAGAGTGAATTACGCAATGTACATTCACCACAATGGGGGGGGGGCTATGTCCCCAGCGCAGTTGTTGCAGAAAGAACCCATGCCTTTCATGTGGCATATCGAAAACTCACAGAAAAGACAGTCTGCGGCAAAGAATAAATTCTTTGGGATTTTCCGCGTCCTGACCCCCCGCGCGGCATCTTTTCCAGTGGCAGAGGTGGTTCAATATTGGACGGCGTGGGATCTTCCGGTCCTGCCAATGCCAACGGCATTTTGTCTTGTTTGCCGGCTGCGTCGTTGGGTAACGCATTGTGGGGGAGTCGCCATCGGAGGGAACGGAAGATCCTGCCAGCGGGAATGGCCAGAAAATCTCCGCCACTGTGCTCCAGCCTGTGCTCAGTTAAGCCCTCCTGCCTCTGAGTCACAGGGTGCTGCATTCATGTCTTACTCCAGGGCTCAGGCAGAAAAGTGAAGGCTAACACTCCGGTGCAGCACTGCGGCGGCGCTGCATTGTCAGAGGTACCATTTTTCAGACAAGACATTGAATCGCAGTCCTGTCTGCCTGCTTGGGTGGTTGCAAAGGATTCCAAGAGACTATTTTCAAGGAGAGCCAAGGAGGTTATCCCCAGAGCCCTGGCCAATGTTTATCCCTCCATCAACATCGCAAAATGGATCACCTACTCCATCTCAGGTTGATATTTTGCATTTGCTAACAGTCTGCTGGGCCCCATATTGGCTGCCATATTTCCAACAGCACAACAATGGTTAGTCTGTGCAAAGAATGTCATTGGCTGTAAAGTGCTATTTAAATGCAAGTCTTTCTCTGTCTTTCTTGTTCTGCTCACCACGAGTGAATACATGGAGGATTGAGGAGCACAAAACTGAAGAGCAGAACCTCCAAAAGAGGCAGTATGAAAAATATGAGCATTACGAAGCAAGTCCAGGAAGGACGGTTCAAGAGAGTTATCAATTTAAAATGAACCAAAGGTAGGCAGTACCATGACATCGTGTGAAGAAACACAATATCGGGGGGGGGAGGAGTTGACAGTTACGTTGCCTGGATGGTAACGTGTCAGAACGGATCACCCATCCCTGATAGAATCTGTCTGATTTTCAAAGGAATGAAAGTTGGTGGGTTCTATATTTCCTGTACTTTACTGATCACTGAACACCGTCACAATTTCTGTTTACTTCCTGCCACACAGAGCCACATCCACTCGAGCACCATCTGAAGAGGAATCAGGTATTGGACCAAATGCTGCAAGGTGCGATTAGGTTGACGGGCTTGTTGTTTTAGCTGGCGCAGACAGGATGGGCCAAATGGCATCATTCTGTGCTGTAAACATTTTAAGACGATCTCATAATCAACATTCCAGAATGTCTCTGTTCCTACGCGCCCCCCCCCCCCCCCCCCCCCCCCCATCACCAAAAAAACAAATGTTCTCCTCATTTCCCCCAAAGGTGCCAACTTGTTGGAACTACAGTTCCAAAGACCACAGGTGCCTACTGGTACGTCATCCTGGTGTGGCCCTTGGCAATGATTGTCAAGTGACTGTCTGACTGCGAGGGTGGTACCAGGGCTAACCCTGATCCTGTTCAAACCCGACACTTCCACGACCATCCCGGGAACACCAGATAAATGATCGTTGCCCCAGTTCCAGCTTGGGAACCAATTCTGGAATGTCTCTGGCGGGTGTGGCACAGTGACATACCGCAATATGGATATAAATTGGGGAAAAAAGATGCCTAAACCTTCTGGTTAACGCATGACAAAATTAGCACTGTTGATCATTAAAGGATTTAAGGTGTTTACCACACTATTTAGGCAATAGTGAATAGGTCAGGCATATACTGACAGGATTTAGCCATGCCTGCAATTCTTTTGACATCAAACTAAAAATCAAGTGCCAGAAGGGATCTCTGTGCTGTAAAATAATTGAAAGCACAGTTTCTTATTTATTTTGCCGGGGCCGGGTTATAAGAACCATGCATAATCTAAAACAAAATGCACACAATTTGTGTGATCTTTGTTGGGACCTGGCTTTGTATCAACAGATCCTGGTAGCTAGGAGAAAAAGAGCCTGAAGTAAGCCACACACGGAGTATCTACAGCCTTTTTTTTTTCCCGAACCTGCCCATGATCTGATTAGAATTTATTTTGACGATGAGCTGCCCAGAGCTCTTTCCTTCTCTCCTTTGCTGAAGCAGGTAGTTCCACATTGTAAGCACTGACAAACCCTCTCTTCTGTGACTGATGACTGCCCCCTTTTGGATCCTCGAGGTGAAATGTAAGCGCATCGTTTAGACTTTTAAAAATTCTGTTCCCAAAGCACAGGCACAACATTATTTACACGCAAAGGAGGAAAATGTCCCTTTTCTCCTGGAGTCAGGTCTCTTCATAGACACAAACAAGAAAAAAAGGTCAGCACTTTGAAAATACGACACGTCATCATGACCGCTTTACATCAGAGTTGCCATGGCACTGGTCTTTAAAATGTGACTTTAAACTTGTTTTATTGAAATTTTGTATATAATCACGTTCCAAAATCTTATATCTTTTCCCCAAACAGTCAACGTACTCATGAGTCAGTGCAAAAGAGCAATTGACCCATTTTTTTTGTACAAAGATTCACTGGTGTTATTTTAATAACTCATTCTAAACTGGTTCAAGTGCAGATCAGTTTTTGAATGGTAAAGTGAATCGTTCCTATCGTTTTAGAAAACTCATTTTTCTAAATAAAACCTTTGGAAAGTAAAAACAAAATGAATGAACAAAGTACCTATCTTCGCATTTGGTCTAGAATGAGTTTCAAAGTCCAGAATGAGTTTCAAAGTTCTGTTTCTCAAGATACAACCAGGCAACCTCTCCAATCTGGGCGTTTGGGTGGGCAATGCAATCAGATAAATAGTTAGCATGCTAATGTCAAATACCCAGCTAGCACTTGCACTATTAACTTTTTTACAGAAATTATCAGCTTCATTTAAAACCAAAACAGGAAGTTGGTACTAAGGATGTGCTCCATAACCGTGTTCACACTAAGTTTGAGTTGCAACATGTAGCAAGGTAGATGGATGAAAGGTTCAGCTTCCACATCGTAGACCAGTGTGTTTGCCCACCAGGCCTAAAAGGGCTTTGATGGTGCATCGGCAGCAGTTGACTAGCTTCTATCTCTCTCTACTCTTTTTGAAAATGCACTTGGGGGGGGCCTTGAAGACTGTGGCCGATGTTAACAACAACAACTCATATTTATGTAGCACCGTCAACATACTGAACTTCAGAGCGGCATTTTAAAACATCATAGGACACCGAGCCACATAATAAGGAGGTATTAGGACAAATGATCAGTTAAAGGATAGGATTTAAGGAGAAAAGTTAAGCAGAGAGACAAGGGAAACTCATTCTTGGAAAGGGACAGGAAGTACTTTGCGATTCCAAATAATATAATAAAAATAGTACATCTGCACACACTTCATTCAAATTTTCTATTTTAAATTTCTATGTCTATGTTTAAAACAAACACTTCCATCTAAACATGTCACGCTGCAATTACACCTTCAATTAAGGTCTTACAGTGCCACCAGTGACATAAGGGTGGAATTACGCTTTGAAATAAGGAGGGATATCAACAGAAAGAATTAGCTTGAACATCACTTCAGAACTGATATTAACTGAACAAGGAATGTGATTCGTAATGTTACTGCAGCAATGGTAGAAGTGGGACATATATCGCACGAGAAGCAGGGGAGGTTAAGAGAATTGTGTGACTCAAGGAGCATCAGGAGGGATCCACTGTGTTAGAACCAGCCACCTGCATTTGATATCCTACACGTGCAGGCTGAGGGGAGGTTGACAGGGTGGCTACGTGTGTCTGGTGTACCACTTGTTGATGAAGAGCTGCAGGGTCATGCACCAGTGTCCCAGATTCGATTCCTGGCTTGGGTCACTGTCTGCACGTCCTCCCCGTGTCTGCATGGGTTTCCTCCGGGTGCTCCGGTTTCCTGCCATAAGTCCCAAAAGATGTGCTGTTAGGTGAATTGGACATTTTGAATTCTTCCACAGTGCTTACGAGCATGCGCCAGAATGTGGCGGCTAGGGAATTTTCACAGTAACTTCATTGCTGTGTTAACGTAAGCCTTAATTAAGATTATTATTATTATCTTCACTATTCCTCTAATACTACCGGGGGAAAGTTCAAATAGCCTGTTGAAAAATTAGAAAATATTTAAAAACAAAAAGTGCTCCAGAAGTAAAATGCCAGTGGAAAGACTGCAATTCTTTTGCAACCTCTTCTCTAAGAACATCTTCATGCCCACTTATGCAAACTTTTGTTTGTGTATAGTTTTCAGTTTGCACATTGTTTTCTCCATTCACTAATCCATTCTGTCATACTAAAGTACAGTTGATTATCATCCCATTTCCTGTGGGTTACAAAATATTATTTCTCTTCTTTGATTCACTGTGACATTCAACTCCCCTCAAAAAGGCAGCGGATAACAGCTTGCCAACAATCTGTCAATGGAACACTGCAAGCGGCCAGTGAAAGAGAAGTGCAAGAGTGGTCTTCAACAACTCTCTGTTCCCTGCAGGGAGTAGAAGTACATCTTTGATAGATGAATTCCCTCCCCGTCGCACCCACCACCACCACCACCAAACTAATGGATTACCACACTAAAAACTGTGGGGTCCACCTATATCCTTGCACTCAGGAGCACATGTTAATCCCACTGCACTACACTGCCAAAGATCTTTCACTAATCCACTGAAAAAAGATACGGTTGACTTTTTACTGATTGCTATTTTCTGCATTGTAAAACATTAGTAGTTGATAAACTTTGATTTGAACTTAAATGCCGAAGTTAAACCCTATTTGTGAAGCAAACTAATGCTGAATGTGGATCCATAACTGTCTGGAAAGCATTGGGTGCTGCAGCAAATAATCTGACACATGTGACACCTATACTTAACATCCAAGCTGATAGGATGTATATTATCTCCAGTTGTTTCACCAAGGATGACTGTTCAATAATTTTGACTCTTAGGCTAGCTTGCAGAGCAGCATACTGTATAGTAACTTGGAGGAAACCTTCCTTTGAAGTTGGCCACATTATAACTGACCTGTGACTCTTGATACTGACACTAGGCAATAAATCTGAATGTTGGCCATGTGATCTCAGTTGAATATATGAGAGGGGCAGCACGGTGGTGTAGTGTTAGCACTGCTACCTCACGATGCTGAGAACCCGAGTTCGATCCTGCCTTGGGTCACTCTCTGTGTGGAATTTGCACATTCTCCCCGTCTCTCCGTGGGTCTCACCCCCACAACCCAAACGATGTACAGGGTAGGTGAATTGGCCATGCTAAATTGCCCCTTAATTGGAAAAAAATAATTGGGCACTCTCAGCTTATTTTTAGTAAAGTATGTATGGGAAATGTCTCGGGTGGCTTTGGAGGAGTGTAGATTCGTAACATATGTGCTGGGCTGGCAGACAAATAAAGTTAAATAACTGAGGGCAGAACATCAAAAGCCAACTGATAGGAGCGGCCCAGGTCACATGAATTCCTGGGAAGCAGGGCTTCTGGCAGAATGGTATCTGCCTATGTCTCCATGCCCCCTGTGGGAGACTGGTGTAGAATGAGTGCACCATCTGTTAGGGTTTCAAAAGGACACGTGCCGTGTACAACCTCCTACTCCTTTGCTTCTAGTTGGAGACACATTGGAGAGTTTCCTTTGCAGGATCTCCCTTGTCAACGATGAAGGCACACCGAGGACTTAAAAAAGGACAATAAGAAGTGTGTCCATTGTTGGGCGGCAACAGAACCCATGGACATCGGCATTCAGCCAACCACAGTCTTCAGTCAATGACTTAAGGGAGAGGTTATGAGCGAGCTACCCACTGGTGGCGCTCCAGTTGGTTTATCCACAAAGTGGCCACCTGGCACACACATGACTAGTCCAAGGGTCAGTGAAGCCTCCCTGAACTAGGAGGAACTGCAAGTCTTGGAAATAACTCCAGTGTGTTTAATCGGAGTGAGGTAGGTGGGTGGGTGGGGAGTCAGGGCATCCGATGGCGTGATGGGTTATTGCTCAGGAAGGAATCTGAGGCAGTGAGTGGGCAGCAGAGTTTATCGAAAGTCACGACCTTTCCTGTTTACCTCTCCCAATGCCAAATTATCTAACAACAACAAGAAGAACTAAACCCAGGGTTGCAGTTTGGGAGCTGGACGTTAAGTTGCTTTGGAGTGCAGGAACTCGGTGATGTCATGCCACATGTTGTCGGTACAACGACAGATGCTGAGGAATTGTGTTTTTTTCAGTTGGAAATTGGGCTATTTTGGGTGGCTTATCTGCAGCTAAGTCAGTGTTTGCCCCACACACAATACAACAAAGAAAACCCGTGCTCTAGCTGTCAACCTGCACATCAAATCCAACTCTTAAAATTCACATTCAAACCCTTGACAAATAGATACTTTGCAGCCGCTTCTCCAACCAACCCTACCAGCCACTAAAGGAAAGCAGAACTTTAGTCCCCACCGTGTCTGATGTGAAGTAAATGAATGACTGTGTGTTTTTTGTTTTAGATTTTGATTTGCTGCTCCCCCCCCCCCCCCCCCCCCTCACTGACACTGACCAAGAAATACCTGCCCGGTCCAGTCCGCATCAAATTGCACCTCTGCCTAAAACAGCATAGATGTGGAGATGCCGGCGTTGGACTGGGGTGGGCACAGTAAGAAGTCTTACAACACCAGGTTAAAGTCCAACAGGATTGTTTCAAACACTAGCTTTCGGAGCACTGCTCCTTCCTCAGGTGATTCAAAGAGCAGCCAGCGCTGGGCACGGGAGGAGCCATGTCCATAGATTCTGCCTTTGGAAGGAGGTAGAAGCAGTCCCTTGGAGTTGCCTCTGAAAAGGGATTTATTTAAGCTTCAGCGTCCTGGGTGAATGCATTCGCCTAGTTCCACACACACACACACATATAGCCTTGGGCTGGTGGGGAGAGAACGAATAAGACATCTTTCAAACAAATCTAAATCAACTTTCTTTCTGTCTCCCCCCCCAACCCCTCCTCCACTGCCTGTTTGGTGGAGAGAGCCCATTCCAGCAGTAAAAGTTTAGGTGACACTACAACTGTCTACACTCCTTTTTAAGCTGTCAGAAGGTACATTTAGCTAAGTCCCCATACAATCCCGAGGCGCGAGTGTAAATGAGTCACTGCACATCTCGCAATGTTTCAAGAAATTCATGGTACGTTTTACAACACACACACATATGCTCATCCTGGAAGGTTGGAGATGGACATCCGCCCCCCCCCCCCCCTCACACTCACTCCATCCCACCCCCCCCTCCCAGAGCCCCCCTCCCACCCCACCGTAAGATTTATTAAAACAAACATTAGCCCCAAGTGTCCGCACTTCAGTGTCACAGGGTGTGGCAAATCTTGTGTGGGCGGATGAATCTCCGCTTAAACAGCAAGACTTGGGAGAGAAAAAACTTCATTCAGTCCGCTCGCTTGTTGCAGCAAAGTTACAGAGGAGAGAGAGAGAGCCAGCAGGAACAGGGGACCCAGGGCAGAGAGGCATCGAAACCGGCTCCAGCCTCACAAACACAACACACACCACCACCTCCTCGCAGGAAAATCTCTCTTGTTCTCACTCCGATCGAACTTTTATTTGTTTTTTTAAAAAATATACATTTAAAACATCTCCGAAAGAGAAATGCCCGAAAAGAAACAGAGGGGCAAAGGAAAAGGCAAGGGGAGGAAGGGCCGGAGAGAGAGGACCAAAGAAGAACCTAGAACAGGTAAAAACGAAAGTTTACTTTAAAACAAAACTTTGGGGAAACTTTTCTCCAACTAAGTTCTGAGCTGTCATTCACTCTCCGGGGGGCTCTTTAACTGCAGACTCCCCCCTGCAGCTTCTCCTAAAGCTAAATTTCCTTCTCTATTTCATCAGGATTTGTCCTTATCGTCATTTTCTATTTCAGATGTTTTATTTTTTAATGTATACAGCTGATTATTGACTGATGCTGGAAAGGTGGTTGGGGAGGAGGGGGTGCTGGTTGGTATCGAACCGGTTTGCTTTGCAGCCTTGCTGGTGGTTAGTTGCTTGCCCACCCGTCTGGCCGGGACTCGTGTCCAGGAGCCCAGCCGGCGGTGAGCACCCTGTACCTGGAGCCCAGAGAGTGCGCGGCTCCCTCCGTCTTTACACGTTGCGAGGGCTCCCTCTGCTGGACCCTGACTCCCTCCCTCCCTCCTGCTGCTCCTGCAATCTGTCTCTGCCCGGGGTAAGACCCCCCTCCCCTCCCCACACACACACAGTACTCCCAGTGCCCTGCTACAGGAAGATTGGGCTGCTGCTGGCTAAACCTGACCATTCGCCATGACCTTCGCCCCTGACCAAAATCCGAGGCAAGCTCTGCATCAGATCTCAATGCCTTACCTCGGTGTTCATGATGTGGAGATGCCGGGCGTTGGACTTGGGGTGAGCACAGTAAGAAGTCTTACAACACCAGGTTAGAGTCCAACAGATTCGTTTCGAATCACTAGCTTTCGGAGCACTGCTCCTTCCTCAGGTGAATGAAGAGGTTTGTTCACCTGAGGAAGGAGCAGTGCTCCGAAAGCTAGTGTTTGAAACAAACATGTTGGACTTTAACCTGGTGTTGTAAGACTTCTTACTGTACCTCGGTGTTAGGTGGGGGTTTCCTGGGACCTGTACAATTGCTGACAGCCCACTTGAATTTGGCAAGGCTAACAATCTCTTTACACTATTGGTGCTGGCCTGTTTGAGAACTGGTTTGTGAAAGGTTTTTAAAGAATTTTTATTTTGGTGGTTGGAGGGTGGGGGGGGGGGGGGGTTAAGAACAAGAGAATGGGACATAGTGGGGTCAAGAGAGTTGACATCCACGGATTGGGTTGAATGGGGAAAAGGCAGGCAGTAAGGGGCTCAGGTGTGAGCTCTCTGGTACAGCTGGCTTAGTAGGTCAAATGGCTGCCCTTCTGTGGTGTAAATCTCATTGATCCAGGGGTGGAAACAATCTTTGCAGGTCACAGGTTAATGGTTCTTTTGCACGTTGTTATGACCTAGAAGCAGATTCCATACAGGAGTGATAATGGTAACTTTTGTCCTTTTCACTGAGTCAGGATGTTGTTAAGGGATGAAGCTGGGATGCTGGGAACGGTTCTACCCCATTGATACGGCAGACTTTTTTTTGTGGCGTGGCCTGAGAAATTATCAACAGTGTTTGGGCTGCTGGATAGGGGGTAGACCATTTAGGACAGAGATGAGGAGAATTTTCTTCACCCAGAGAGTGGTCGGCCTGTGGAATCCGCTACCACAGAAAACAGTTGGGGCGGGATTCTCCGTCCCTCTGTGGCGCACCCCCGCCGATGGTGGGATTCTCCGTCCTGCCAGCCGGCCAATGGGATTTCCCATTGTGGGCAGCCCCTCCCCGTCGGGAAATTCCCAGGCGTGGGTGCGCTGCCGGCGCAATGGAGAAGGCCGACAGTGGAGAATCTAGCCCTGTATGTTTCCAAGAAGCAGTTAGACATAGAACTTGGGGCAAAGAGGATCAAAGGATATGGGGCGGGGGGGAGGCGGGATTAAGCCATTGAGTTGGATGATCAGACATGATCATAATGAATGTGTCCGTGTGGAGTTTGCACATTCTTCCGTGTTTGCGTGGGTTTCACCTCCATGATGCGAAGATGTACAGGTTAGGTAAATTGGCCACGCTAAATTGTCCCATAATTGGAAGAAAATAAGTGGGTACTCCAAATTTATTTTTTTTAATGATCATAATGACTGGTAGAGCAGGCTCGAATGGCTGAATGGCCTCCTTCTGCTCCTATTTCCTATGTTTCTATGCTGAAGGTTTTTTGATTTCCGTGAAATGGGTTTGTGGGGTATGCTAAAAGCTGCATTAGTTTGAGGAAGACAAGTTCTTCTCCAGTTCTGTTTTTGTGACCCCTGAGCTGCACCTAAGATGATCCCAGGATACTGCCTGTGCCACAGGCTTTAAGACCATGAGACATAGGAGCAGAATTAGGCCACTCAGCCCATCGAGTCTACTCTGTCATTCAGTCATGGCTGATACTTTTCTCATCCCCATTCTCCTGCCTTCTCCCCATAACCCCTGATCCCCTTATTGATCAAGAACCTATCGATCTCTGTCTTAAAGACACTCAAAGATTTGGCCTCCACAGCCTTCTGCAGCAAAGAGTTCCACAGATTCACCAGCCTCTGGCTGAAGATATTCCTCCTCATCTCTGTTTTAAAGGATCGTCCCTTTAGTCTGAAATTGTGTCCTCTGGTTCTAGATTTTCCAGCAAGTGGAAGCATCCTCTCCACGTCCAATTTATCCAGACCTCGCAGTATCCTGTGAGTTTCAATAAGATCCTCTCTCATCCTTCTAAACTCCAACGAGTACAGACCCAGAGTCCTCAACCGTTCCTCATATGACGACACACTGCATCACATTGTTTTTTCCCTTTACTTCTGCTGCTGTGAATTAGCACTGACAAGGACTGAGATTATCAGTTTAATGTCATGTGTTTTTTTGACCATTAGTTATGTTAATGGAGGGACTCGTATTTATACCGAGTCTCTCATTACCTCACAACATCCTAAAGCACACTACAGCACCTTTGAGCACTCTGGTTGTGCAGTGACTATTACAATGTACACAGTGCACCAGCCACTTTGCATCCAGCAAGGATCCCAAAAAAAGCATTGTGATACGGATCAGGTAATCACTCTTGTTTGCGTGATAATTATTGGCCAGGAAGAACTTCCCCACACATCTTTGAAAAAGTCCTCTGAGATCTTTTTATATCCAACCCATGAGGGCAGACAGGACGTTGGTTTAATATCGCCACAAGGTGAGGCAGAAAACACACCAGCAACAAATTTTGTAAGTAGCTTATGGCCAGCCTTAACAAGTGAAATAAATTAATCATCCCACACTCGGTGACGAGCTGTTCCAATGAATAACTAGGTTCATTGTTGTTTCTCTTCCCGCGCCTAGTGATGTGCAAGGCAGACTTTCATCTGTTCCCACAGCAAGGTTTTTCCTGGAACATGTCGCGAGCCTGTTGCCAAAGGCTGACCGGGATTCTCTCCCGCTGTTCCTGCCTGTCATTGGCGTGTGTAGCAGGCATACTCAACCTATTTGCCTGCGTTACACACACACCTTCTTTGGCCATCAAGTCTTGGGGTGGGACTCGAACCTGGAGCTCAGAGGCAGGGACACGACCCACTGCGCCACAAGACCTCCCATGATGGTAGTAATAACTAATCAGTACAGTGGTAGCAACCCCAGTGATGTCTATGTTCAACTGCTTAATACACTTGTCCTGTAGGTCTGTGCAC
Organism: Scyliorhinus canicula; assembly: GCF_902713615.1. Lineage (NCBI taxonomy): Eukaryota > Metazoa > Chordata > Chondrichthyes > Carcharhiniformes > Scyliorhinidae > Scyliorhinus > Scyliorhinus canicula. The sequence continues at coordinate 259,011,328 of NC_052148.1, read as the reverse complement.
CTCATGTAGATATATGTTAATTGTTCAAAATGAAGATAAAGCTGTATGTTAAATATGCATGTTAAATATGTATACCTATGTGGCCACTGGTTGAAATGTCTACACTTTCAAATGAATAACTTATAAACAAATTTGCATTTGTGACATCAGAAACGTGGATGTAATAAAGATTTTCTGCTTAGCTCCCAGGCTGTCAGTGAAAGATAATTGCATAACTCTCTTCATGTGTTAGAGTAAAATTAATCTAAAACAACTCGCAAATGGTTAAAACCATGGTGGTGCTGCGTCCCAATGCCATTGAAAAGCTGTAACATAACCCTAGCTGTCACACGGACAGTCTGTGCTGTTTAAAGGTGTTCGCATAGCTCCCAATTATTATAGGTTTCGATTGTTCTACCGAGTCAGTCGTCTCTCCAGACCCTCTAAAATCAGTCTGAACAAGTAAAGGGCGCAAGTTTGTAGAATGCAAATATATATCATGCAGACAATTTCAAAAACATTCAACCTCCTTCGCAAGAAAATCCTTTTGAGATAGGAGGTGAATTTGGCACATAATGACATTCATTACATTCTTCATCTAATTTTAGTGGGTTTAATTTCAATCCTTCGCCTTTCCAAATTGCAAATTGTGTGAATTTCTGCTTCTCAGATTGGGAAGAACTTGCTTTGCATGATTGGGGCCACCGTGATTTCTGTCGAGAGGCATCAGCAAGAGTCATGATCAAAAATATACAAAATATAAACAGCTAAACATGTGGCAAACGTGAACAACGAACTTCGGAATGGAGTCTCGATGTTTTACGGGGCAACTCCATTTTTATACCCCATGGTGTTGGAATAAATGCCATCTATGTTATTTTCTACAAAACTATTTAGTGACATTCTGAAGAGGTGCAATTTTAATATTAGTAGCATCTGTAAACAAGCTGTCTGAAAGAGGAAATTAAAATCAGTGCTTCCTAAGTAAGCTGCACCTCCAAGAATGGTTGTTTTACAAGCTAGTGAGGCAGTTTTCCTATTGCTCCATTCCTGTTGCTACCAAAAAGCCACCTTTGGTTATAGTGAAGAGCAGTTAGGTTTTCAGTCGTTGTAAGAACGAATTTCTGTGACAACACTCTTCCCTATTGAAGCAGTCTTGTACCTCATCTTTGTTCCTTCAATTTGCAGACTTTGTTTTTTTTTAAGTAAAACCTATCCTTCCTGTCAGTTATAACATAATGTACGACTGATGTAATGTCTAACCTGCAGGAACCAAGGCCTGGTGTCTGGTCCAGGGAACGCAATCCCACTTGTGATCACATTTCTCATTCACTTTTGTGCTGTTTGGGGTTCCTGGAAATTTGAAACATGGTTGCTATTGCTTTATTGGTGAATAAATAAGATATGATAAATGCTAAAACAAGAGCATCAAAATAGCTTGATGCCAACGAGTGTATGGGGAATGTGAATTAAAATTTTATCAGTACATTTGGTTCTGTGGGACACGCAGCAGTGCAATTCGGGAAAGTGCAAATTGGACACCTCGTTCTAGGCCAGTGTTTAAACTCCATACAAGCTTCTTCCCATTCTAGTTACCTCTTGCCTCTCTGCCATATCTCCCAATTTCCCATTCCCTCACAGATGTATCAAACAGCCCCTTTAATGCATTGCTCTCTGCCTCAGTTGCTCCCTTTTACAGCCAACGCCAGACTCTACCCACTGACTGCGTAAAGAAATTCCTCCTAAATTCCTCATTGGATGGGAAACAGAATATTGCCGCTGTCTAATCAACAGGACAAAAGTAAAACTTGCATTTACACAGCTCCTTTCATGATCTGAGGACACCCCAGGCCTCTTTTTTCTGCCCGAAGAAATATTTTTGAAGGGTGGTCAATGTTCTAGAGTGGGACAGTTCCCTGGCCAGCCATGCTGCAGAAGGCGATGCCAACTGCTGCCATACTTTGCCAATCAAAATCACGGAACAGTCCAATGGAAGTCCATGGTCACCAAAATCCTCTGAATGTACGGTGCCTGAAGACGGAGAAATCAATTTTGCAATGCAGGAAGCCTGTCAGCCAATGGGCGTAGAGCAGGCAATGAGACAATGGCCAGGTAAACCCTTGATGGGAGTATTTGAGGTGGTCAGGCACTTTGGTGCAAGTTGCTTTTACATTAGAGCACAGATGTCGATTTCTACCAAGATCCAAAATATAAACAATCTGGTTTGTAGACCTACATGACTTTTCAGTTGGAATATAAGCCGGTGAACATGGAAGCTAAGCAGAGGGAACAAGTCTGTCGGGCCTCTCTCCTCTCAGTTCCATCACTAAGCCCAAAGACACCAGCACCGTGTGGGAACTCTTATATGAGTGTCTTTTCAAGACCGGTTTAAAATGCAAGCATACCTATGTTACTTGAACCCCTGAAGTGCCTTAACTGGAACTGTTGCTTTACTTTCAACATAAATATACGTCTCACCATTGCAGATGCCACTGATGTTATACACTATAACCTCTGCAGTCTGGAATCCCTGGGACCGTGTCATTGCTGGATTCTGGAATTTTCTGGATTATAGAATGACATTAGAATGTCTTAACCACAAGTGTCCGAACAACTTAGATATAAATATTTACCTGGCACTTAAAACAGTGATAAAAGGGCAGCATGGTGGCACAGTGGTTAGCATTGCTGCCTACGGCGCTGAGGACCTGGGTTCGAATCCCAGCCCTGGGTCACTGTCTGTGAGGAGTTTGCACATTCTCCCCGTGTCTGCGTGGGTTTCGCCCCCACAACCCAAAAGATGTGCAGGTTAAGTGGATTGGTCACATTAAATTGCCCCTTAATTGGAAAAAATAATTGGGTACACTAAATTTAAAAAAAAAACAGTGATAAAGCATTATAAAGCAGAAATAAAAAACTGTTTCACTTATCTAAATACTGTACCTGCCATGATTTTGCTCCCAAAAGACTGGACTAAAATGATGCCATTGACATTAGAGTCATTATCACTGCTCAACAAAATGCCCAGGCAACTGGTATTTGTGAACTGGAGAGGTTGCAGAGTATAACACTGACTACTGATAAAACAAATGATAATACTGCGACACTTAGACATTTCATTGTCACATTGTGGGATATGATGAAAGTCGCCACATTAGGCTGAAGAGGAATAAGGATCTTCGCCAGTTCTCTGTATTAATAATCCCTGTAAGAAGTCTTACAACACCAGGTTACAGTCCCAACAGGTTTGTTTCGAATCACTAGCTTTCGGAGCACTGCTCCTTCCCAAGGTGAATTCACCTGAGGAAGGAGCAGTGCTCCGAAAGCTAGTGATTCGAAATAAACCTGTTGGACTTTAACCTGGTGTTGTAAGACTTCTTACTCTGCTCACCCCAGTCCAATGCTGACATTTCCCCATCATTAATAATCCCTGATCTGCTTCTAAAATGCTCACAGCGTACTACCTGGGGTAGCTGTGACGGTAGAATTGGCAATCACAGTGATAATGGGTTAATAATTTACTCCCAAGCACGGTCACATCTGGATTAGGGGTAATTTAAAGCAGAAGTATTATCACATTTTACTGCCATGCTGTAATGGTTGGGCTGATTGTTCAAAATGGTTCTTGTCGATAAGACTGTTGACAGCAACAGAACCTTGTTTGTCCACAAGCCTACATATATACTCTGCATAACAGACATGTTGAAACATTAATATCGAAATTCATCTGTGCAAGTCATTCAATGCTTCAGGTGATTTGTAGGACACGGCCTCTACAATTGCAGTTTACTTTTTCTGTGCATCCTGCATTTACAGCTCTTAAAATCACGAAGAAAGTTATGGATTGGAATGGCCATTTAACACATCTTAACATATATCTCTCCAGCAGAACCCAATTCCATTGCAGGCTCCTTAAAGGATTCCAGAATGTTTGTCTCCACCATTCCATCTGAGAAAATATTCCACGTATTGATTACTCTTTGGGCGTAGATTAAATGTTCTGATGTCAGTCTTAAATTTGTTCTTTGCTAGTTTGGACCCCTTTCTTGGAGCTTACTTTAAAACAATATTCTGGATATAGCTTTTCCATTCCCTTTTCTAAATTATATCTCTCAATAAGGTTGACTCTCAGATACCCTTTTTGCTAAGCTTTAGAATTCACACATCTTTCCACATAATTCAGACCTCTTGGCGCGAGGGATCAGTTTCATGGCTTTTTACTGCACTGTTTCCAGCCCTTGTGCCTCAGTAACCAGAACTCAAGCAGGACTCGGGTGGCAGACTGACCAGAGTCACATATGGTCTGATCATGTCCTCCTCCTCCGACTTGTGTTCTACCCTTTTGAACGCTGCAGGTCAGCAATCGTATCAGTTTTGTTGATTGCCGCCTTGCAGTGGCTGGCTCTGTTAGAACTTTGAGACTATGAAGACTTCTTAAGTCTTTTTCAGCTTCATCCGTACCTGTTTCAGATCCATTCATTGTACCACTGCCAGTTATCGTGCACAAAGTTCATGTAGAAATTAATGCCACTTATTTATTGAGGGATAATATTCAGCCCTTTCTTTGGTTTCCGCTGCCATTTTTTTGCCAGTGATTTTACGGGTCGGAACCTTATCTAAGCCATCACCTTGTTGCACAGGATGTGAGAACCAAACCTCTCATGCCTGTCATAATAATCTATAATATTTATTATTGTCACAAGTAGGCTTACATTAACACTGATATGGAGATGCCGGCATTGGACTGGGGTGAGCACATAAGAAGTCTTACAACACCAGGTGAAAGTCCCAACAGGTTTGTTTCGAATCACTACCTTTCGGAGCACTGCTCCTTCCTCAGGTGAGCTTCCATCTGAGGAAGGAGCTGTGCTCCGAAAGCTAGTGATTCGAAACAAACCTGTTGTACTTTAACCTTGACTTTAACCTGGTGTTGTAAGACTTCTTGCTGTACATCAACACTGCAATGAACTTACTGTGAAAATCCTCCAGTCAACTCACTCCGGCGCCTGTTCGGGTACACAGAGGGAGAATTTAGAATGAACAAATGACCTAACAGCCCGTCTTTTGGGACTTGTGGGGGGAAACCGGAGCACCCGGAGGAAATGCAGACACGGGGAGAACGTGCAGACTCCACGCAGACAGTGGCCCAAGCCGGGAATCAAACCTGGGACCCTGGAGCTGTGAAGCAACAGTGCTAGCCACTGTGCTACCGTGCTGCCCATTTTGTGGTCAAATAAAGATTAATATGAATTCATGACCTTCCTTGACTCCTGGTCAGGTCATGCCTCAATTTTAAAACTATGATCTCTGCATTTCTCCAATTCTGGTCTTGCACATACTCCATAATTTAATTTCTCCATTTTAGGAAGCCATGTCTACAGCTGCATAAGCCCTAAACTCTGGAATTCCTTCCATAAAACTCTCTACTCCCTTCAGGAAATCTTTAAAGCCTGCCTCAAACTTCTGTTTATCTGTCTAACTTGTGAGGCATCATGGGGTTCGTCATTATATTAAAGGCGCTATATAAATGCAAGTGAGACCGGCATGAAAATGCTTGCTCTCGAGGTCAAAATGTATTGTTGACCTTCCTGCGTTACGTATCAAGGACAAATCACCATTCCATCAACCCCGCTTTAAAAGTTAGCAAAGGTTTTGTTAATTCTCTGCTGCTCGTTCGTTTCATAAATTGCAGTCTGAGGTGAAAATGGCACAATCTGCTTCAATCTCTGCCACAGTAGAGCCAGGTAACTTCCAGTCATCACTCTTCAGAGTGACAATTGGAATGTCAGCACGTTGACAATATGATGCCACGGAGTACAATAGGACATGATCACTTTGCAATTGCACCTTCCTTTACCAAGCCAAAATGTCCCCTTAACAAAAATCTGCAGGGATTGGGAACTGCTGAGACTATTCTCATCCCGTGACTTGGGTTCATCTTGAGCTGCAGGATTGAAGTCGCCTCCCCCTGGGACATTTCACTCCGTGAAAGACACTACATCAATGCAAGTTGTTGGTGCCTGACTTTGGGAAATTCCATCGCTGTTCCTGTATGGATAGAACACTGGGGTTAGGAACGGAGGAGGGTGGGATTTAAAAATAGCCCCACCCCAGCCTGCATGCCGTTTCCTCAGCTCCACCCTGACTCTTGTGCTGAGATTCCACGAGCGTAATCGGCAATGTGGGTACAAAATATCGTGCGATCCGGAGAAGGAGAATCTTGCCAGTGAGATCCTAGGCTGGATTCTCCGATTTTGTGGCTATGTCCGGAGGAAGCGTCTGGTCTTACGACCAAAGCGTCAGCACCGTCCCGGCATCGATGCTCCATCCGGTGAGGGGCCAGCAGCCACGCCACTTAAAGCCCCTGCTGATATGGACGCAGACGTGGACCCGGATTGCCAGATAGTGCCCCCCTGTAACCCTCCCATACCACCCCCCACCAGTTCCTCAAGCCTCCACCGAAATCCCCCCTGCCAGCAGAACGCCCCCCCCCCCCACCCCCCCACCCCGACACAGTCCGCAGCCGCCACAAAAGATTCACAAAAGTTGAGGACGCATGACCCACGCCAACGGGAAGTCGGCCCATCGGGGGCAGAGCATCAAGGGAGGGTCTCAGGTGACATCCTGAGGCCGTCCCAATGGCGTGTGCCATACTCCTCGAGTACGCCATTATTGAGCGGCGGAGGTTCTGAAAAACGGCGCCACCCCCGATTTCGGCGTAAAAACGGATTCCCCGGCAGATCACCGAACGCGATTTGGGCGTCAGCAATCAGAGAATCTCGCCCCTTGTTTTGAAATTCACCCTGACCCCCACCCCCCGAAAAAAAGTGTTTTGTGAGGTGACACAATGAGCTTACCATCAATTTTGAAGCACACAGAATAAAAGGGATAGTGACAGCATAGATATGTAGTTAGTTGAACGATAGGAAACATAGTGGAGTTCTCCTGGACTCTATACCAAGATTGCTGTTTTTCTTTATCTATATCTGGGCTGCCAACATGCCTCAATAGTGGCCACTTTGTGTCAATTGAAAGAAGCCAAGTGGGATTTTCTACTCAACATCCAGGTTCCCACGAGTGGCAGGGGTGGGTGGGTAGCGGGATTGCTCCAGTTTAATGTCTTGGAGGACCCTGCCAGTGGAAGACTAGGGTTTGGGGGACATTTCAGGTAGGCCTAGAGACCCTCATGGTTATGGTCTGGCCACAAAAGTTATTTTTAAATTTCAATTGTCAGAGGTCACCTCCATTTTGAAATGTCCTCTCCTATACTATCCATTCGGGCTTCTGCTCCTTTGAAGCTGAAAGGCCGCTGGTTGACCCTCTGATTCAGAGTTAATTGACACTATCAGCGAATAAGGCAAAGACTTAGGGTGGTTGTGGTGCAAAATTTTAGAGCCACTCCTAATGCATCTTGCAAATGCTCTTTTGACGTTTGATATTTGGGCAGCATGGTGGCACAGTAGATAGCACTGCTGCCTCTCAGCGCCAGGGACCTGGGTTCAATTCCAGCCTTGGGTGACTGTGTGGAGTTTGCACATTCTCCCCGTGTGTTCATGGGTTTCCGCCGGGTGCTCCGGTTTCTTCCCACAGTCGAAAGAAGTACAGGTTAGGTGAATTGGCCATGCTAAATTGCCCCTTATGTCCAAGGATGTGCAGGTTTTGTAGGGTTATGGGGATACGGGCATTGGGTGGGGAAGTGGTCCTAGGTAGGGTTCTCTTTCAGAGGGTTGGTCATCTTCTGCACTGTAGGAATCCTATGATTCTATTCTATGGTTAAATGATATTGTTTGGGGCGAAGAAACTCAGCCAGTTCTGCTAAACCTGATCTGAGAATGTTTGATGCAAATATTTCATTGATCCACCATGGGCGCAATTCTTCCAAGCCGCCACAATGGTTCGATGGTGGGCATGGGGGGGTTGGAGAATATGGCGAAAGGTCCAGAAATCAGTTTCACGCCAGCTTGAATTTCCCAAAGGATTTTCCACTTTTGCCTGCCACAGCAGGCTGGGAAACTTCCTGGAGGCCAACGAGAAACTAATTTTCACCTCATTAATCAGATGCAGATGAAGGCCTAACTGCAATTTTCCACCCTCGCCTGATTCTCCGCGGCACCGGCGGGAAAACACACCACCGCGAAACACGTTTGGGACAATGTGGTGTACAGGTGTCGGGACTGGGCTGAAGAATGCCTGGGTCTGCCTCAGGAGTTCGGGATGGAACAAGCATGCAACCCTGCACACCGGACTGCAGTGAGTGGTGGGACTGCCAGATTCGGGGTATTGGGAGGGGTCCATCTTCCAGCCCCAGAATGATTCTGGAGATCCATCGTTTTTCACAGGAGATCCATCTTCCAGTCTCAGAGTGCTTCCGGAGATCAATCTTCGTCTTCGGAAGGTCCACCTTCTTTCTTCAATGGTGGGTCGGTGATGTTGGGCGTCTTTTCAATATGACGCCCAGATACGACGGTGGACTACGTGCCATCAGGCTTTCCCAATAACGGGATATGATGTGAAACACCCGGTTTCATAATTAAAGAGATCCGGACTGGAGGATTTGGCGTTATTTCCCACCGGCCTCCGCAGCGGGAATCATTCCGGCCTGAATCCGCTGTCCGTTCACGCTGGCAAAATTCTCCAGTCCCCCCCAGTGATTGGAGCTTTGGCTGAGCACCAAGTTCTCCGTCCGCGCTGGCAGCGGTGGTGGGACGAGCTCGGATTGAAGAATTTTGGCCTCCATGTTCCCGCCCCCGACACGGGATGTAGTCCCAAAATGGGAGAATTCCCCGCATCTTTCATTCCACTGTTCTTCGAGGCACTTTCTCAGTTCAGACCAGCTTCCCACAACTCAAAGGAAAGGCACAGACAGTGACACCTATTCAGCATATCACTGATATCTCTGCCAACAGTCACATTTCTTGTAATGTTAAAGTTACGGGTTGGCAAATGTCTAAATTTCAGCAGTTACAGTGAATGTTGAACTGCAGACTTTCCCCATCATTCAGACGTGACTGTGCTTCAGCACAGGGTTTTTTTTTTCATTTTAAGAAGACAAGGTCATTTGGGGAATATTCTTTATCCTGAAACTCTGCTGTTGGCTTCTTTCATTCCCAGGCTTACAAAGAATTGCACCAGATATTTGGCACAGAAATAGACCATTCAGCCCAACTCATCAGTGCTGTCATTGATACTCCACACGTGTTTCCCCCCCCCCCCCACCTCCCCCTACCGACTTTCAGCATACCTTTCCATCTTTTTCTAATGTACGTGTCTAGTTTCCTTTTGAAAGCATTTTAGAGGTTTGCCTCAACCATGTCCTGCAGAGCACGGTGGCACAGTGGTTAGCACTGCTGCCTCACGGCGCTGAGGTCCCAGGTTCGGTCCCGGCTCTGGGTCACTGTCTGTGTGGAGTTTGCACATTCTCCCCGTGTTTGCGTGGGTTTTGCCCCCACAACCCAAAGATGTGCAGGGTAGGTGGATTGGCCACGCTAAATTGCTCCTTGTAGCTCTACTGAGATACAGTCATAGGCGATAACCTTCCTCGAGTACACCCAGTACCGACGTGACCATTCCTCATGTCAATCCAGATGCTGACTGTAGCGAGAAGGGTTTCACAGCCAAGCCTGGGAGTGACATGCTTGCCTGCTGTCTACACAGCTTCCAACAGGGACCAATGCTCAGTGATTAAGAATGGATATCTCCCATCCCTCACACACCCCCAAGGTGAAATCTAACAGCACAGTACCTGAAAGGCTGTCAAAGTGCAGACATTCCTATGGTGGGCAAAGGAAGTGGGTGATACATAAGAAGTCAGAGCTAGAGGGACACGGAGTTCCTGGAAACTTATTGGGCTGGATGGAGGAGGTTGCAAAGGCAGGGAGAGGTGAATGTATGGAGGAATTTGATCAGGAGTGTGAGAACTTTTAAAATTGAGGCGTTGGTGGGTGTAGCCTATGTAGTTCAGCTAGGATGAAGTTGATGGACAAATGGGACTTGAGAGTTTTGGGTGAGCTCAATTTATGGCGAGTGGAAGATGGAATCTGGTTGAGTAAAGCATTGGAATAGTCAAGTTTAGATGTGACGAAACCATGGATGAGATCTTTAGGAGAACATAGTGATCCAGGAGTGAAGACAGGTGATATTATGGAGGTGGGCACAAGTAGTCCTGGTGCTGGAGAGGATATAGGATTGAAAGCTCAGCTCGGTCTTAAGTAGGTCGACAAGATATTAGATTGACTGTTATAGCCTGTGAATAGTGGGCAACTGGCTGGAATCAGTAACCAGAGAACAAAGTTTATGTTGAATGTAATGCCACAAACAAGACCATAGGAGATTAGTATCCCAACATTTTAAACCTTCTCTAGTTGCATTCAGTGTGCTTCAGAAACTCCCATCATATTGCCAGTTCTAATTTGGTAAAACTGACCTTATTCTTATGTAAAAGAATTGTTGCTGGAGCAAACACTAATTATCAACTTCCCTGCGTGACAGAAACAGAATAGACTTTGTAAATGAAATAAAATGTGTACTTTGTCTGAACAGCTATTATGTAAGCTGCTTTGTAAGTGCGGTTTACTTTCAAATCATTTATCTTGAGCCTTGCGTGCTGGTCAGTTTCTGCAGCTGGGTCCCTGCAACTGGCTTCTCTGCCCCAGGCAATGTCAGGGTTCCTCCTTGATTACTCCACTGTAGCCTCTGCTGGAAAGTGCCTGTCTGTGGCCTTCAGGTGAGGCTGTCTGCAGCTCAGTTAGCAGTCCTCTTGCCCGAGTCAGAGTGCTGTGGGTTCAAGTCCCACGAGAGGTGTTGAGTACAAAAATCAAGGCCGACATTCCAGTGCAGTACTGAGGGAGTGCGACACGCCCTTTTGGATGTGATGTTAAATCGAGGCCCCCTTCTGCCCTCTCTGGGCCCATGGCACTATTTTGAAGAAGAGGCGGGGACTTATCCCCCGCATCCTGGCCAATATTTGTCCCTCAGTTGTCTGGTTATGGTCACATTGCTGCTTGTGGTATCTTGCTATGCGGAAATTGGCTACCAAGTTTCCTACTTCATGCCTGTGATTACACTTCAAAAGTACTGCATTGACTGTAAAGCATTTTGGGGTGTCCGTTGGCCATTAGTGGTGCTACATAAATGCAAGTCTGTTTTGTTTCTCTCCAATTAAATATACTGATAATCCTGAATTGTCTAGGCTGTGATGCTATTGGACAGCAGGAGCTGCTCCTAACCAAGGCGTTTAAGAACAACGTGGTGAGGATGTTGGGCCTGGAGGGGGAAAATGAGTCCTTTGGGTCAACATTTGATAATTTGATCTCTCCATTCCCTCCCCCATCCCCTTCCACAATGTATGCTAACCTTAGTGCTCGACATGCTCGACATGTATGTGTGAAATGCTAACCTGTCACAGCCCCATGAAAACCAGGGAGCAGCACAAGAAGTGACACACAGGAAGTGCCACAGTGAGATTCCCAGATCTGGGACAACCCAACTGGAGAAAGGTTGCTCGTAAGCGGCAAATTCTGAGCATGAATCCGTGACTTCCCAGCACTCAAGACATATGGACAGAAAAGCAGAGCCACCCCTTCAATTTGAGTCTGTTTCCAGATGTGACATTCTGTGCATAAGCACTTCTGCAGCTGGACAGTCCATTTGAATTAGCAACAAGTAAGGAAACTTGCAGCAATGGCTTCATCTGGCTAGCCTACTTTCACATTTTAACTATCTTCTCATTACTTCATCCATCATAGTCATGTTGCCCAGGAGAATAGCAGTGGGATTTACAGAGGGAACTGTGCTATGATTGAAAATCAGATATTCCTCATAAGGCCTGACAGCCCGCGAGCAACAACTATGATGATTGAAAATAAGAAAATTGCACTTTGCTTGGTTGCATCTTTATTCAACACAGGTTCTCTCCAGTGACAGTGAATGGCAGTGAGGCAGCAGAAGTCTGTGCAATTTCCAGCTACACCTTTTGGAAAGGTGAAGTACATGTGAAATAGGGCACTGGTCAGAGACAAAATTCAAGGCATCAAGTATAATTATAAAGGGCGATGAGGCGAGACGGGGTGTAGAATGCAGTCATGTTGAACATGTACAGTCAGGGGTCTATATGCTCCGCGTTAGATTGCACTGTGTCCACAAATTAAAATGTGTATGGTACATAAAAAATGGGTTTTCTCACTCCAGACACTTATGCGAGCCAGGAATTGAAACGTGTGCTATTTCTTGAAACACAAATCAATTCCATCTCAGGAAATGTATCATTTGCTCTGCTCTGCTCATCTGTAACATGTCAAAAATCTTCCAGTTTCCCACTTTCCCAACTTTTAAAAATTAATTTTACAGGATATGGTTGTCGTGTCGCTGGGCATTTCATTGCCCATCCCTGGATGCCCTTGAGAAGGTGGTTGTGGGCTGACTTCTTCAACCATTGCAGTCCCATTAGAAATTTCCAAGTCCCGATTTATACTGGAAACTGTCCACGTTAATTTGTCAGGTTCCATTATACCCTCCCGCCAGCGGTGGTGTTGTGGTGTCTCAGCTTTTCATTGCCCAGCTAATTGGCTTGGATTGTAGAAACACTGACAGGTTCAAATCTACTCTATCTCCCTGCTTTCCAAATTACCTTTCTCTATGAAACGATAAACCTAGAATGTATTCACATCTATTAAAAGGGCCACCCACATTCTATGCAATATTGGTTATACCTGTAGGTGGTGCTGTAAGGGGATTTTCAATGTAAGGTATTATGGCATTAATAACACTCCCCCCAATCATATATCTGGGTATCTGTGCTGTAATTAAGCACGCTTACCCTTTGGGACTTGTAAGCGACACAGAAAGGTAAATCCAATCGTAGGTCTCTTTTTTTTTTTAAATTGTGATGTTTACAAAAAAATAAAGGTGAGTACATAATTCTAAAAATTACGGCCGTTAATGTTTCAAATTGTTTTGAAATATCAAATGTTTTAAATTGGAATTTGATTCATCTTTTAAAACAAAGGACCCCACCATTTAATTAGATTAAAGTTCTAAAGTGTAGGACTCGTGTCTTTATTAAAAAAATGGTCCAGGGTTTCTTCAAATTGATTGCAGTAATTTGGAATGGTTCTGTTCTCTCTTCTCCCTCCTTTCTTGGTGATGCTTCAGCATCCAGTTCTCCCCCCACACCCCGTCCTACCTCTCTCCCTCCAGAGTGCACTTTCTATTCATCCCTCTCTGACGTCCAATGCTGCATTCCTGTCTCAAATTGATGCGAGTCTCAAATTGACTGGGGTGCAGTAAGTCCAGCTTGTTGTCTGAAATGTTACTCACGGCTCCACATTTGCAGTGGAATATTGTGCACGATCCAGTTCAAATCCCACCGCAGTCTGAGAACTTGAATTAAATTGGAAAATAACTGAAAATAATAAAAGAAAAGTTGATTGCAGCATAAGTAATCGTGAAGCTTTCTGAGTGGTGTAAAATGCAACGCTTCACCCGTGCCGTGTGGGGGAGGAAAGCTGCCGTCTTTACCTGGGTTTGGCCTATATGGGGCATCGACACCCCCCCCCCCCCCCCCCCCCCCCCCTCCAACACCATTGTGGCTGACTCTTAATTACTCACTGAAGTGGTCTAGCAAGCTATTTAGTTGTATCGAAGCTCAATAAAGGACTGCAGCAGCCAAGATATCACCTTCTCGGGGCCACTGGGGATGGCAATATGTGCTGATCTCGCCAATGAGGCCCACTTGCTAAGAATGAATAATAAACATGACATGGTATGACACGTCCAACACTTGGAAATGAAATGAAAAATGAATGAAAATCACTTATTGTTACGAGTAGGCTTCAATGAAGTTACTGTGAAAAGCCCCTAGTCGCCACATTCCGGCGCCTGTTCGGGGAGGCTGGTACGGGAATCGAACCGTGCTGCTGGCGTGCTTTGGTCTGCTTTAAAAGCCAGCGATTTAGCCCAGTGTGCTAAACCAGCCCCTGGGCCAGGGATATGCTTCAGCTCCAAATGCTCCACTGTCATAATCCCGTGAGAACCGCACCTTCAATGGGGCCGGCAACAAGAAAGGTCAATGTCAATTAATCCCTGAAGAAAGTGGGGCCCACAGGCTGCACATGTAAATTATGTAACCTGGATTAAGGCTCAGAGTCCCACTGTCAGTGGCAGAAATATTTTCAGTGACACGCTGAGGTAAACTTTATCCGACCTCTCGACAAACACGGACTGCATTGTCTCCTGATTTATTTTTTTATTCACTCACATCTCTGTAAAGGCCAGCGTTTATTGCCACGCCCTGATTCCCCTTGAGGGGGTGAAGGTGAACTGCCTGAGTGGCCTACTCGGATGCCTGACAGTGTCGTTAAGAGTTAATCCCTTTGTTGTGAGTCCGGAGTCACATATCGGCCAGGTCAGATAAGGATGGTAGAATTCGATTCCCCAAAGAAGATTTGTGAACCAGGTACGTTTTCACAGCCCAGTATATTTTCATGGTCACCATTACTAAGCATCTTAATTCCAGATTTCTGAAATCTGAGCAACTAAATTTACCATCTGCTGTGATGGGAGTTCTGTCCCACATTCAGTTTGTCGAACTCTGAGGTGTAATGTTTTGCCCCTCCCCTCCTAGTTTTCCAAACAAAGGAAGGAGACGATATTTAAGCAGCTGAATCTACTGCCCTTCACAATCCTTCACTAAGAGATGGGGGACGGAAAGGGTGGGAGTTGGGAAGGATCACCCCAGTTACAGCACCGGGATTCACCTCGGAGGCATCGGCATCCTGAGGTGATCTGTGAAAGAACTCCGAGGGCTGTGCGAGCTGACAGAGTTTTGAAGCAGCTGGAGGTGACCTTCTTTGGTGAAGGTTACATTACATCGACTCATGTGGAACCGAGGAAGGAGGAATCAGCAGGTATACACGGGTAGTCAGCCATAAAGCAACAGTGATGCTGCCAAAATGCTGCAGCAGACAACCGGTCAGGGAATCTCTTTTTGCAAGATGGCTAGCCACAGTCTATGTTTCAAATGAGTATATTCATCTATATTTCTACATAGAAATTAATAGTTTTTTATAAAAATCATAGAAACAGTAAGAATTAGATTTTACACAATTGATATTTACCTGTATAGACATAGTTCCCTGTATTTGTTTCTGCGTTACAGCCTTTATCTGTACTTTGACTGCTTTGAAATACTGTTACCAATGCACATACATCCCACATTGCTTTCCTTTGCACTGAACATTATCCACTGTGGTAATTTCCCCTCCTGCTCTACACGTCCAGTTGAATCAATAAGTACATGTTCAAAGCACACTATTTAATGAAATTGCATAACCCTATATTGTGTCTGTGTAGGCCGGCGAATATTTACAAGAGAGGGTTGTTCTCCACAGGATCTGTACCTGCGCTTTCTAGTGGGGATGATTGATGCGATTCAGGCACTGAGGGTCAAAAGCAAAGACCAGCTCCACAAGTCCCCGTTATGGTTTCACCTGGGGGCAAGGGAAAGTAATAACTTCAAAATGGATCACGGGCTGGAGAACACTTTTGTCCATTTTCCTTGCTTCGCCTCACGGGAGGGAAAAAATTTAATTGCACCTGAAAACATCCCATTCTGTATTTTATACAGCATAAATATTTGAACCTTGCCACCCTCCAGTGACCGTGTTCGAAAACATTGCCGACAGTGATGTTTTTTCGTATGCAATAAAAGTAGAAAATGCTGGAAAAACTCAGTGGGCCTGTCCACATCTTTGGAGGGAGTTACTCATTGGAATTGAGAAGAATGAGGGGAGATCTTATAGAAACATATAAAATTATGAAGGGAATAGATCAGATGGAAGCAGGGAAGCACTGGTAGGTGAAACTAGAACAAGGGGGCATAGCCTCAAAATAAAGGGGAGCAGATTTAGGACTGAGATGAGGAGGAACTCGGGGCCTCACGGTAGCATGGTGGTTAGCATCAATGCTTCACAGCTCCAGGGTCCCAGGTTCGATTCCCGGCTGGGTCACTGTCTGTGTGGAGTCTGCACGTCCTCCCCGTGTGTGCGTGGGTTTCCTCCGGGTGCTCCGGTTTCCTCCCACAGTCCAAAGATGTGCGGGTTAGGTGGATTGGCCATGCTAAATTGCCCGTAGTGTAAGGTTAATGGGGGGATTGTTGGGTTATGGGTCTACGGGTTACGTGGGTTTAAGTGGGGTGATCATTGTTCGGCACAACATCGAGGGCCAAAGGGCCTGTTCTGTGCTGTAATGTTCTATGTTCTATGAACTTCTTCACCCAAAGGGTTGTAAATCTGTGGAATTCCTGCTCAGTGAAGCAGTTGAGGCCACCTTATTGAATGTTTTTAAGGCAAAGGTAGATAGATTTTTGAACAGTAAAGGAATTAAGGGTTATGGTGAGCAGACGGGTAAGTGGAGCTGAGTCCGCAAAAATTTCGGCCATGATCTTATTGACTAGCGAAGCAGGTTTGAGAGACCAGGTGGTCTACTCCTGCTCCGAGTTCTTACCTGAGAAAGGAGCTGCACTCTGAGGGCTAGTGATTTGAAACAAACCTGTTGGACTTTAACCTGGTGTTGTAAGACTTCTCACTGTGCTCACCCCAGTTCAATGCCGGCATCTCCACATCATGGCTAGTTCTTAATGTTCTTATGTTTCAAGTCCAATCTGACTATTCTGCTGAACTATTATTTTGCCCTATTTCAAATTGGGTTTGGTTATTACTGTACTCTCTTTGTTGCTAAGGAATAGCTAATTTCAGCACTTCCCTTCCATAAGGTGGTCCAGGCAGAGGGCTCTCCCCACAGTAGCTCGATCCATCCATACAGAAGATGTAGTAATCTTTACTCTGTGTGGCAGCAATCTTTAATCCTCTTGGAATATTACTTAAGCTTCTCTGATGTTGCACAGTGTGGTCTGAAGCTAATTAAGAAGCCAAATCTGACTAATTGCAATAATTAGTTAATAGACGCCGTCACTGGGCGTGTGATCTCAATGCTCACATTTGCTTGGCGTACCGATGCGAACTTTAACCGTTCCATCTGCTTGTTGGCGAAATGGTGTCAAAAAGCAAAGCATGCAAGCATTTTGGTTTTGATTGCTGCCTTACTTTCTTTGATTCAAGAATGATGGCAGATCTTTATGAAGTAAGCATATACACATGGCGTATGTTTACCTGCGCTGCAGGAGTCTTTATTTTATCAAATAATCCAGAAGCATAACCACTATAACCATGACACGTGAATAAAACAATGTCCGTTCTCACCTGTGGCTGGCCAGTAATTTTCTATGGTGTGCCACTGATCTAGTGGCTATTCACTATCTTGCGTTAGAGAGGTGAGAACAGAAAATGCTGGAAAAACTCAGCAGGGCTGGCAACCCCTGTGGAGAGAGAAACAGTGAACGCTTCAAGTCCGTATGACACTTATTTAGAGCTCCTTGAAGACGTAGTCATACAGACTCGAACGTTAACTTTGTTTCTCTCCACAAATGCTGCCATACCTGCAGAGGGTTGCCAGCATTTTCTGTTTATTTTAGATCAGATTACCAGCATCTGCAGGATTTTGCTTTTATTAAAGAAATGAAGTTGGAAAAGTTAGGGCTGTTCTCCTTAGGAAGTAACCTAATAGAGGTTTTCAATGCGATGAGATGTTTCGATAGAGAGTAGGGAGAGAAAAAACAATTCCCTTTGATGAGTGAGTCTATAATCAGAGGACATAGATTTAAGATCCTTGGTAAAAGATCTCGACACAAGGTGCGGAGTAATGTTTGGGCAGAGCTGTCAGTGTTTGGAACTCTTTACCTGAAAAGGGGGTGGAAGCTGATTGCACCTTTTTAAAGGAGTTGGCAGGTTACAATGGTTAGTCGGCTGTTTATGACTGGTGCCGATGTGATGGGCTGAAGGGCCTTTTCTGTGCTGCAGACCTCCATGACTCTATGACCCTTGTGGATGTGGAACGTGCAGGGTTACAGACAAAAAGCAGGTTGTGGGTTTAAGCACAAGCGCACTTTCAAAGAACCAGCAGAGAAGCACGACGGACTTAATTTCCACCCTCTATGTTGTAACTGTTGCTGATTCTGTCATCAGTAAGAATTGGACCAGTGCGGACCGAATTACAGACTTACATTCTGCTCAGCTGCCATCATGGCCGCTTCACATTCATAAAAAGCGGTTGTGAATAATTCTAAACCGTGCAGCTCCGATTCTGTGGCCATACCCATTCACCAGACTGTAAGTGGTTTTGCATTGTGTCACAGTCTTATCTTCCAGATAAGCTGACAAGCTCATCTAACTGAGGCAGACAGCTCTGACCGTGAGGCATCCCAGCGAGCTGGAAGTCAGTGTTCTGCCTGGTAACCTGTCCATTAATGAAGGATGTGATTACTGACCAGAATGTTTAGTGCTTGATCTCCTTCTATTACACTCGTACATTAAATCCATGACACAATTAGGCTTTATACATGACTTTGCTAAATGTCAATTGATCTTAAAGCTTACCAATATCAGACTTCCTTCATTTCTGCAACTTGTGATCAAGACGGAAGCTACAGCATTATTTGGTGCTATTGTTTTCTCTTTTTTTCTTCAGTGAAGTGCAAAGAGAAAATGTGTTTCTCTTGTCAGTAGTGTGCTCCCTCACGTCGTGTCGAGGAGAACTCCCATTGCTCTGATCCAGAACTGTAACTCACTCCGAAAACCTCAAGAGATCCCTCCTCCAACTCAAGCGAGATTGCTCTACGAGTGGGAACAGATTAGCATGCAGCATGAGCGCAGCCCAAACACAAGCTAACCTCGCCGGCCAGGCTCTCATCCCATCAACCTGGGCTGGCTGAACTCAAACCCATTCCCAAGAGGTCAGAAGGCAGTGCGCTAACCCCTGTCCGAGCCATCTTGGTGTGTTTTGGTCTCTGGCCCAGTAGCATCTGGTTTTAGTCAATATTTGTCATCATCATTAGAAATCGGCTCATCACTTATTTAAGGTTTAAAGACATTCTGCCGATGTCACTGGCAGTAGTTATTGATTGTTGCTGAGGTACATCAGTCATTGGCAAACATTCCTTCTTATTCTCTTGTATATCCGTTTTCCAAATTTTCTCCCCGAGACCCCCCCCCCTCTCTGTTCCTCCCAAGATCGCAGTTGCAGGGAGCCCTGCACAAACCACAGCTCTTCACTGGTAAGTGTCAACAAGCTAGTCAACTGCTGAAAGTATTACTGACCAAGAGCATGCTTGAAGGGCCGAATGGCCTCCTCCTGCTTTGATTTTCTATGTAAGATTGTCATCAGTTGATGTGCATTTCCACCTGACGATCAACTGTATGATGGTTAACAATGTCAACCCATTTCAAATAGAGTAAAAGTCTTGACAAGGAACTCATGCTTCCAGCTGTTTACCTCACAAGCCATTGCTGAGTTTATTTGTCCTCAATAACCCCTGGAGAGAAAACTACACTCTCAACCGTTATCTAATATACCCTTGCTGGACAGTGCGGGTGTACATTGCAGCCTGAGGGACTCGCCAAA
This sequence comes from Scyliorhinus canicula, assembly GCF_902713615.1. Lineage (NCBI taxonomy): Eukaryota > Metazoa > Chordata > Chondrichthyes > Carcharhiniformes > Scyliorhinidae > Scyliorhinus > Scyliorhinus canicula. Next base: position 258,991,837 of record NC_052148.1, on the reverse strand, counting down.
AGAGACATTGAGGAAATAATTTGAGTTTCATTAAAGACACATTGACAGAGATCAGGGATGGTCACCCTTGGCCAATTGGCACATGTGCCAGGCAGCCATGTCTGTACAGTATAGTCATGGACAAGCAGTTGCAATGAAAATAGTGTGAGATAGGATATTGGGTGGTGACAGTTTGCTGATGGATCCAGAGCCCAGCGTTAGTCTGGATCCAAATGGGGAGGAAGAAAAAAATATATAAGTGGGGAACAGCAAAGCTAATCACAGTCGTAATAGATAGTGACCTTCAGAGCACTGTTTTTCTCAATGTTATGGTAGTGGCCAAAATAACATCAGCTGACAAATGTAATCGGCTGTTGCCATGCTCTGTGAGGAACCTCTGGGCTGGTTATATTCCTAGAACAGGTTTTGGTCATCACGTCGGATCCACTGCAACAATCTGTTGCCAAGAAGTTATATGATAGCTTTTCTTTTTAAATCGTGTATTTTCGGTGAAGGGAAGTTTTTTTTTCAAGTAGTAGATGAGATTGTTGTTAATTTATTGAACAAGTCAAATGGGAATCACTTGATGAATAATGGAGACAGAATTTCCTGAATGAAGATCCTGTTCGACTTCCTGCGTGCCCTTTATTGTAACAGGACAAATGTCCCTCGAGAAACAGTGTCAAATGAGGCTTAAAGCCACGCGGGAACAGATCGGGACACATGCAGCCCATGATGAGCAGGTTAGTATCTTGAACAAGTCAAAGGTCAACAGCCAAATGGCATGCAATCTTATTGGCGTAACTATCTGGTAGTGCCCAAGTCTTTCCTTCGCTATGGCCCAGGAATTAAATGCGTGAGACAGAGCTAAGCAATCCTGCAATCAGCATCTACACATGCTCCCTGAAGCAATGTGCTTTAGTTATTTGTTGCTATTATATGATCGCATCGAGTTGAATAATGGGGCAACCTTTCCATAATGCTGATCCCATTGGCATGACCCCTTTTCCCATTGTTCACCGTCTAATTCACATGTCACACCAACAATTTGCATTTTAACAGCACCTTTCGACATAAAAAATGTCCACAAGGTGCTTCATTGAAGCACAATTAGCCAGAATTAACACCAAGCCAAAGAAGGTATGAGGAGGGACAGCTAAAAGTTTGCTCAAAAAGATAGGTTTTAAGGAGCGAAAGAGAGACAGAGAGTCTGAAAGGCTCAGGCAGGCAATTCTAGAGCTTTCAGCCGAGTCAGCTGAAGGCACGGCTGTCAGTGGTGAGGCAAAGAAAATTGGGCCAGTGCGGACTTGATGGGCTGAAGAGCCTCCTTCTGTGCTGTAGGGATTCTATAATTCTACGAAGGTGGTATCCTAGTTTAAATGGGAAGATAGGACTTGATGGTGGTACCAGGCCCCAATGGTCTGGAATGTCAGTGAGAGGCGTCAGGCCTCCACGAGCTGGATCCTGGGCTCGGAGACCACTAACCTGAAGCTGATCAATCCCTTCCAAGTGCCAGGAATGTGCCTCATGTCAAAGGAAGAGCCTGCTGTTAAGATTGGATTTTCCAGGTGATTCCTCCGCACCTCCCCTGGCTCTCCATTCATAACGACCTGAGTTGTTTAATTTTCACAGTATAGTATTTCTATTCATAATTAGAAGGTAGATAGATTTGGAGGAGGATTTGTCCAGGGTTGAGTTATGTTTCTCAGGCATTTCTTTCTGCGGGACACTTCAAAAATCAAAGTGCAGCATTGCATAGCAATTATTTTCCAGCACAATGTTGTTATATTAACAGCAGTATGATAAAATCTCTTAAAGTACTGACTGGATAGACTGTCTGGACTTGTACGAGTTTCCTTGCATCCACTTGCCAGATTCTGACACCTGTATTCACACACCACAGGATACTTCGGTTCCTGTTTGCTGCCTTACAAGTGATTGTCTCAAGGGACCAAAACACAGTCTGACCGTAAATGGCAGTGACTCACTGTGCATTAATCTCCCTGTTCAGCTCAGTCGCTGTTTTGCCCCTCTCGTGCACTCTGACTTTGAAAGCAATGGCTCATATATACAACGAGCCAATTCGGTCAAGTGCAGGGCAGCAGCCCGGGGTGTCGCAGACTAGTTCACCGGACTTCCTCAAGTGGAATGAATGGGCGGAAAATGTGGTTGGTTGTACACAATTGCAAAAGTTTCCCAAAGTATTTACATTGGCAGGACCAATCACCCTTCCATGTTCTGCTGACAAGCTTATCTGGGCTTCAGAATGGTATCCGGCCACGTGTTGGCTGCAATTGCCGTTGGTCCTGAGATGATGCCTTGGTCTTCTTCCAAAAGGAAGAGTGAGGAACTTTCAAGCATTCCTGGCCCTCTCCACCAATCTGTCTGCTGAAGTACAAGCCGTGCAGAGAGGTTTTTGACAATAAGCACAGTTGATAAAGCACCAGCATTGTGACATTGAGAATTATATTGTTGTGTAGTTTCTTGTTATAACCAATATAAAATGTCTTGCAAGACCTGTTAACATTGAGTATCCTGCTGAGTAATCAGCATGAATGGCCATATCTGTATTAAACAGTTCATCCTTGTCTTGTGATGGATATCTTTTGGTGATTTATTTCGGATCTTTTTGTTGCAGTTATCAAAAGGGAATGTGTCTGTGCCAGGAACCAGAATCCTTGCAAACTATTTGTGCCCAGTAGGGCAGATTGCCCTGAATCTGTGCTCAGGGACATGGGATCTTCCAGGCAGAGGGAATATCAGTGATCATGCTGTTACTTTGGTGAAAGTAACTTTCCTGTAGGGAGAGATGGCACAGGAATTAGACTGCCTGCAGTGAGTTGGAAGGTGAAGTAAACCAATGCTGATAATTACTCCATAGATTCCCACAGTGCAGAAGGAGGCCATTCGGCCCATCAAGTGTGTACTGACCCTCCGAACGAGCCGGGTATCCAACGCTATCGCCGTAACCCTGTGCATTAATCATGTCCAATCCACCTAAACTGCACATCTTTGGACTGTGGGAGGAAAGCGGAGCACCCGGAGGAAATCCACGCAGAATCAGGGAGAATGTGCAAATTCCACATGGCCAGTCATCCAAGGCTAGAATCGAACCCGTCTCCCTGGTGCTATGAGGCAGCAGTGCTAACCACTGTGTTGCCACCTCAATACGATGGAGGATGTTTGCCATTTGTCCCATCTTTTCTTGCCTGTCATCTGCACAGTCCTGTTGGATGTTCCAAATATATTCCCATTATCTTTACAATGAAACGACTTGCATTTATATAGCATTTTTCACATCCTTAGGACACTTCCCAGCCAATTAATTACTTCTGAAGTGTAGTTATTTTAGCAGTGTAAAGGGCAGCACGGTGGTGCAGTGGGTTAGCAGTGCGGACTCACAGCACCGAGGTCCCAGGTTCGATCCCGGCTCTGGGTCACTGTCTGTGTGGAGTTTGCACATTCTCCCCGTGCTTGCGTGAGTCTCGCCCCCACAACACAAAAATGTGCAAGCTAGGCGGATTGGCCACGCTAAATTGCCACACTACGACGCCTGTTCGGGTACACAGGGAGAATTCAGAATGTCCAATTCACCTAACAAGCACATCTTTCGGGATGTGTGGAAGGAAACCGGGAACCCAGAGAAAACCCACGCAGAAACAGAGAGACTCCGCACAGACAGTGACCCAAGCCGGCAATCAAACCCAGGTCCCTGGCGCTGTGAAGCAATATTCTCCCTCATCCCGTTTGAATACTGCTGTGGGATCTTTACGCAGGTAGATGGGGCTTTCATTTAAAGGTATGTCCGATGGTGGAGCCTCAGACAGTGCAGCACTGTACCATCTCGAAACATTGGCGTGGATTATGTGCTCATCGAGTCCTGAACTGTGAGTGCTTGTAACTTAATCAAGAATAACACTGGAAATGCTGCAACACAGCTTTCATCTTGCAGTCCTCTTTACTTGATTGACTGTTGGTAGATTTGTAACAGCTATCACTATGAGGTATGGCTGAAGTCACGGTGGACCAGCCTTGAGATGCCAAGAATCATATCCTTCTAATGCCCAACATGGGACCTTCCCCTTGTTGCTTCCACTAAGATTGGGGTGGAAGTTTGCTTAATTACGCGTGGTGCAATTATTTTAATTATAATTTAATGCTCATTTGAAATCCTGACACCATTGGATATTAATGTACCGTTTGCCACTCGACAAGCTACTTCAATTTCATTAATGACCCTTTGCCCAGACAATCATTTTTGCTAATTTCCCTTGACCATTCTGCGTATTGCTGTGTGCATACTGATGTAACCCGTGATTTCAACTTGGTTTCCATTCTCGCATTAACTTTCCACATCTATTTCATCTGGAGATTCATGGCCACACAGATTGCCGTTGCAAAATTATTCATCACTGCCCACCAGTGAGATCAGCCACCAAGAGCCTTGTCTCTCTCAGCTTTTTGAAGGAGGCTTGTTGAAGGCACAGCAGTATTGGGGCAGGGGTAGGCCATATAGCCCCTTGGCCTATTCTTCCATTCTGTAAGATCATGTCTGATCTTTTCCTTCATGGGCACTTTCCCACCTTACCGCCATATTCCTCGATGCCCCTAACATCCAAGGATTTATTGTACTCAGACTTGAATGTACTCTGGGTGGGATTTGCAAGCCCGCCATGATGGGTTCCCACACTAGCGATGACTGCCAACCAGCTAAAGGTCCATTGACTTTGGGGGTGGTGGGCAGAGCCAGATGATGCCCCTAGCGGGCAGGACCTGAAAATTCTGGCCAGTGACGGAGCATCCACAGCTATCTGGGATAGCTAGAATTTAAAATATCCATAACCCACCGAGTATTTACCCCTTATCCCAAACATTCTGAGTCCATGGCCCCAATATATTGATTGAGATAAGTTTATTGAGTGGGGGAGCAAAGTGGTGTGTGGAGGAGGGTGAATGGGGACAGGGTTTTGAGGAGGGCAACAGAATTCTTGGTTAACAAGAGCAGAGGATGCTGGGAAAACTCAGCAGGCCTGGCAGCATCTGTAAGGAGAGAAAACAGAGCTAATGTTTCGAGTCCTTTTGACATTTCTTCAGAACTGAAGAGAGGGAGAATGTGTTCAATATTAAAGTGTAGCTTGGAGAGATTGCAACATGATTCAGCAACTTTAAAGATAGATGGCCTGATGTGGGAGTGGGGGCGGGGGTGAGGGGAGGAGGGTTGCATTGAGATTGAGGCAATATATGTGCGGTATAGTTTTTTTTTTAAAAAAGGGTTTAAGATAGAGGAGAAATTCTTGGCTTTTTGATTTCAACCTTGGAAACTAGTATCCAGCAACAACAACTTGCATTTCTCTCGCACCTTCAGAGAAAGAGACCATCTTGATGCATTAACAGAAGAGTTGACACCAAGCCAAATAAGATGATGTTGGGGCAGAGCTGGTCAGAAAAGAGGGTCTTCAGAAAGGGGAAGGAAAGAGGCAATTCTGGAGCTTAGGGCCAAGGAACCGAAGAGACGGCCGCTGATGGTTTACGACTGGGAAACGTAAGAGACCGCAATTGGAGTCACATTGAGATCTGGGAGTATTGTAGGGCTGGGGAGGTATTGGGAGATGGGGCAGGGAGAAGCCATGGAGAGACTTGAACACAACGAGAATTTTAAAATTGAAACAAAAGTGTGTTAATGTGTCTGAGAGACTAGCAGAGAGAGAGAGAGAGGAACTGCAGTTGAACAGGTTAGGAGTTTATGCATTGATATCCCACAGTGTAATTTCAGGGTCCTCATGGCTAATTTGTCCTGATTACCAAAATGATGTTGTTGTGCTTCTGCCATTTTGAACGCCTTCCAAGATATTTGTTTTTATTCTAAAAAGAAAAGCTTTCGCTTGAACGTTTTGAAGATAATTGAATTTAAATGAGCACAACACTTCAGTGCCGCGCATTTGAACTGTTTGTAAATGAGGAGTGTGTGGGTTATATTGGTGCAGATGTTGCGGGATCTCGAGGCAGCTGGGCCAGTGACGACTATAATGAGGACGATGCGTATAATTGGCTTCCAGGTGTCTTTGTAATTAAAGCAATTAATGAAAGTTGAGCTTTGGCTATTGAAAAGCTCCAAATATTGACTTCATAGGAACGCCAATCAGCGTGATCTCTGTCAGTTTTCTCCCAAATGATAAGTGCTTTTATATCGATCTTTATGCAGCGCTCAAAATAAATTCTCCCTGTCTGAATTTTACTTACAAATGCGCATTTGAATTCTAAAAGACCTGCAGTTTTACTCAAATTGCCGAGAACGCTCAGCACCGGAACAGTCCATTCGGCCCGACACTTCCATGCGGCATTAATGCTCCACACCAGTTTCCTTCTATCTGCCTCCACCTAACTTCATCAGCATATCCTTCTACTCCATTCTCCCTCATTTCCTAACCAGGGCCCCTTCAAACGCATCTATTCTATTCGCCTCAATGATGTGTGGCAGCAAGTTCCACATTCTAACCACTCTCTCGATTAAAGGCGTTTCTCCTGAATTCCTATTGAATTTATTAGTGACGAGCTTATATTTATGGCCTCTAGTTTTTGTGTCTGCTACAAGTGAGAACATCTTATCATATAGTAACATAATCACTCTATCATATTATTAGTGTATCATAATTAATTATTACATTTTCATAAATCTCTCTTTCTTGCACAGTTCTATTAACGTAGTGATTGCTTTTCCAAGAGGGTCCTGTCCGTAGGTTCCCGTAACAGCCTCCCCGAACAGGCGCTGGAATGTGGCGTCTAGGGGCTTTTCACAGTAACCTCATTTGAAGCCTACTTGTGACAATAACCGATTTTAATTTCATTTAATTTCATTAATGGGGGAGTCCACGAGATGGACAATGCTTAGCTTGTTCAATCTAGTGCCAGAGACGAAGAAAAGAAATAGGCCTCAATTTGCATCATGGCCCAAAGTTCTTGGACATGATCTTAAATATACGATGTTTAAAACAACATTAGTTTCCTTCATCCTGCTGATTTTGTCTGTTTGAGATTGTTTTTAGTTACTGGCATCATAGAATCCCGACAGTACAGAAGGAGCTCATTCGACCCTGTGAGTCTGTGCTGACCCTTCAAAAGAGCACCCCACCTAGGCCCAAACCCCGCTTTAGCCATATATCCCACCCAACCTTTGGACACTAGGAGCAAATTTAGCATGGCCAATCCACCTAACTTGCACATCATTGGACTGTGGGAGGAAACCGGAGCACCCGGAGGAAACTCACGTTGACACAGGAAGAAATTGCAAACTCCACACAGTCAGTCACCTGAATCGAACCCAGGACCCTGGCATTGTGAGGCAGCAGTGCTAACCACTGTACCGCCTCCAGTACGAGTGAGCTTTGTTGGGAAGATAATGCGAAAGAGAAGAAAGGGATTTGGCTTCCTGTAATACACCTTCGGGGAGTTCCAGTTTAAAATGGATAGTCAATTCATGGCTGCCCACTTTGAGCTGAGCCCCCGGATCAGTTGCAATTCCAGAAGCCGATGTTGAGCTTCAGAATCACAGGAGATGAAAATTCGGCATTTTTGGTCATGGGTGGGCATTTGGGGTCTCTCGCGACCAGTTGAAAATCCACTCCAGCGGGTAATATTGCTGTCACACATGTGGTCTTTGTATTACTCCAGTCAGTTTAACATAATGAACAGGAGGAATGGAATAGCTGACACCTGGTCCTATGAATAGTCACGTTACTTCACTCTCGGGGAAACAGCTGACTAATTGGCCGCCCTTTTCTCTTTTACCTCACAGCTGCAGCTCCAAAGATCAAACCACTGAAGAGTGATGTGGTGGTGAACGAGGGGAAAAAGCTCGTATTGAGATGTGAAGCCATTTCAGGCTATCCACAGCCCACCTTCAAATGGTATAAGGATGGAAAAGAGCTGATCGGCAATAAAAAATCCAAGGAGATCAGGATTAAGAAAAAGAAAAGGTATGGCCAGTTCTGAATAGGGTATCTTTCTGTAATTACTGTTGGTTCATCAGTTGCTTCATCCAATGTATCTCCTGGTCAAATGGGCAGTGTCCTCGCTTTATTTGTCAATTGACCAATCTCTCTTTATTTAACTAGAAATACACCCTGCTGTACTTTCCATCTCTTGGACACAGTGGCAGAGTGTTTATGGTCCTGGTTCAGTACCCTGGAGGTTTCAAAAGCCTACTTGTCCCAGGATATCAAGCTGCATGGTTGAATTAAATAAATGTGGCAATTTGGGGATTAGCACCTAAAAGGCACGCAAGTTTCAAGTGAAAATCCAAGTACTCACTAATGTCCTTTGCTGCAACCCTGCTTAACACATGAAACCAGTCCTACCCTAAAGAGGCATCTAGATGGATACATGAATAGGGAGTAAATAGAGGGATATGGAAGGGCAGAAAGTTTTTTTTAGTTCGGGCATCATGATTGGCACAGGCTTGGAGGGCTGAAGGGTCTGTTCCTGTGCTGCACTTTTCTTTGTTCTTTGTCCCGATTCTCACCGTATTTTGCGTCTTCATCACCACTCTCATTGGTGGCTAACGTCGGATAAAAATTGCCTCCTAGGAGTCTGAATATTTTCCCCTATCTCTCTCTTTTTTCTCTCTCTCTATGTTCCACGAAATAGGTGGTGATTTAACATTGAACTGCATCGTGCTCCCAGGATCACTGGGGCTAGATTCATAATCACACCCTTTCTGAATGTTCCCTGAAGTATTCTTTTCTGTCTAACCACCACAAATGACTTACTTTATGCTCTATAAATCCCTCTAAACTATCCTTCAGAGGGAAGTAAAGCTTCAGCAACTGTCTGTTGTGGTATTTAGCCAAAGGATGGACTGCCTTGCGCTTCTTTCTTCGAGTTATTGTTGCGGCTGATATTAACTCAAAAAGCTCTGTAAATGAGGGTTTGAAATCAATTTGCTGGGGTGTAAAGAGTTGGTGCAGATTAACTACCTTCAACGTGTGGGGGAACACATCTGCTGGATGTTACTTCAAAGCTGGGCAACTGATCTGACTGTGTCAGAGTCCCACTGGGTGAGTTAGTTTCAATTTATCGTCCTCATCTCTGGATCTCAGTTCAATCCACCTTTAACCTTCAAAGCTGGGGCAACAGTGAGTGACAGGTGGATGGGTCAGAGTGTGAATAGGCTGGAGAGCCTATGGTCTGGATGGGCATTGCAGTAGTGACGAGTTAAGGATGGACGTCGACAATATTTTGTCAAATGTGGAAGAAGGCAGGCAATCTCCACCAACTCTTTACACCCCAGCAAATTGATTTCAAACCCTCATTTACAGAGCCCTCCATTCTCTCACACCCAACAACAACTGCATCAGGGTTGATTACAAGCTTAGAGAGAAGAGCCTTGAAAAGGGACAGAAAAGCAGAGAGGTTCAGGGAGGGAATTGCGGAGATAGGACGTCGGTAGTTTAAGGCACAGCTGCCAATGGTGGGGCCGAGAGAATGGGGGATATTCTGAAATGAAAATTGAAGGAACACAATGTCCTTGAGGAGCTGGCAGGATTTGGAAGGGAGGAGTCTGGAAGAGGACTTAAACATGAGGAAGAGAATTTGGGTGTCGAGGTCTGAAAATATAGGGAGACGGGTTAGGATCTGGATGAATTTTGTACGAATTCAACCTAAGACTGCAGTGCAAGTCGAGTCTCGAGGTAACCGCTGGACAAAGGTTTTGACAGCAGGAAAATGAAGGCATCGACAGAGATGGATACGTCTATGGTACATCTATGGCTACAAGAAATCAAATGAGGAAACCATTTTGAAGTTCAGCTGTGTTATTCAGTTAGTTTTAAACTCACAAAGGACTAACTCATATGTACTCGTAAAAGGGAACACTCTGTAATAATGCAGCATTGCAGCTCCATTATCTTTTCAATTGAAGATGGTGCATGATGGAGCTAAAGGACTATTGATTTGCAATGAAGGACTGGCAGTACCAAACACTATTTTGTTCCCTTACTTTGTATTACAGTGCCTGATAAAAATGCATTAATATTACCATGCATATTTTCTTTTAAAATCTGCCTTGTTATTGATTTTGGAATGTGCTTGCTTGAAAAATGAATGCTGATGTCATCCTTTAAGGAGCAATGGGTGAGCGATTTCTCAAAGAGTAACAGGTTGAGAGGCTCGATTAATCTGTACTGAATGGTTCTGAGGCTGAGAGACTTCAGTTAGAAGGATTGATTGATGAAACTTGGGTCTCTTATCCACAGCAAAAAGAAGGTTGAGGGAGGGGGTTTGATAGAGGCATTCTAGACAGAGCGGATAAGGAAAAACTGTTGACATTGATGCAAGTGTTGAGCACCAGAGGACGTCAACTTAAGGTGATTGTCAAAAGAACCAAAGGCGACTTGAGGGAAAATGTTTTTAGTCAACAAATAGTTGGAACTGGAATGCATTGCCTGATAGTGTGGTGGAGGCTGATTCATCTGTGGCTTTCAAAAGGAAATTGGATACTTATCTGAAGAGAATAACAGAAAGCAGGGCTACTGTGAAAAGGCAGGGAAGCGGGATTAGCTCTTGGTGAGAGCTGGCATGGACACAAAAGGCTGAATGGCCTCCTTCTGTGAGGCAACCACTCCTTCTTCGGCAATCACTCACTAATGAGTGTGATTGTCCACCTAACAAACTCTGTGTTACTGGTTGTGGGTTCTTACAGAGCTGATGAGCCCGAACCTAGAGACGCATCTTCGAACGCAGTTAGCAGGTGTTTCCGGGAGGTGGGATCGGGCCTTGGACTCTAGATCATGGGTATTCCTTTCTTAGCCTCTTTTTCAGGGCCTCCTCTTGCCTTCGGGAATCCTCGAAGAATTGTGTTCCTTCAGTCAGGAGGTTCCTCCAAGTAGGTCTCTTCTGTGCAAACGTCGCGCAGGCGTTGGCTTATATGTTGAATTTCTTGAGGGAAGCCTTCAGGATGCCTTTGACGATTTCCTTTGTCTGCCTCTTGTTGGGAAGCTTTTCATGAGTTAGGCAAAGCTGATTTTCTTTGGCAGTTCAGACTCTGACATCCTAAGCACATGGCCGGACCTGGTTTTGGATGATCATGGCCTCGATGCTGGTGCTCTTGGCTTGTTCAAGGACACTGGTGTTAGTTTGCTGATGATTGCACAATGTTCAGCACCAGACAACATGCAAGTGCAGCAAGACCTGGACAATATCCAGGCTTGGGCTGACAAGTGGCAAGTTACATTCGCACCACACAAGTGAAATGAAATGAAATGAACGTGTCAGCCAATGAGCATCTCCAACAAGAGAGAATCAAACCATCACCCCCTTGACATTAATTGGCATTACCATCACTGAATCCCCCACTATCAACGTCCTGGTGGTTACTATTGACCACAAACTGAACTGGACTAGCCATATAAATACTGTGGCGACGAGAGCAGGACAGAGGCTAGGAATCCTGCGGCAAGCAACTCACCTCCTGACTCCCAAAAGCCTGTCCCCATCTACAAGTTAGGAGTGTGGTGGAATAATCCCCACTTTCCTGGATGAGTGTAGCTCCAACAACACTCAAGAAGCTCGACACCATCCAGGACAAAGCAGCCCCGCTTGACTAACACCCTTTCCACAAGCATTCACTCCCTCTACCACCGATGCATAGTAGCAGCGGCGTGTACCATCTACAAGACGCACTGCAGGAATTCAAGACTCCTTAGGCAGCACCTTCCAAACCCACGACCATGACCATCAGGAAGGACAAGGGCAGCAGATACATGGGAATTCCACCACTTGAAAGTTCCAAGTCACTCACCATCGTAACATGGAAATATATTGCCATTCCTTCACTGTCGCTTGGTGAAAATCCTGGAACTCCCTCCCTAACAGCACTGTGGGTGTACTTACACCATATAGATTGCAGCTGTTCAAGACGACAGCTCACCACCACCTTCTCAAGAGCAATTATGGATAGGCAACAAATGCTGGCCTAGCCAGCAAAACGCACAGCTAAAAAAAAATTAATTAAAAAAAATATGTCTGGTCCTCCCAGCTGATGCGGAGAATCTGGGCGGACTTCTCCGGCTGCGTCCGCCCCGCGACCAGAGAATCCCACCCAAGATCAATGGAGTTCTCCATTTTGCGTGGCTCACCTGTGGCGTTCTTGCGGCGGGCATGGTGGGAGATTCCAGCTCTCTGCCCCAGACAGCATTGAAGGTACCTCTCTAGGGTCTTGAAAAGTACGTAGCCCAAGTTTCTGAGACAGTTGGGAGGATGACTGAGGATGACTGCCTTGTCCATGAGGATCTTAGCGTCAGCACGGATGACATGGTCTCAAAGCCCACATCCTTAGGCGATCGAAGGAAGTACTTGACGATTGGATGCAATGTTGGATCTTCGCATCAATATCAGCCTTAGAAGAGAGGTGGTTCCCCAGGTATGGGAAATGTTCCACGTAGGGCTTCTTCATTGATCTTGATGGAGGGAGAGACTGGATCTTGCTCTGGGGTGAGTTGGTGAAAGATTTGAGTCTCCCTGAGGTTTGAGTCTGAGACTCTTTGGTAAGCTTCTGCGAAGGTGTCAAGTATGGCTGGGAGATTATCTTCTGAGAGAGTGGAGATGGTGATGTCATCCACATACTGAAGTTCCACAAGTGATATCATGTCACTTTCTTCCTGGACTTAGACCGGTTGAGGTTCAAATGTTTTCCGTTCACCCTGTAGATGGTGTCCACTCCACTGGGAAGCTTGTTCTTGATAATGTGAAGGATTGTGCTGATGAAGATGCAGAAAAGAGTGGGGGCGATAACGCATCGCTGCTTGACTCAGTATTGACCTCGAAGGTATCTGTCTTATTTCCATCGTGAGGATTGTATCTGACATCCTGTCATTGAGGAGTCGGAGGATGTTGATGAATTTCTCTGGACAGCCAATCTTTGACAGAATCTTCTATTGCACTTGCTGATTGACTGCGTCAAAGGCCTTGGTCAAATCAATGAAGGCCATGTAGAGTGGTTGATGTTGCTCCTGACATTTCTCTTTAAGTTGCCGAACAGCGAAAACCATGTTCGTTGTTCCGCGGTTCGGTTGGAAACCCCACTGGCTTCCGGAAGGATTTCTTCAGAGACTGGGAGAAGGTGGCTAACGAGGAATTGGGTGATTATCTTCCTGGCAATGGCGAGTAGGGAGATTCCTCAGTAGTTCGTAGAGTCCACCGTGTCTCCGTTGTTGAAGTTGGTGGCAATGGGGGCATCCCTGACACTACAGGCCAAATGACCTCCTGTGTGGCAACCACTCTATGACCACAGTCAATGAATAAATCTGAGTTCAGTTACCTTTTTCAATTGTTCCAATTTCCGTTCTTGAAGTCTTCTATTTTGATGTGCCCCTCATAATCCCGCAAATTTCTCCATGAGTGACGAGACCGTGAATGGGACATTTGGAATGATTTTGAATGATAACTCAGGCTAGTGTTTCCAATCTTCACTTTACAGACACTGAGGTGGATTGTAGCACCCCGTTCACTTCTTTGGCTCAAATCAGGTAACTCAGCACAGACGGGATTCTCTCTTGTCGATTTGGATTTTACATTGGAACTCCCCCCCCCCCCTCCCAATGCTGCCGGGAAACCTGTAGGTGGGGGTGGGCCATTAGCTGGAAAAGAGACTGCCAATGGCTGGAGAATTCCGGTCAATGTTTCCCATGGCCTCAGGACATCCCAAAGTGATTAACGCCCAATATAAAGTGAAGTGTAGTCACTGTTGTAATGTAGGAAACATGGCCAATTTGTGCACAGCAAGGTCGTTCAAAGTGCTTATGCCCCGATGGTCTGTTTTAATTAAGTACATTGAGGGATAAATATTGGGCAGAAAACCCGTGAAAGCTCCCTTGCTCGTTTTTGCATAGTACCGTGACACATTTTACGAGAGGACAGACTCAACCAGAGCTTATTGTCTCCTTTGAGAGGTGGCAGCTGTGGCAGTGCAGCGCTCCCTCAGCACTGTGCTGGAGTGTTAAAACCAGATTATGTTCTCGAGTCTCTGGAGTGGGAAGTAAGAGAATGTCATCCTTTGAATCAATCCGTCGTGGCCATGGGTTCGAGTCCTATGATTGCTTGGATCATTTAAAATTTACAGCGGCCGATATCTACGATGGGTGTTGTGTCCTGTCATTCTCCACCTAACCTCCTGCTCCCCTTTGGGCACTCAATGGAGAACAGACAAATGATGCAAGGTGCTGATAATGGAAAATACTTCCCTCTTTTATCTTTGCCACTTAAAGGTTTGTCGCTGATTAAAGGGTGACAGACTTGCAGTCTTGTCTTTGTCAAAGGGGAGTTGCTGTCTAACCTCAAATATACCCCCATTCCCACCTCATTGATTCACAAAGTGTCGGTAATTTATTGCCCCATTAGGTTTCCCTTCTCCAAAAACACCCAAAATAGAAACAGAAAATGCTGGAAAAGCTCAGCAGGCCTGGCAGCATCTGTGGCAATAGAAACAGATTTGAATCTGTAAGACTCTTCTTCAGAGCTGGGGAGGGGGAGAAACGTGATGAATGTAGATACCGTTTAAGAGAGAGGGGGGGGGGGGGGGGGCGAAGGGGATGGGAAAAAAATAGAAGGTCAGGGATAGCGGATCTCAGGTGAGATTTGACAAAGGTGTCATGGACACAAGACAAAGGGAGTGTTGATGGGCATGTTAAAGACTGAAGAAGGCGCTGTTAGTGCCATAAATGTGTTGATGGCAGAACAAGCATCAGCAACAAGATGCAATGCTCCAATGAAGCCCAGAGGAGGAACAGCACCTCGGCTTCTGATTAGGCCCTTCCCCGCCTTGACATTGAGTTCAACAATTTCAGACCATGAACCTCTCCTCCATCTGAACACTCTACATTTGTTATTTATGTCAACTAACACCACTGCAGCACAGTAGCATTGTGGGTAGCACAATCGCTTCACAGCTCCAGGGTCCCAGGTTCAATTCTGGCTTGGGTCACTGTCTGTGCGGAGTCTGCACATCCTCCCCGTGTGTGCGTGGGTTTCCTCCGAGCGCTCCGGTTTCCTCCCACAGTCCATAGATGTGCAGGTTAGGTGGATTGGTCATGATAAATTGCCCTTAGTGTCCAAAATTGCCCTTCGTGTTGGGTGGGGTTACAGGGTTATGTGGATAGGGTCGGGTGCTCTTTCCAAGAACCGGTGCAGACTCGATGGGCTGAATGGCCTCCTTCTGCACTGTAAATTCTATGAAATTGTCTGTTTGATCCATTCTTGCAGGCAGCCAGTTTCTTATGAGATTGGTTACTACCATTGAGCCATCTGCATTGTGCACTGCTGCAATCCAGTTGCAAACTGGAAATTTCAACGAAACCCTCTCATTCACCGCTATTGGATAGGTACATGGATTCCGGTAGAATGATGGGGTGTAGATTAATTTGTTCTTAATCTAGGACAAAAGTTCGGCACAACATCGTGGGCCGAAGGGCCTGTTCTGTGCTGTGCTGTATTTTCTATGTTCGCTTTTCTATCTTGACCCCCTCTTTTTATCCAATTTTTTTGCCCCCCCCCCCTTCCAACCACAGGACCACCTGCCACTTGTTCTCAAGTTTGGCCTTCACAGTGACCCGACTCTCGTCCGGCTATTCTTTTTTATTTCAGATTTCCAGCATCTGCAGTATTTTGCTTTCATATTCGCACAAAACCATTATGTTTCTGGGTGAGAGCATAAAGTGGGCAATATCCATTCAGCTACGCTTGAGACATCTCCCTCCAGCAATGTGGAACTTAGGAGAGCTTTTGCACGGTCGGCCAGCATCGATAGTTTCATACTCGGGCACACACGGGCTGTCCGTCTTGATCAGACCTCACCCTGTCGGGTTTGTTGAAAGGTTTGTGGGGACCTCTGTGGATGACGGTATGAGTACCGTGATGAGAGACATCATATCCAGCAGCCCAGTGGTGCTTTGACAAACAATCTGCTCGCTGTTAGATCGGCAACTGACTGGAACATCACCACACATCAAATTGAAATGTGGAACTCAAAGGCTTCCAACATCTGGTGATGAGCAGCATGTTCAAAACATTTGAAAGAAACTTTGGACGCAAATTTCATTCCCAGCTTAGCGTTAAACATTAAGTGGAAAAGATTTAAAATCAGTGAGATCCTGCTCACTCCCTTTCCAGTCCCCCAAAGTTTTGATAATGCATCCTGTTGTCTGAAAGCAACCAGCACACATGCATTTATAAATGAATCACAAGAAAAATGTGATGAATATTTCATGTTGCATGTGGCTCTTAATGTGTTTCACCGTGGGGTTAAGACTGCCTTTCTTCATCTTTGAGGTAGTGCACAGTTTGCTCTGCTGCTGAGCAGTGGGATATGGTTTTGCTTCTACAATTAGCTTGTATTTATGTTTTAATTTTTCATGCACACAGGTGCACACAATATGTGCATGTTCGCATGTCCTTCCTCTCTCTGCTGCATTGTTGATGGAGGGGGAGAAAATGGCTGTCACTATTATGAGGTTATGCTCCCCCCCCCAACCCCCCTTCCCCCGAGAGAGAGAAGGCAAATCAGAGAGCAGAGTAAGCTTAAGCACGCAAGAATGCTTGAATCGAGACTGACGTGGGCTGAAACCCTTGCCACCAAACCACTTTACAAACATTCGACTGTGACTAGAGCTCTTAAAACGCTGGGCGCAATTCTCCCAAAAGAATTTCCAAGTGTGGCCTCCGGAGGGATGGCACTGCCAGGGTGCCAGGGGCCAATGCTATGGCACTGCCATGCCCCCCGGCCACCCGGGGGCTACATTGTCCTCAGAGTGCCCAGGCCTGTTCATTACGTCTTGTCTCCGCCAAGAGTAATTCCTGCCGGGTTCACTCTGCACCGGCGGCTGGGGGGTGGTTATGGGGCTGGTGGGGGGCAGTAGAATTCCATAAGCCAGGAGAATCTGGCTTCAGATAGGCCCAGCATATTTAAAATTATGATTTAAATATGCTACTCTGGTTGATGCCCCAGAAACTAAGTTTGTAATTAAGTGCGGTTTTGGGCACGTTTGGCGGGCTGTTTCTCAGCAGCTGCAGTGCTGAGATTCACCCTGCTATTCACCGGCACTTTGTCGGTTTTTTGGGACTCTGAGAGTTACTCCCTGCTGAGGCCATACTTAGTCGATTCTCGCCACCACAACAGGTTCCTCACAGATCTGCCACTATTTAGACCAGCAGCCACGATGTCTGCATCCCTCCCACCTGCTTTCAGGCCCCTCCTGCTTTTTGGAACCTGCCTCTATCACCCCTCTCCCCCCAACCTCCTTGTGGCCCCCGGAGCTTCCCCTCACCCACCTTCAAATGGACAGTGCCTGACCCCTGGTAGTGCCAACCTGGCAGCTGAGCACCTTGGCACTGCCAGCCTGGCACACATGGCAGTGCCACCCGGCAACCCTGGCAGTGCCAAAGTGTCCAGGTGTCACTGCCAGGGTGCCAGGCTGGAAGAGCCAAGATGCCTGGGTTCCAGCGAAGGGCTAGGGTACCACCCTGCCCTTTTCCTGACCACCCGGGCATCTCGCAGGTGCAGTTGTCAACTTCCAGTCGCGGGTGAACGCGACGTCCAGGGAATTAAATGCGGCTTATTTAAAGATAATGATCTGGATCACGGCCTGCGAGGGTTCACCACCCGGCACAAACCCCGTTTCGGGATTCCCCTGCTATTCTCCTAATCTAGCGGGATTTATGTCGGGCACAAAGCAGCCAGAAAATCGCCTCCATTATTGATTCTTCCTTGGCCAGTTTTAGAGAGTGTACAGAAATGAAGGATGTCAGAGCTGGAGAACTTGCCTATCTTTGAAAGAAAATCTCATCATCAAGCAAGCGTCACTTAGTTAGATGTGGAATTAACTTTTCTGTCTAACCCAACAAGGTTTTTAAGGCCCAAAGACTGAGTATTTTTAGTTAGTGCGTTACTTCTGACTGGTCAGACTCTATCGTGGTGTGTTTTTAAAATTCATTCATGCGCTGTGAGCATCGTTGAATGTGCCAACATTTGTTTCCCATCCATAATTGCCCTTGAGAAGGTGGTCGTGAACCACTTTCTTGAACCGTTGCAGTTCCTGTGGGGTGTAAGTATATCCACAGTGCAGTTAGGGAGCATGGTCCAGGATTTTGACCCAGCAACAGTGAAGGGACAGCGAGATATTTCCAAGTCAGGGTGGTGTTTGACTTGGAGGGGAACGTGCAAGTGGTGGTATTACCAGGTAGCTCCTGTCACAGGATGTTGGTAGTAGGGGGTTCAGTGATGGTAATGCTATAGAATGTCAACAGGAGACGGTTAGATTCTCTCTTGACCGTGGTGGTCATTGCCTGGCACTTGTGTGGCACAAATGTTACTTGCCACTTGTCAGCCCAAGCCTGGATATTGTACAAGTGTTGCATTTGGGCATGGACTGCTTCAGATGTGAGCTGTGTCTTAATGATACACCTTTTGTAAAGGATGTCTGGGTTACAAGACTGAGGCGTCAGAGAAAATTGCAGCATTTCTACACAAAATAATCCTGCTACATTCATAATTTAAATTGAACCAGATTTCCAGTGTGAAAAGCTTAATTTTCTCCATTATTGTTGAAGTAATTTGCTATTATCTGAGAGGCATGCAGTCGTTTAGCATTCATGTAATGGTGAATACTTTGGCCCTGCAGCATTTATCATTTTTATCATTGTCTAATTTGCAGACCAAATTAGTCCAAAAACTAGTGCAAGGAAATCAATTCAGCTCCCGACTGTCCTGAGTCCCATCCACCGCCCGATTGTAATGACACCTATTTATCGGGGGCAAGGTGGTCAGCACTGCTGCCTCACAGCTCCATGAGCCCGGGTTCAATTCCGGCCTTGGGTCACTGACTGTGTGGAGTTTGCACGTTCTCCCTGTGTCTGCGTGGGTTTCCTCCGGGCGCTCCGGTTTCCTCCCACAGTCCAAAGATGTGCAGGTTAGGTGGATTAGCCGTGATAAATTGCCCCTTGGTGTAAAGGTTAGGTGGAGTTACTGGGATAGGGTGGAGGTGTGGACTTAAGTAGGGTGCTCTTTCCAAGGGCTGTAAAGGCTCGATGGGCTGAATGGCCTCCTTCTGCACCACAGGGATTCTTTGATGATTCTATTGTACTGACTTCACTGCAGTGATGCCCAATCAGCTGTTCAGGTGTTTATTGGCTTTCTGCTCCTCCTGTTATCTGTCCCAAGGTGAAATTGACTTCTGACTGATTTTACAGAAAGGAATCGGAACTCCAGATAAGGAAAGTGAAGCCATCACATGCTGGAGAATACACGTGTGAAGCTGTCAATCAACAGGGTGAAGACCGATCGATCAGCAACATCGCTGTAACACCTGGTAAGAACGTTTGCACTGTTTCATGTCCCTGTGCTAACTCACAGTCACCATGTTCAGCACCATTACTCTTGATACTTGCACTTAAATACCCCATGTTTGCTCAACACATAAAGTACCCTTTGATAGGGAGAAGCCAACGGTGGTGAGCATTTTGCAGTTGACTGAGTAGGGATATTATTTGGCCCTGTGCCTGAAGCCAATGAGCGGCTTTGCTCAACAGTAACAGTTTATGGAATCAACCTCTTATGATAAACGTGAGTTGTTAGCATTTCTGTATAGAACAATAAAGAACATCGAAGCAATCAGATTTTTATGCATAGCTATCTAATATATATGAGACTTAAAAGCCAAGTTATTTTTAGTTTTGCCTAGTGATGGAAAGGTTTTAGTGAATTTTGCAATGCGGTGCAAATTGCAATGATGGATTTTGTTTCTCCCACTAACCTTCATCATACATCACCAAAATGTATAGGGTCAAGGGCTACTGAATGGATGTTTCAAGAATATCAACCATCAAGCGATGCTCCAAAAACTAATGGAGTCATGTCAGTGTATATGTGCCTAAATATAAATACAATATATTCAAGATCGTGGAGGTGAAGTTGGTTTTGAAGGATGGTTCAAGATGGGCAATAATGAATTGACCGCCCATTTCACAGCCCATCTGATTTTCTTTCCATTCTGAGGAAACAAAAATTGACCAACTCGCTGGGCACGATCTAATGGCCGGCGTGTGCCCGACTCGGATCACGATGCGGCCGGTTAATCTCACAAGAGACCACTCGCGAGATTCACCCACTCATTACGCCTCACGTAATCTAACGGGATCTTGCCAGGCGTTGTGATCTGGATCCCGCCCACAATGACGGGACCCAGATTTGCATTTTCAAGTATGCAGTCAAGCTCACTTGAATATGCTCTCGTCGGATCTAGCCCCCGTTCTTGGAGACCTCGATGAACGCCGTTTAGCACTGGTCTCCACCAACGTGGAGGATGCGTACGGGCATTGTGGGCTCTCCCAGGCGATTGGGTGCCCTGGGTGCTTGAGCTCTGGGATGGGTGATACCCTGGCATCCCCAATGCCACCAGGGCACCATGGCACTGGCACCCTGGCAAGGTCACCTGGGTGGCACTGCCAGGGTGTCCAGGTGGCACTGCCAAGGTGCCTGGGTGGCATCTTTCCCACACTGGGGATTAGGGCCAGGGTGCCCTGCCCTTATGAGGTGCGGTGTGGGGAGGGCATGAGGACCCTCTCATTGGTAATTTGGGGCATTGGGGAATCTGTAGGTTGCAGTGGAGGGAACTCAGTAGTGCAGGAAATGGGGCTAAGTGCATCTTTGGTGGGGCGTTCCTCGCTGAGGCCCAGAAATGAAGCAGAGTGCCATTTAACAGCGGGGTCATTCTCAGTGCTGCAAGTGCCAGGAAACACCCGGCTAATGGCACCCGACATGGAACTCTGCTTCATTTCCGTTGAATTGTGCCTTCTGTTGTCAATTCTTTGCTACCGCAACTTTCTCCCTTATTATGTCTGCAAATGCTTCCTGTCAACTTTGTTCATTACAAGTTTCTGTGTCCACTTTTATAATGGGAATGAGTTATATCCACTTGTCACACTAGACTGGCACCTTCCTGCTTAGTGCAGCTCTGCGGCACTGCTAATGGCAGGAGGGTGTAATTACACTGTGACTAAATCAGACGGGAAAATTCATTGATTAAGGTGGACATAGAAACTCAGGACGCATATTTTAAAATAAGAAGACTTTAACATGGGCATCACATTATCTCTGTGGTCCCTGATCAAATGACCTTCTGCCCTTTAACTGCGCTGTGGTTAGAAAGCTCACTGGACTCATTCCTGGATTGAAGGGGCTGTCTTCTGGAGGTCAAGCCTGTGCCCATTTGAGTTTAGAATAATGAGAGGTGATCTTATTGAAACATAGAAGATCCTGAGGGGGCTTGATAGGGTGGACAGGCAGTGGATATTTCCTCCTACGGGGGAGATTGAAACTAGGGGACATAGTTTAAAAATAAAAGATCTGCCTTTTCAGACAGAGATGAGGGGAAAGATTTTCTTCCGAAGGGTGACTGGTGGGCAGCATTATCTTCCCCAGAAGTCGTGCACTTTGGTTATTGCCCTTCGGTGATTCAAAGTACACAGGTTTCGAACATAAAGTCACAGGCAGGTTTCCACACTTTTTTCAAATCTTAAATTTCCCAGTGAGTAAATGGAGTAGGGTGTGCCATTCCCTGGGAAAACCCGTCGTGCTTTCAACATGATTCCAAGTACTCAAAGTGAACCTGTGCCAGAAAAACAAATGTTTTCCGTGGATGCAAGTGGTCTGCAGAGAACCATATATTTGGTGCTCACATTTTGCAAGGCATTTTTCAAGACTCAGATTAAATAACATTTATTGAGGCTGACGGCAGGTGTTGTGTTTGGCCTGTGTTAGCAAGTCTGAAAGAGGATCTGATTTAAGCGTTTCTAATTTCACAGCACTAAATATATGTTGGACAGGGTTGTTGTATGTGTGCTTTTTGGCGCATTGAAAGCCTTGGATGAATCCATTGATGTTTGTTAAAGAGGCATGTCCCATGTCCTGGAATAGTTCAAACATGAGCAGAGTTAGTTGGGAAATGAGGCAGGTTGGCACTTGGAGTCATATTGAGCATCGCTCTCTCTTTGTGAGTTGAGTTGCATTGCTTAGATTGTTCTTCAAAGCCACTTGAAAATGCTCTTTGTTTTTACATTTAAAAGTGTGGCATAAAAATGAAGCAACCTCAATGACCACAGCATGAAAACTACTGTACTCACTCCATGAAAGACTTCTCGGACCCCGTTCTGTTGCAAAATATAACCAGATACGTTGCAGTTGAGAATGCATTCTGTGCATGTTGGGTGGCAAGTGTCCAGGCTATTTTGAACATGCGCAAGCACACTCATGTATAAAATGTTGTGCTTTGTGTGATTAAATTATTAAATCCGAAAAGCTTAATTGAGGAGCAATGACTTTCCCAATTTAAAGTATTAACTCCCTTTTAAAAAGACGACAGCAATCTGGAAGCTCCGATCCACTTGCTGTGCTCGCACATGGGGTGTCGTTTGCACAGATTCTTTCCTTTTTTTCAGCTCGGGACATTTTGCTTTTTTGGCAAGAGGTTCCCTGCCTGAAACGTGAGGAGCAGAAAGATTTCGGCAGTAACTGGAAACTTCTTGTTATCAGCTAAAGCACAGAGACCTGTGTCGAAGCATGTCTGAGCAACTGAGAGGAAATAATTTTCTTCCTCTCTTTCAGAAATCTGTGACCTGAGCTTATACAGTCTGACAAACATCCGACAGGCTAATAACACCACACTTTTTGTTTTAAATCCGTGAGCCATGTTCCAAAAAGTGCCCCATTTCATTCTTGCTAACCTACCCGGTTCATTTGAGTTGGTAAAGTGATCAGTCTTGGAGTCTTTTGTGGGAAGGGAAGATTGTGGGGTTCTATTGAATTTTGCTTCATTTGGCAAAACCCAAACTGTGCTGGGTCAACTGGGCCAATGGTAGTGCTGCTGCAGTCAGCATTGGATCAATGAACCATGACTGCATGAGGGCTGCTCGTTGAAGTGCACACGAGTTGTCTCATAGTGAGGCCAGATAGCCTGCCCAACACTCACTGTCCAATCTTGCAGATAGATAATGCCTACTTGGGCAAGGACACTTGGTATCAATGCAACCAATGCAGAGACAACCCTGTCAAGAAGGGCGAAGTGGTGGGGAACATTAGCAAGAAAAAGAATCGGTGCAAGGTGACGCAGATCTGGACTTTCAAGGAGGTAAAGCAAAGGCCATACCATCATTAGCCCTTGGAATAATTAGAGGCTCATGTCCTTCCTATTTAAATCATGGGGATCTGATCATCATCCCCCACCATCTATCCAACCCCCTTAAACCCTTCACAGTGTGGACTTAATGTTTATTTCCAGTCAGTGCCTGTCCCACTTGGAAGTGTTTCACAGGACAATGTAACTCAAGCAAGATCACAGTAAGAAATCTTACAACACCAGGTTAAACTCCAATAGGTTTGTTTCGAATCACCAGCTTTCGCAGCGCAGCTCCTTCCTCGGGTGAATGAAGAGATGGGTTCAGAAACACATACATAGACAAAGTCAATGATGCAAGACGATACTTTGAATGTGAGTCTTTGCAGGTAATTAAGTCTTTACAGGTCCATACGGGGCAACTGGAGAGAGGGATAATCACAGGTTAAAGAGGTGTGAATTGTCTCAAGCCAGGATAGTTGGTAGGATTTCGCAAGCCCAGGCCAGATGGTGGGGGATGAATGTAAGGCGACATGAATCCCAGGTCCCGGTTGAGGCCGCACTCATGTGTGCGGAACTTGGCGATATGTTTCTGCTCGGTGATTCTGCGTTGTCACGCGTCCTGAACGCCACCTTGGAGAATGCTTACCTGAAGATCAGAGGCTGAATGCCCTTGACTGCTGAAGTGTTCCCCGACTGGAAGGGAACATTCCTGCAGCAACAGTGCTTCAGTGGAGTGAGAAAGAACTTTCACCAGGAGGTCCGTGACCAATTCCGGGAAATGCAGGGAAAGGAAAGTCTTCGGAGCCCCAGGGTGGAGACGGCAGGGAAGGTCTTGAGGAGTTGCAGGGGGGGGATTGGGGTCCTTGGGCAGGGAAGGTCACTGGGTTTAAGAGGCTTCTAATGGAGGCGCCTCGCCTTCCCGGCTCAGATCTAACGGGTTTCTTTTCAGCCTTCCCCCACCAAGTCTCAGCCTTCCTGCCAGCCTGGAAATTAAGGTTGGCTGGGAAATGGCCATGAATTGGCCACTTAAGGGCTTCAATTGGGGCAAGTGCGAGCTTCTGATCTGAGGCCTTGCCCCCTCCAGCATAAAGTCGCTGCGTGGTCAGGGTGGGGGGAACCCAGAGGAAATCCTGTCCCAGCAATACCTCGCTTCCCCCCCCCCCCCCCCCCCCCCCCACCCACCATGCATAAAAACCCATCGGGGGAGCGTAAGATTCAGGCCAAAATAAAAGCAGTGTCATTTACAACAAACAAAGCACGGAACTAAGAGATGGATTCCGAACAAAGCTCTCTCCTAGTGTGCCAAATTAATTTGTCCAGCATGCCTTGTTGCACTTTTTTAATAAAGTCATTTTCTCTAAAAATGTTCATTTTCCTGTTCAGCTGCCGTGTCTTGCTGATTAACATCCATAATGCACCCCATTAATGATGTGCAGTCGAGCTGGTCACAAAAGCTGTTCTTTTAAATGCTGCTATCTGCAGAGTTACTGAGACAGATTGTGCACCTCGCCTGTAAAGTATAAATTCCACAGATGAATACCTGTGTAGCAGCTCCTTGTTGTACTACTTGTGGTTGAGATATTTTCTAAACTGGTGCACAGCTCTGGCTGTAAATGTTCAATTTTAGAACCACAGATTTGGGTGATTTTCGAATGACCTTCAATTCAGCAGTAACATTTGTCTGTATTCATAATTTCCCGCCCAAGGTCAATGGACCTTTACATGGTCCGCATCCCACACGGTGCGATCTTGCGACGGGCGCGCCTGAAGAATCCATCCCACTATGTCTGTCACTAAATGCTTAGGATCGCAATAAATGAACCCAACATGAAGCTGGATTCCAATGTGGTCTTTTGGTCAATGGCACCATTTTGTAAATAGTTTGGATAGTATTTTAGGCTCATACAACTGAGAAATAGGCCATTTGGTCCATCATGTCTGCATTGGCCCCTTGATAGATCAATGCAACCCTGTCTCACACTTCTTATCCCCCACTCCTTCTCCACAGCATTACAGCTGTATTCTACTAAGTACACATCCAACTCCTCCTCAAAAGCCCCTACACTCCAACAACCCCCCCCCCTCCCCATCAGATGGTCCCTGTTGAAACTTCAAAACTAATGTTGTCAAACACAAGAAGACTCCCAGTTGAGCTACCAGAAGCAAAGGCACCAGAGTCGTTTAAGAAACAGTTGGCTGAGATTTTACGATCTGAACTAAAGTGGACTGAATGGAGCAGTTCTCTTGCAATCTGAAATTACTTGGTAATCTTTTGAAATAAAGTTGAGTATTTGATTCCTCTTTGAGGCGTCCTCTTCACTCCGTGTAGAGTTAAGGAGGAAATAGAAAAAATCTTATCAATTTGTTGCCAGTTTTTTATCTCTCTGTGTCAAGTACAGCTGTCACCAGAGCCCCAATACAAATTCTGTGTCACCTCGGCCCTGTTTAGTGCAAGTGTTATACTGCCCGTTGCTGTATCTGTTGTGGTATCAGCACATCGTTACACAGTTGTGTGGCTAACTGCATTGGTGTTGTGTTTATAGAAATGCCATGTGCAAGTGACCCACTTCATGGGCAAGGCTAGTGCTCTGCAATTCAGAACCCTGGCAGCCACATAACATGCTGCAAGTGGAAATGATACACTGACTTGTTGAAAGGCGCCGTGTACCTGTCTGGTTGCGTGAACTGAATGTGTCACTTTTTATTTTGTTACGGATCTGCAGTGAGGTAGAGATATGGAGTAATAGCAGCAGTGACGTCGAGCAGTGCCTTGCAATCTGGCATTAATCTGAGGCCAAAATTGCACAGGGGAGTAACTAATAAAGCAGTGGTTCCCAAGCTGTAGCCCACGAACCACTGGTGGTCCACAAAGACCCTCCAGGTAGTCCATGGGCTGATCCAAGATGTAAGTCCCGATGCACAGTGCCACGGCCGAGGTCCTACAAGAGAATAGGCCCTCACCCCCACCACTCGCTTGGCGTCAACCAGACCAGTTCTCACACGTGTAGCACGAGTTGTCATAAGTGCGTTCAACTATAATGTTGTATAATAAGCAGAATTTATGTTACCGCTGATTTTGTTTGTTAGTATAGCTGTAAAATAAGTACTAGTTTCTCTGAAGAAGAATACTGTGATGATATAACAACACACATTACAATGTTTCACAAAATTTGTTCTCTTGTAGTATTGATGTTTATAATATGAAAATGTCTATACTTATGTTGCTGGCACGGTAGTTAATTAAAACATTAATGCACATAAATGTATTACTTTAAGTCGTGAAAGGCAGTAAAATATTTATAGGTTTGGATTTGACACTTCCCCATTGGTGGATTTGAAGGAGGAGGCAGCTCCTAAAATCCACAGGTGGCCTGTCTGCTGGCCTGTGGCTAGCATTGCTGCCTCACAGCGCCAGGGAACTGGGTTCAGTTCTGGCCTTGGGTGACTGTGCGGAGTCTGCACTTTCTCCCCATCTCTGCGTGGGTTTCCTCCGGGTGCTCCAGTTTCCACCCCCAGTCCAAAGATGTGCAGGTTAGATGGATTGGCCATGTTAAACTGCCCCTTTGTGTCCAAAGATGTTCAGATCAGGTGGGGTTACAGGATAGGGCAGGGGAGTGGGCCTAGGTAGGGTGCTCTTTTGGAGGGTCGGTGCAGACTCGATAGGCCGAATGGCCTCCTTCTGCATTGTCTGTATTTTCTATTCTAATTGACTATCCTTAGCCAATTAATGACTACTGAAAGGCCTCATCCCACCCCTGTTGCTATTTTACCAAAATGAGGGGGATCCCATACCAAGCAGCTAACTCAACAGCTTTGGCTGCATAGTCTATGGCAAGGTATGGGTACTTTTGGTGGAACCCCATTTCCCCAAGGTCACCGTGGCTTTACCTTCCCAGCCTGGCCTCTCAAACCCTGCCTGTGACCAATCCCACTTTGGGGCCTGCTAGAGTGGCTTGGAATATACCCTGGACTTAACTCAAATCTGGGCTGTTCTTCATCAGGTCAGCATGTCACCCCAGCAACGGCCTCCTCACCCACTTGGCTGCTGAGACTATAGAACTGCCGCCATCCTATTGGCTGGCAGCTCTCTAAAGAATAACAAAATTGTTACAGCGCAGATAGAGGTCGTTCAGCCCATTATGTCTGCACCTGGTCTCCGAATGAGCAACTCACCGAGAACCATTCTCCCTGTCATGTGAGAGTACCTTTAAAAAATGGGTGTTTATAAATGGGTGTGTATATAAATATCTATAGTGAGAGGACCTTTAAAAAATGGGTGTTTACTACTGCAGTGATGTCAGAGAGTGGGTGGAGCTGGGCTGTCTGCCAGCTTTTTACTTTCGTTTTAGGCTGTTTGCTGCAGGGTGTGTTTTAGTTCCTTTTTCAGTGTTGGAGCTGAAGCCAGACAGAGCAGGTGCACTGTTGATGCCTCTGCCATAAAAGACTATCTCTTGATCATTTGGTGAATTCAAAATTATAAATGTTCTCAGTAGTGAATGTAAACCGAATGTGCTTCTGTTAAAAGGTGTTTCTTTTGTCTTCTGGATGATGTTTGGGAAGTTATTAAGGATTACCTAGTGTTGTATTCTTTGGGGGTTGTATTTGAATTAATGGTTGCTAAGATGTTCACTGGATGTTTTAAAAAGGTTAACTTGAGTTCATAGAATAAACATTGTTTTGCTTTAAAAAATACTTTTCCATTTCTGCTGTGCCACACCGGTAGATTGGGCCGTGTGCTCCCCATACCACAATCTATTAAAAGTTGTGGGTCAGATGAACTCCATGATACACTTTGGGGTTCTCTAAGCCCTGGCCCATAACATCCCGCCTTCCCTCTGTAGCCCTTGCACATTCTTTATTTTTAGACAGGAGTCTAATTCCCTTTGGATTGCTTCGATTGAACATGCTTCCACCACACTCTCAGGCAGTGCATTCCAGACCTTAACCCCTCGCTGTGTGTAAATAGTTTTTCCTCGGGACAGGTGATGAAATAGCGTGTCAAAGCAATTTCATAGAATTTACAGTGCAGAAGGAGGCCATTCGGCCCATCGAGTCTGCACCGGCTCTTGGAAAGAGCACCCTACCCAAGGTTAACACTTCCACCCTATCCCCAATACCCAATAACCCCACCCAACACTAAGGGCAATTTTGGACACTAAGGGCAATTTATCATGGCCAATCCACCTAACCCGCACACCTTTGGACAGTGGGAGGAAACCGGAGCACCCGGAGGAAGCCCACGCACACACTGGGAGGATGTGCAGACTCCGCACAGACAGTGACCCGAGCTGGAATCGAACCTGGGACCCTGGAGCTGTGAAGCGATTGTGCTATCCACAATGCTACCGTGCTGCCATTTACACTGATGCCAGCGATAAATTGCTGAGGGGCAGCCATCTGTGTGGTAGGTGGGCTCTGTGTCGGGGGGGAGGGGGGGGGGGGCTGGCGGACACCACGGCCCTCTGTAAAATCTGCTTCTGGTGGTTTCCATCGCTGATGAGTAATTCTGATGAGTTTTTTCATGGCCACCAAAACGATGTGAGGAAGGGTCGGTAGGTAGTCCATGTTCGCTCCATCTCAGTGGGCCGCGGGTGCAAATTTGGAGAAGTGCTGTCATAAAGAAACTCTCCCTCCCTTCTCACCGATATCCTTTCAACGTTGGTTATTTTGTTTGATGGATGGTGCTCTCACTTAGACGCTGGCACATAAATTGAAGTGGATTAAATGAGTGAGAGGGCCATTAAAAAGAAAGCTTGTTGATTCAGTGCTTGGATTCTGAATCACTTTAAGTATCGATGACCTTAATCTGAAAGAGAAATTTTGGGTGGGGAGAAAGAATGACTTGCATTTCATATTGTAGCTTATTAGAACTCTGATGCATTCAAACATCAGGTAAATTCAGTTACTTTGAAGGACAGTGTCTGGTGTCTTGCAGTTCAATGCAGTCTGCGCATATTACTCATATTCACCAATTACCTGCATCTCTAAAAATGGCAATGCATTCAGAAAAGATGCAACTCTTCAGAAATCCCATCATAGCCTCGCCCCATTCATATTCCCAGGTGTCGTCAGCAACGCTATCAAGCGGCACTCACTCAGCAATAACCTGCTCACGGATGCTCAGTTTGAGTTCCTCCAGGGCCACTGAGCTCCTGACCTCATTGGAGCCTTGGTCCAAACGTGGACAAAAGAGCTGAACTCCAGAGGTAAGGTGACCAAGTATGGCATCAAGGAGCCCTAGCAAAACTGGAGTCAATGGTAATCAGGCGGAAAACCTTCTGCTGTTTGAAGTCAGACCTGGCACAAAGGAAGATGGTTATGGTGTTTGGTTATCAATCATCTCAGCTGCAGGGCATCACTGCAAGAGTTCCTCAGGGTAGTGTTCTATGCCCAGCCTCCTTCAGCTGTTTGATCAACAACCTTCCTTACATCATAATGTCAGAAGTGAGGATGTTCTCTGATGACTGCACAATGTTCAGCACCATTTGCGACTCCTCAGATGTCGAAGCAGTCCAAATACAACAAGACAGATAGTTTTTTTGAAGAATAAAGGAATAAAGGGTGTTAGAGCGAGAAAGTGGAGCTGAGTCCACAAAAGATCAGCCATCATCTCATTGAATGGTGGAGCAGGCTCGAAGGGCTAGATGGCCTACTCCAGCTCCTAGTTCTTACGTTCTTAAGATCTGGATAATATCCAGGCTTGGACTGACACGTGCCGCATAACATTCACACCACACAAGTACCAGGCAATAATCATCTCTAACAACAGCATTTATTGGCCACCCCTTATTGCCCTTAAAAGGGCAGTTAAGAGTCAACGATATTGCTATGGAACTGGAGTCACATATAGGCCAGACCAGGTAAGGACGGCAGATTTCCTTCCCTAAAGGACATTAGTGAACCAGATGGGTTTGCACGACAATCGTCAATGGTTTTGTGGTCAATATTAGACATTTCAATTCCATTTTTTTATTGAATTCAAATTTCACCATCTGTAGTGGTGGGATTCGAACCTGTGTATTACCCTGGGTTTCTGATTTACTAGTCCAGTGACAGTACCACTATGCCACCGCCTCCCCTTGGTGCGCTGAAGACATTGTCAGAATTTCAGCTCCAATTACTCGAGGTTTTGATCCCTCTTACACCACCCCCGCTCCAAATGTTGTAAAAGAAGAACTGACATCCTGAGGCCGCAAACTTATTATTCATTCCTTGGGTGTGGTGTCAGTGGCAAGGCCAACATTTATTGTCCATCCTTAATTAGCTTTGAACAGGTGGTGCTGTGGTGTCCTCATGAACCACTGCAATTCGTGTGGTGAAAGTACTGTTTCACTCCTGTTGGGTAGCTAGATCTAACCCAGTGATACTGAAGAAACAACATATATATTTCCAAGACGACATGCTATGTAACCTTTCGGGGGAGGGGGAGGGCAACATGTTCCATCCAAGCCAGTAATGAGGCCTGGAGCCAGGTGTTACTAGTGGAACCCAAACTGAGCAGTGGTGAACATCTTATTGGTGAGTAAAATTTGCTTGATAGCACTGTCGCTGATACCTTCCATCCCGTTGCTGATTATTGACAGTGGGTGATGGCGGGGTACTTGGCTGGGTTGGATATGTCCTGTTAGTTGTGGGCAAACCATAGCTGGGCTATTTTCCACTTTGGTTCCAAGGGATGGACTTTTCCAGTGCAAGGGCAGCAGACGCATGGGAACACCACCACCGAGAAATTCCTCTCCATCCTGACTTGAAAATATATCACCGTTCCTTCACTGTCACTGGGTCAAAATCCTGCATCTCCCTCCCTAACAGCACCATGGGTGTACTTACACCACGTGGGCTGCAGCGGTTTAAGAAGGCAGCTCTCCACCATCTTCTCAAGGGCAACTAAGGATGAGCAATAAATGCTGGCCTAGCCAACAACACCCACATCCCTTGCTAGCTAACTAAAGTCGGCTAGTGAACAGAGGTGAGGTGAGACGAGGGCTGCGGATATTGGAGCCTGGTTAGCAGGTTTCGATGGGCCTACGAGGCGAGTGAGGGGGGGGATGTTGGGAGATGTTTTTCTGAGAGGGAATGTGGAGGGGGGGGTTGGGAGGGGGGAAGGGGTTCGATGTTAATAATGGATCGGGGCGGGTCAGGCTCATGGGGCAGGGCCCGGTGGTGTGATGATGGTGGATAAGAAAGGTGGGGGGGGTGTGAGTTAGGATAGTCACGTGGAACGTGATGGGGTTAGGAGGTCCGGTCAAGAGGTCAAGGGTGCTTGCGCATCTTAAAAGTTTGAAAGCCGATGTGGCAATGCTGCAGGAGACTCACTTGAGGGTGAAGGACCAGGTGAGGCTTAAAAAGGGCTGGGTTAGTCAGGTGTTTCACCCTGGATTTGACGGAAGGGCTCGAGGGGTAGGGGTAATGGTCAGCAAAAGAGTACATTTCCAGATGGAGAAGATGGTGGCAGATCAGTGGGGTAGATACATGATTGTGACATGGGCGCTGGAGGGGAGGTTAGTGGCGCTGTTCAGTGTATACGGCCCCAATTGGGACGATGTGAGATTCGCAAAGAAGGTGTTTGGGGCCATCCCCGACTTGGACACACACAAACTGAGTGGGGGGGGGGGGGGACTGGACCTTGGTGCAGGAGCCAAGGTTGGACAGGTCACGGCCGTGCTCGCAGGTCCCATCAGTGGCGGGGGGCGAAGGCGTTGGCTGGGCTAATGGTGGAAATGGGAGGGGTGGACCCTTGGAGGTTTCTGCACCCAGGGGAACGGGAGTACTCGTTTTTCTCAGCAGTCCATAAGGTATACTCATGGATCGACTTTTT
Organism: Scyliorhinus canicula; assembly: GCF_902713615.1. Lineage (NCBI taxonomy): Eukaryota > Metazoa > Chordata > Chondrichthyes > Carcharhiniformes > Scyliorhinidae > Scyliorhinus > Scyliorhinus canicula. Next base: position 258,959,884 of record NC_052148.1, on the reverse strand, counting down.
TGTGGTGGGGAAGGCTTTGCTGGCTGGGGTTAAGGGGTCGGAATACTTGGCAATTGCTGTGTCAGATCACGCTCCACATTGGGTGGATATGGTGCTGGAGAAGGGGGTAGCGCAGAGGCCGGGGTGGAAATTACTTGTGGGGCTTTTGGGGGACCAAGTTTTCTGTGACAAAATTGAAAAGGTAATTGAGGAATATGTAGGTTTCAACTGTACAGGTGAGGTGTTGAAGGCAATTGTCTGGGAGGCTCTAAAGGCGGTGTCGAGGGGTGAGGTGATTTCGTTTAAGGCCAGGGTGGACAAAGAGGAGAAGTTGGAGCGGCAGAGGGTAATAGATGAGATGTTGGAGGTAGATAGGAGTTATGCAGAAGATGGGGACACAGCGAAGTTGGAAAAGAGGAAGGAACTACAGGCGAGCAAGGGGTGCAGTTTATGAACATGGAGATAAGGTGCAGTTTATGAACATGGAGATAAGTATGTTAGCAGGTCAGTCCTGGAGGGAGGCAGCGGTAAGGGAAATAGTTCAGGTGAGGGATAGGGCGGGGAAGTTGGTGGTGGCTCCGGATCTGATTAACAAGGTCTTTGAGGAATTTTATGAGGGGTTGTACAGGTCAGAGCCACCTGGGGGAGACCGGGAGATGCAGGAAATTCTAGATGGGTTGGAGTGCTCGAGGCCAGGGGAGGGGGACAGGGCTACATTAGAGGGTCGATAGTGGAGCAGGAGATAAATGATGCGATTGGGAGGATGCAGTCGGGGAAAGTGGCAGGGCCGGATGGGTTTCCGGAGGAATATTATAAAAAATTCAAGGATAAGCTGGCACCCCTGATGGCGGGGATGTTTGAAGAGGTGATAGGGAAAGGGGTGTTACCACAAACTTTGGGGCAGGCATCGCTTTCCCTGTCGCTCAAAAAAGATAAGGGTCCGATGGAGTGTGGGTCGTATAGGCCCATATCACTTCTTAATGTGGACGCAAAAGTATTGGCAAAGGTACTGGCGGGTAGGCTGGAGGAGTGTCTCCCGAAGGTGATAGGTGAAGATCAGATGGGGTTCGTGAGAAGGAGGCAGCTTTTTTCAAACGTTAGAAGGGTATTGAACATGGTTATGGCACCGGCGGAGGGGAAGGGAAGAGAGGTGGTTGTGGCATTGAACACTGAGAAGGCGTTTGACTGGGTAGAATGGGGGTACTTGATGGCAGTTCTGGAGCGGTTTGGGATTGGATCAAGATTTGTGAACTGTGTGAAGCTACTATATCAGGAGCCGAGGTCGGGTGTCCGCACAAATAACATCAGCTCGAGATACTTTTCTCTCCACTGTAGGACGAGGCAGGGATGTCCTATGTCCCCCCTGCTGTTTGCACCCGCGATTGAGCCATTGGCCATCGCATTAAGAGGTTCGGGGGTATGGAAAGGAATAGTGCCGGGGGGAGATAGAGCATAGGGTGTCCTTATATGCCGATGGCTTGCTGTTATACGTGTCGGAACCAAGTGTGTATTTTGGTCGTTCTCGGGGTACAAACTAAATCTAGGCAAGAGTGAGTATTTTGTGGTATCCCGGCCGGGTGTGGTGGCAGGGGTGAGGGGGCTGCCATTCCGTAGGGCAGGGACTCACTTTAGGTATCTGGTGGTGCAGGTTGCCCGGGAGTGGGGAGGACTCCGTAGGTACAACATTTCTAGTTTGGTGAGGAGAGTGAAAGCCGATCTGGCAAGGTGGGATGGTCTACCTCTGTCACTGGCGGGTCAGGTACAGGCAGTTAAAATGAACGTGTTGCCGCGATTTCTGTTTATTTTCCAATGCCTGCCGATTTTCCTGCCAAAGGTTTTTTTCAGAGAGATTGAGGGAAGGATTACTTTGTTCATATGGGGAGGGAAGGTGGCCAGAGTTAGAAAGGTGCTGCGACAGAGGGGATGGCAGGCAGGGGGTTTGGGTCTTCCGAACCTGATGTATTATTACTGGACGGCGAATGTGAAGAAGGTGCGGAGCTGGGTCAGAGAGGTTGATTCCCAGTGGGTCAGAATGGAGGAGAGTTTGTGCAGGGGGTCAGGATTGAAAGCACTAGCAACAACGCCACTCTTGATGGCCCCGGGGAAATACTCAGGGAGTCCGATAATAATAGCTTCATTGAGAATTTGAAGGCAGTTTAGCCAACACTTCGGGTTGGGGGCAGGGTCAAGGGAAATTCCGATTCGGGGGAACCACAGATTTGAGCCAGGGAAGTGGGATGGAAATTTTCGGAAATGGGAGGAGAAGGGGATTAAGACACTAAAATATTTGTTTCTTCGGGGTCGGTTTGCAGAATTGAAGGAGCTGGAAGCGAAGTATGGGCTGGAGCAGGGGAAATGTTTCCTCACATGCATGTTCGAGATTTTGCCAGAAAGGAGATACAGAGCTTCCCGGTGGAGCCGGCCTCCACATTCCTGGAGGAGGTGCTGACGACAGGGGGATTGGAGAAGGGGGTTGTGTCGGCGGTTTACGGAGCTATTTTAGAAGAGGAGACGACACCACTGGAAGGGATCAAAGCAAACTGGGAGGAAGAGTTGGGAGAGGATATGGAGGAGGGGTTCTGGTATGAGGTGCTCTAGAGAGTGAATGCCTCCACCTCGTGTGCGAAGTTGGGGCTGATACAGCTGAAGGTGGTATACAGAGCATACCTCACGAGGGCGAGGATGAGCCGATTTTTCTGAAGGATTAGAAGATGTGTGTGAACGTTGCGCGGGGGGGTGGGGGGGGGGGGGGGGGGGGGGGGCGCTAATCACGTTCATATGTTTTGGTCCTGTCCAAAGCTAGAGGATTACTGGAAGGAGGGTTTTAGGATAATTTCTGAAGTGGTGCGTGTGAAACTGGACCCGGGCCCCCAGGGGGCCATATTCGGGATGCCGGACCAGCCAGGGTTGCAAACGAGTGCGGAGGCAGATGTTGTAGCCTTCGCCTCGTTGATTGCCCGAAGGCGGATCCTGATGGGATGGAGAGCAGCCTCTCCACCCTGTGCCCGGGCGTGGCCGGGGGGACCTGTTGGAATTCTTGACTCTTGAGATGGTTAAGCTTGAACTGAGGGGGAAGGATGGAGGGGTTCTACAATTTATGGGCATTATTCATTATACACTTTCAAGAAATGGATAACATTGAACATTAGTTGGGGCGAGTGGGTGGGAGAGTTGGGGGGTAGGGGGGGGGGCTGTGTGTGTTAATGGTGACTATGGGTGATCCCTAGTTCCTTTTTCTCATTTGTTTGTGTGATCATGCGGCTAATGTTTGGGGTTTGGTGGGAGGATGGGATCGTTGTGATTGATGTGGGGATTGACATATTTGTTGCAGATTATTGTTTATTGTTGGGTGTAAATTTGGGAGAAAATGTGAAAAAGCAGGCGAATAAAAAATATATTTTTTAAAATGTTACCTTGCTGGTGTAACCCAAATTTTGAGAAGAAATGTTTTAAAATATCTTGAGAAGGAAGTGGGAGGTTGATTTTATCTTCACCGCCTGGGAAGTAATCTGATGGAGGAGATCTCCAGCCCATCATAGAACCTGCTTTGATTTCACCCCATTGAAATCAGAGGAATGAAAATCAGTCTTGTTCTCTCACAGGTGGATGACCTGATCTACCAGATTACCACCCAGGCATTTAAAATAAGATCTCGCCCACCACCTTTTACACTTTTATATTATCATCACTCACATCCTTTCCGAGCTCTCTTTATACGTTTCCTTTTCAAATCACAGGTCCAATTCCTTTGTGAGCTATGTTATACTTTCTGCCTCACGTTTGATAAAGCAGTCCATGCTCTCATGGCATTCCAGGTGAAAACATTTCTTTGAACTTATAGTGTTAATCCTGAGTTTAAGCCCCGTATGTTTAATATCTTATAGTTTCTATTATCTTTTTTTCTCAAAAAGCAAGTGAAAACAATGTGGCCCCACAAGATAGTGAGCCCGGATGTAGTCTGAAAATGAGAAAAAAGACTGATCGTTATCAGTTGACAGAAAACCTGCTGTGACTTGCATGCATTTAGTTCCATGCAGCCCAATGACACGGAATCGCAGCACAGCCTGGACAAAGTTAATGGAATGCAACTCTATGACTCTCTCTGCTGCACAATAGCCCCTTTTTGAATAAAATGTCTTTTCTCTGGTAGGTTGGTTGGGCAGAACCCTGGCATTCCAGGGTGGGGCAGCACGGTAGCATGGTGGTTAGCATAAATGCTTCACAGCTCCAGGGTCCCAGGTTCGATTCCCGGCTGGGTCACTGTCTGTGCGGAGTCTGCACGTCCTCCCCGTGTGTGCGTGGGTTTCCTCCGGGTGCTCTGGTTTCCTCCCACAGTCCAAAGATGTGCGGGTTAGGTGGATTGGCCATGCTAAATTGCCCGTAGTGTCCTAAAAAGTAAGGTTGGGGGGGGGGGGGGTTGTTGGGTTACGGGTATAGGGTGGATGAGTGGGTTTGAGTAGGGTGATCATTGTTCGGCACAACATCGAGGGCCGAAGGGCCTGTTCTGTGCTGTACTGTTCTATGTTCTATGTTCTATTCCCTGCTTGCCTCATTCCAAATATCATCTATCCAACAGCAGGAGTGCATTATGAGGAGTGAGCGGGAGAGTGGGCATTCGAGTGAGTGAGGGAAGGAGGGAGGGAGGGAGGACTGGGTGGATATTGGAAGATTTGGGGAATGAGCAGGAGGGTGGGATAAGATTAGGTTCAGATGGAGAAGGACACCAGGACACTCAATGGAGCCTGTGTCTGCTGGAGAATGTTCTGTGCTTGATGCTGGCAGCGGGAGGTTTACAACATCCTGATACCTGAGTTACTATCTGGAGAGACATTGACTAAAACTAAATAACTGTGAGGAACAGGATAGAACAGAGAAAAGTGTGCTTGGTGTGTGTGGAGATGGCTTTTCTTGCCTGATGCATCAGAAGGAATGGGTCTGTCCAGTGGCTTTTAATGACCACATACACAGGCACCTTTGATTGGATTCACAGATACAAAGCTGCCACCCACCACGGGCCCACAGCACCAAAGACCCTGATTTTTGATTGGATACTGCTCCCCTGCACATACTTATCAAATTGCATTACAGATTCCTTTGGCTGATATCCATTGTTACTTTTCTGTTCAGTTATCCTCCCACCTGAAGGAAATGTGTCCAAGTCAGGTAAAGATCAGCAATGGTCTAATCAAATGTTGGAACAGGCTTGACGGGCTGAATGGCCTACTCTCCCGGCTCCAATGCTGAGTCATTCATGGGGTCCAGTTCCTTGGGTGCTGCCGTCCTGACCTGACTGGTCACTCCTGATGTTCGCCTGGCCCGTGAGTGACAGCAGCTACCTTAACCACAAATACCTTAATGGACAAGCCCGACCTTGTTCTCAACAAACACAGTTTGGAGAAGGGGACAGCTAGACACCAACAGGAACACTGTACAATTCTTTCACAACTTGCACCCCATCTCCTCCTTAGTCTGTCAGCACGGATTTGAATTCCAGGCTGTAATCGAAATCGACAGTGACCGGGTAACCACCCCTCGACCTACACCCCCCACCCTACAATCCTCTCTGCACTCCTTCAATTTTGGCCTCTTGCTCCCGTCACCCTAACACCAGAGGACAGCCTTCAGTTGTCCAGGTCCTAAGTCCTGGAATTCCTTCCCTAAACCTCTCCACCTCTCCATCTCTCATTCTCTGCCTTTCAGGAAAACCATTTCAACCCACCTCTTTGATCAAGTGTGTGGTCGCCTCTCCCCATACATAGCTTCATTTTTGACGTGGCTTCAAGACATATCTGAACATTGCTATGGAGCACCTTGAGATATTTTGTTGTATTAAAGATGCTGAATCAATGTGTTCAGTATGGTTGGTGCACATTCTAAAAGGCCAGCTTCATTTTTGTTCAGATATATCTGAAAATACTGGCAATAATTTTACTTATCTTTTTAGTGTTGCAGACCACTGAAATGATTTATCGAGCTGGTGTCACTGCTCCTGTCTGGGAATTAACAGCTTTTGTTTTTCGAGAATGACATTCAGTTTTTTTTTTAAAAACAGCTACTGATTTATGAACTGGACTAATTAGGTGCAGAAAGAATCCTGCGTCTTTGTCTGTTCTGACTCACAGCTGGGAGATGACATGGGCCTCATGTCATACTGGCCCACAAGGGTGAATGCTTGTACTTGTTTGTTATTGGGTGATGGTGAAGGCTGGGCTGATTAACGGGCCTGATGGTGAGAGTGAGCGAGCAACCTGCACCGGCGGATGGCTGCTCACCACTTCTCTAGCACCGAGCTCTGCCTCAGGAACTGACAGCAGGCAGGATTGCTGCACTTCCACCCAATGCATCCTGCGGTCGGTGCCCTGTGCCAGACAGGCAGTGGCCACAGGCACTCGGCTGTCAAAGCAATAAAGGCAGCGGAAGGCCACTCGATTTGAACTGAATTTCAGTTGTGGCTAATTTGCCCCTACTGCGTCCAGGACTGTCTCCCAGGCTTCAGGCTTATCTGTTAATAAATGGGATTGCTGAGGAGTTCTGTGGGCAGGATTAAAAGCTCATTTCTTAATGGACTGGCAAACATTCTTCCACCAATAGCTTCATCTCGAGGTGCTTCCCTAAGCATTGCTGCATAGATTTCCATCATTATAAATAATACATATAGCTCCGTTTAACTATACGTTTAAAGGGTGATTTATGCCGCATCTATTCAATTTGAAAACAGCTGTTGGGAGTAATTGTCTGTGATTAGGATCCTGTTTCATCTTTTATTCAGTGCTGGAAGGCTACTAACTGCAAACGTCCCATTGACATAGGCAACCGAATGGCCCATTACGAAAGGACAAAGTTCTTTTGCAATGGGAGAGAGAAGGGCAGTGCCAAGCTGGGGTTTGTGTGATTGAGGGTATTGTTCTGTAGGTTTACTCTGATCCTTGTCGATATTACGTTGCAGCGCTGAAACAGGACAGAAATGTTTGTGTAAGGTGCTTTTAGTTCACAACTACGGCCCTGGTTTCTCAACGGTCATTGGAAATGGTGCGGAGCTCAGCAATCTTTGGAAAACCGGCACATCCACGACCCATTTGCACAGGTGGCGATGCTCTGCCCCCCCCCCCCCCCCCAACACATCAACATTTTACCATCTCACCTCAGTCACGCACAGTAACCGCCTGCCTGCACTTTGGCTGATAGTGTTTGTTGTAATGTGCCACACAGCAGCATGCCATCATAAGGGAAGTGTGCTATGTGGTCCAGCCTCAGTTGTACTTTGGCCTGGAGCAGAACATAGGCACACAGCTTTGAGGCGAGGTTGAATAAACTTGGTTTGTTCTCACTGGAACGAAGGAGGTTGAAGGAGATAGAGGTCTACAAAATGATGAGGAACATAGACAGAGTGGATAGTCAGAGTTTCTTTCCCAGGGTAGAGGGGCCAATTACTCGGGGGCATAGGTTTATGGTGCAAGGGGCAAGGTTTAGAGGAGATGTACCGAGGCAAGTTTTTTACACAGAGGGTAGTGGGTGTCTAGAACTCGCTGCCAGAGGCAGCAATGATAGTGATGTTTAAGGGGCATCTTGCCAAATACATGAATCGGATGAGAATAGAGAGATACGGACCCCGGAAGTGTAAAAGATTTTGGTTTAGACAGGCAGCATGGTCGGCGCAGGCTTGGAGGGCCGAAGGGCCTGTTCCTGTGCTGTACTTTTCTTTGTTCTTTGTTCTTGTTCTTTTATTTCCTCAGCTCACATATACCTGTTCTTAATAACTGAACCCACAACATGTTGGACAATCCCTTAAGAGAGACTGGTGCCTTATTATAATAATAATAATCGTTATTGTCACAAGTAGGCTTACATTAACACTGCAATGAAGTTACTGTGAAAAGCCCCTAATCGCCACATTCTGGCGCCTGTTCGGGTACACATATCATGTCATTATAACACACAAAAGTCTTTGGTCTTCTTATCTAGGGGGTAATAGGGAGTACTCCCAAATCTATTGCAATGAGCAGTTTGTTATGGTGAGAGTCGGATGTTCTTGATGTCTATACTGTCGCATTCACTCCATGAAGCCTGTCAGAACAGTAACTGTTGTCAGCAACACGTGGAGCTTTTCTTTGCTGTACCTCTTACTCCGTCCAGATCAAACCATTAATTAACTAATCAATTGATTCATTAACAAATGAAAATGAGTGATCGCAATTGAATTTGGCCGATTCAGAAGCAAAACCATGCTGATGGGAAAATTAGGCATCGTCTGCACTCGTGATCCACGAAAGACTAGAATAGAAAGAAAGGATTCTCATTGCACCTTTCAGGACGTCCATTTAGTGATATATTGCCAATGAATTACTTTTGATTGAAGTGTAGTTCTTGCAAAACATTTTCACAAAGCAAGATTCCACAAGCAGCATTGCGATGAATGATCCCGGTTTTTCTGTGGTGTTGCCGAGTAATGAGGGGCGAAATTCTCCCAAAACGGGAGAAATCGTCAAACTGCCGTAAAACCCGGGCGGGTTTTACGGCATCGCGCCCCTTCCCGACGGGGGACCGATTCTGGTCCCCCGTCGGGGCTAGCAGCCCGACGTCGGAGGCTCCGACAAGTCGGGCTTAACGAAAATCGTTAAGCCCGCTTGTCGGACTTAGCGCCGGCTGACGCGTCATATGACGTCAGCCGCGCATGCGCAGGTGGGAAGACTCCACCCGCGCATGCGCGGGTGACGTCATCGCGTTTTTGCGCGAAACCCGCGCATGCGCGGTCCGGGTTGCCCCTCAGCCGCCCCGCGTATTGATACTGCGGGGCGGCGGAAGGACAAATAGTGCGCGGGCATCGGGCCCGTTGCCCGCGATCGGTGCCCACCGATCGCGGGCCCATGGCACCCTTGGCACGGCCGTGGTACTGCCGTGCCAATCGGTGCCATGGTTATTTTTTCCAGGTGGTCACGACGTTTTTACGAACGGCAAGACCAGGTGTGTTTGCCGTTCGTAAAAAGGTCGTAAAGGGCTGGGACTTCGGCCCTTCTAACAGCTGAGAATCGCTGCCGGCCGTAAAAAAACGGCGGCAGCGATTCGTGTCGGGATTTCGGCGGGGGGGGGGGGAGAATAGCGGGAGGGCGTCAAAAAAGTCGGGAAGGCCCTCCCGCTATTCTCCCACCCGTCGTGGGGGGGGGAGAATTTCGCCCGAGATATTTCACGTTGATCGGAACAGACCTCGGTTTAAGGTCTCATCCGAAAGACGATGCCTCCGACAGTGCAGCAGGCCATCTGCGGAGAATGGAAGTGTTGGCTTGAATTATGTATGTCCGTCATGGGTATGGGATTGAACCATGACCTGCTGGCTCAGAGGTCAGGGTTCCACCCACAGAGCCAAGCTGACACATTTAGAATAAATATGGTGTACTCTCAGGACCCCCAAAACCATTTATTTTAATTTGTTAACAGATGCCTTGGAAGAATTGTGCGTCTGAACCTTTGCTTTCTCCTCTGGATTTTACAGCCGAGTAAATATTCTGTCATCAATTTGGCTTGACGTCGCATGTTTACCGCAGCAGGAAAAATATGCCTCATTCGACAAAGGTTTTAAAACATTTTCTCTCAAAGACCTTGACTGATGTGCACTGCTTGGCCCAGCTGTGCAGTAATAAGTGATACGACACACCCGGGGGGCCCAGTCTCACTGACTACAATGAGGGAACTGAAGCAGCATTTCAATTTACAGATTGCCAGGTGGCTCTTGCAACTACCACCTGCTTTGCTGTAGCTGCCAATAGTCTCATTGCCCGTTGATGGTAAAGAAGGGGAGCTGACTCCACCAGTCTGTTTGAGAGCAAGGCAACAGACCAGCTCATGGATGCCGAGGGTCACCAACATGGTTTGGATGTATTCCTAAAGATTTACTTAGGCAAATTCCGACCTCTTGACCATCCTCAGTTTGAATTGCTTTGTGAATTCTGCCCTCAGTTGTTCTGGAACGTTCTCCGTATAACTTGCAGCCTCTTTACCTTGCTTTCCTTTGTTAAGATACTCTTTAGTACCTATCCCTTTGACCAAGCTTTTGTTCATATGATACAATACCTCTTCTTGTGGCTCGATGTCAACGGGCTGATTTCTCCCATTTTGAGCCAAAGTGCCATGGTGGGGGCAGGGCCGTGGAGCGTCTTCCACCAAAGAGGCTGATGGGTAAACATAGCGAATCTCCTGACCCCGACAGTGTTTATTACGCGTTGGGTATTTCACAGCGTATTCAGTGACGGGGCAGGTCTGGGTGGCTCAAAGTTGGCCAGTGTGCCCAGGTGCTATACTGGAAAGGTGCCCAACATTACTGACCCACGAGGGAAGAAAGATGGTGGACCTCCTGAAAATGAAGATAGAATCCCTCCAGGACACCAAATCTGGAAGGTGTACCTGCAGATGATCCTCTGACCCACTGCTGTGCTGTTCCGGGGTCTAGGATTATTGGCAGTCTCCATCCCAATTTCCCAGTGCGCTGGTCAATATTAATTCCTCAATTACACCACCAAACCACCTCATTATGTTGGTAGCTGCTAATAGCACTCAAATTACCAGTCACGTTCCCTACACTACAACAGTGACTATCCTTAAAAAGTGCTTCATTGGCTGTAAAACGCTTTGGGATGTCCTAAGATAATGAAAGATTCTGTATAAATGCACATTCATTTTCCTTAGCAGCGCTTTATTAAAGGTTTTCATTGTGGCACTGTTGTGCTAATTAATGAGCGTTGTTTAACAATGGGGCTGCATTCATGTTAGGAAACCCTTTGCACGTCCTTTACCACTGAGTGGAGTGCGAAACTAAATTAGAAAAGGCCTCTAATGTAATGATTGAGGGTTTTATATTTTCTAACCATTGTCTGGAAACTACCTGGGGAATCCCACTCTGCCTTCAATGTGCATTTGATCACGATGCAGAGGAGATTTAGAAAATCTCTGAGTGTCTACTTGAATTCAGGAGGCCCGGGTGCCACCATGTTGCCAAATGGAAACGTCGAACCAGTAAAGGCAGCGGCAGGGGTTTGACAGGAAGTAGATAGGAACACCACAGCTGATTCACAGGCCAATTCTCTACCCTCTCTTTGGTAAGGTTTACAAAACCCCGATGAGACACATCGAAAGCCTGCGGTGCAGGAGAGCAAAAGGAAGGTTTCTAGGCTGGAGGGCAGGAAAAATCAAAAGATCGAAAGATTTCATGATGCAAAAGCCGAATGGGTACAGAAATGAAACCGATGAGGTGTGATGGGCAATATAACAGTCACCTGAATGTAACACAAAGGGATAAAGAATGGCTGATAGAACAGTTTAGAACCTTTTCCAAGTGTCACCTTTCATAGTTTCACTTTTATGAAGTCAAATTAAACCTGCATTATGTTTGAAACAGGCATCCCAGGACCTCACTGCATAGAGAGATCACTTTGCAATGAAGGTGCTCTATTTCACACTTTCAAAGGTGATGGGCGCCGTTTAACTAAATGGGAACAAAGTCCCATAACGAGCGTGTTTAGCCGTGTGTTTCCCGCCGCTCAGTGTCGGGAAATACCCTCCCAAGGCCACACATAGCCCCGTTTTCTGCACAGAGGCGCTCTGCTCGTTGGAACTTCTTGGTGTAGCGAGAGATGGGGATGCCATTTTTAAATGGTGTCCCGGTGTCTGGAGCCTCCGACATGACCCCTGACCCTCCCCCAAATCCCAACTCACTTTGAGTGCGTCCCCTGTGACCCACCCAGCACCCGGCCCAACATCAGCACAGAGCATCACCGGCCGATCGCCGTAGCGTGAAAAATGGCAGCCTGGTTCTGCCAGAGTGCTAGGCTGGCATTACCAGGGTGTCACCCTTCCCAGAGAGCAAGCATTTTGGGGTCTCCGAACCGCTGAGAGACTCCCACGGGCGTTGCTCTGTCTGGTTCCCATTTGTGGAGACCTGTACTGAAGGTGCTTGCCCGAGGTCTCGGAGGCAAAGGGGATAGATCCCAACGCCTCAGGTGCCACAGGAAAATGCATTTTAAAGTAAGACTAGCTGTCTCGCTCTCGTATTCAGATTTGGCAAAATGGTATGGGCGGGATTCACATCGCAACGTCTCGCGAGATGGTGTTAGAGCCTGTGAAACGTTATGAGCTGCGTAGATCCCGGGAGTGGGGTCTCGTGGCTTCTATCGCCCACCATACCTCACGGCGCACTGCCTTTCAGGTGCAACGTGGCCGTTCGATCGTGTCCAGTATTTGCACGCGCGCCAGCTTCCAAAAACACAATGTATAACTTTAAGTTGTAGTTGGTACAAACTTTGATAAGCACAATAAATTATAATGTACATTAAGGGTAAAGGTAAATATTTATTTTGTTTTTCGCATGTGACGTTGATTGTTATAAGAATGATTTTGTATTTTCTGTAATGCATTATGAAATATTCGACATGTATTAAATGTATTTAATCGTATTCATGGGATCATGGTTTGTGGACATGATCGATTTCAATCCTGCAGCCCACTGAGATGAAGGAGGGCCATTCATACAACCCAATTACTAGCCTTGGTTGCCCATCACTGGTATAGTGGAAGAAGTATCAATTGTGTCCTTTAAAAGTGAATTAGATCATTATCGGAAAAGAAAATACTTTCAGTGCTGCAAGGACAGTGGCACTGGCTCCTCCAGAGGCCCAGCACACCTATGATGGGCCAAATGGCCTCCTTCTCTGCAACAACCATTTTATGATTCTATTCTAAAGGACATTTACTGATGTCCACTTTTTATCGCCCAATTTGTTTTAAAAAATTGTAATTAAAATTCTTAAACTGCCACAATGGGATTCAAACTCACTTTCTCTGGACTATTAGTGTTGACGTCTGGATTCACCGACCCGGTGCACTAATGTGTCTATCGGTGACAAGAGAGGCTATGAGATGAACCATCTTACACAAAATATTTCTTTCAATCGAGTTTGGGCAAATGACCCTTCATGGGAGTTCTGCTTAGCTCGCATTGTGATGTGCATCTTCAGTTGAGCGATCTTTCTTTGCGAGCCTTTTAAAAAAATTTCGATTTAAAACCCACCCGCTCCTCAGTGCTACATCCACACATTTCCTCTGAGGTGTGCCTCTGAAGAACAAGTCACAGGAGTCACTTTACTCTGACCTACTTTTCGGATGTTGCTCTCAGTATAACATGTCTGTTCATGAAGGATGAGAATGTCTTTTATTAATTTGGTACAGCGAGGAGAGAGTTAGGGTGCCCATGTGGTAAATCGCTGCACAATTTATCAGCTAATTTCACTCTGCACACAGCTCCAACTCTCACAGCTTACTGTCTTCAACAGTGGCAGGGCCCAATTAATGCTGAGGCCGGTTGATCTGCCGATACAACTATATTAATAATAGACTCGCTGGCAACCCATCATCTACTGATGGCAGTCCCTAAGCGCTCATTTTGCAATGCATGTCCTGTTTCTTAAATGCTTTCACTCTCTCTCTCTCTTTCTCTCTCTCTCTTTCTCTCTCTCTATTTCCTCAGAAGTTTCTCATCAGCTCATCAAATACATTCTCAGCGTGAGGAAGAATTGTCTTTCTCTCGCTCTCTTAATTACACTTTATATTTTTCTACGCTGGGATGTCACTAGCAGGTGAATAAGTAGGGCGAGACTGAATTGGAGCCTTTCCAACAGTGGAATGGATTAAGAGTGTATCCTTCAGAACTGTCAATCCTCCATGGATCTGCCACCTTAAGCCTTGCTTTCTGATACGTATGCCTGCCGCCAACAAGCCCCCCCCCCCCCCCCCCCCCCTCACCCTACCCCCTGCCTGCCGCTTTAACAAGACAATATCAAACTCTGTAAACCCTGGCAGCCTTTTAAGATGTGAAATGTCCCAACTTCTTTTCATTGACCTATATTTGCCGACAGCCCATTTTGAACCATTCTCGTCTCCCTTTATCATTTGAACATGAAGCTGGGTGTTCGGCTGAAATCTGATCTCCGGGAGCACACAAGTGAAATTACTGAAGGAAAGCCCATCCCCCTGGGACACAGCGTCTGCCAGTTTTACCAGCCCTGCTCTGCCCCATCACATCCAGCTCCTGTGTATTAGCATAATCAATTGCTGACTCGTCTATATGGCAGAGGGAGAGATGAGGCTGGAGAATTCACTGCTGCCTGCCTCTTTCTGATTTGATGGTTCATTCCTCCTAATTGGATCAAGTCGGAAGTTGCAGGCAGTCTGTGCAGTTCTGAATGGTGCGTGCATGTGTATGTGTGTGCGCGTGTGTGTGTATGTATGTGTGAATGTGTTCTGATTTCAGGAATACCTACCCTGCAGTGTGTTTCTACATCTGTGAGTGTGTGTGTGTTTTGTGACAGTGTGTGTCTGTGAGTGTATGTATGAAACAAGAGGAGGAAGTTCCCTTCGTCCTCTCCCTCTCTCTGCTCCCCTCCTTCCCTCCCCTTCCTCCCACCCGTCGCGTTTGCGAGTAACCCTGTCACTAATGACACCGCTTTCACTGTGCTCAGCGGACGGGCACCTGCTGCTCCTTAATGACTCCAGCTTTTCTCAGTCATGAGCAGAGCAGGCACAGTGAGAACAACAGGGATGATGCTGCTGCTGGCCCGTGGGTGCTTTTCATGAAGGTGTGGGGGGGCGGGGGTTGGTAAATCCCCGACTCTGCAGGTGAGAGATCAGGAGCAACGCCCTGCGACTTTCAATTCAGAATAAATGGCAGCCCCCTTGGTACCAGGACTGAACTGTTAAAGCCAGAGATGACTTGAGCATTTCGTGCAGAACTCCACAAATTGACAGGAGAGAGACTGCCACGGTGAAGAGCTATCAGGTTGCTCGCCCACCTTCCCCGACCGAACGCTGATGATGATGTTATCGTCGTTGTTCGTTTGATGCCTCGACACCCGGCTCCTCCTTGCTCTCACTCACCTCCTCCCTGTGGCTCAAAAGCCTTCAGATACCAGTCAAGTTTAATGCAACGAGAGGATGTCTGAGGAAGCAAGTGAAAATTCTCCTGACCCCTCCACCCCTCCTTGTCCGACCCCGTCTGCCGAAGGGACCGCGGAGGATAGTTCTTCGGCGACCCAGGCGGATGAGAATGGAGCCCTGGGACTGACAGGCCTCATCGCTACCTGTTGCATCTGCATGGAGGTGGAGCGTGTACGGACTTGCTTCAACTCTGAGAAGATCTGCATCATACCCATCATGGCCTGTCTGGTGAGCCTGGGTCTTTGCATTGCTGGCCTCAAGTGGGTTTTTGTGGACAAGATATTTGAGTACGAACCTCTGACGCACCTTGATCCCAAGCGCATAGGGCAGGGTCCTATCATCTCTGCTGACCAAGCAACAGTGGCCGAATGGCCGCCATCAACTGCCTTTACTGCCACGATTCCGATAACTGACTTGAGCCAGACGGTGAACGACCCTGATGACCCTTTGGTGCTCACCTCAACTCCCTTCATTCCCCCATCTTCACTTCCCCCTACCTCATCTCCTTCCTTCCTAACCTCTGTCATACTTGAATCTTTCTCCCAAGACCCTATCGTCACCAAAAGTCGCGAAGTGACTGAATCAGCATCTGTAACCCTTCCCCAAATGACAGAAACAAACATCATTATCGCAACGGCATTTAGTAAGTGATGGATTCTTTTCTTTCCTATGATTCTCGTTGGCGGACAAATTCTGGCAGCCTTTTCTAAACTGCTGTTTTGATGTTAACAACTCATTTGTCTAAAAGCAGAGAAAGTTAAGAGAGGCATGCTCCGTATTTAGTCTGATTGTTTGAACTCTTTTCAATGAGAGAATTTTATTTGAAAAAGGTTATTCTTGGATTAATATTTCTCACTTGACAGCACAATGGCTTACATTCCAATTCACTGTTCAGCATGTTGGATTTGGATTTAGATTTTGAGTCGACATAAATGTTGACTTTCTAAAGGTAGCCGAGAAAAGTCTCTCTCTAAAATGATATCTATCAGGGAAAAACCACAGAAACAGTGCTGTAGGAAAGAACTCGCTTTAAATTACTGGCTCCCCATTGACAGAAGCCCGTGCTTTGTGCCTAATGTCATTACAGAAGAGTAACTGGGCTGCTGTTAGTGCGTTTCATAACCCTGTGAGCCCTTGTTAGCAGTTCCCCTGATTTACCATCAGGCATAATATTCTAATGGAACTTCCTATGTTTAGCCTGCAGGCTGATTGATGAAAACTGTGGCGGTTTAAAAAAAAGAAATGTTTTGTTAACTCATATTCTGACCCTTCCATGAATGGGATCCATCAGATTTAACAATTATGCTCTATATTTCATCGCAAACCACAGGGAATTTACTCAGAAGCACTGTGGTGGGAGATAAATCAGGAAGGCAGTCTATATTTCTTTTGTAATAATCAATATTTATTCTTTTTCAAAAGGATCTTTAGTGCATGTGTCGGTGTGTGTCCTCGCCTTCTGATTTCTTGCCTGTTTCTACGTTGAATTTCAAGGTCATTCGCTGCTGTGAGCTAATTGATTCTAGTCTGTTTCAGAGACTCCTGGAAAGACAATCTGTTAATGTTGCCTTGTAGGTTGTCCACTTGTACAATGACTTTGCAAGATTTTTTTTTTCTCCCTCTATTAGTTCTTGGCTGCCTGCCAAGCTTTGGCGTTTCAGCATTCCGAGTTGTTTAACCGGCTGCAGTGGTACTTTCCAAATAGTTTCACTCTGTGACTTTCGGCTCCAGTGGCGGCTCGAACCTTGGGGGGAATATATGAGGCTAATCAATGTCTGAGTGACTTTTTTTCTCCCGCTGTTTTTTGCCGGGAAATTAAATTACACATGGTTTGCAATTTGTTTCAGCCTTCTCTCTGGAAATCTGAAGTCAAAATCAATACAGAGTAGATGGGGTTAAATAGAGGAGCAGGAAGCCATGGACTGCGTTGAGGCAGCTGTGGCGAGTGGTAATTCATTGTTTCAGGGAATATATCTGTGCTTTCAGCTACTTTTATCTCGAGGAATGCTGTTTGCTTTAGAGGACAGCATTGAGTTAGGAAATTGTTAAAACCAAGCAGTTTTTAAAAAATATCATAGTGGTTCAGCTACTTGCTAAAATTGCTCGTAAGGAAAGAAGTGTGTACGTCGATGTTTTTTAAGATGTAATTTTTCTAATTTGTAAAAGTGTCTAAAACTATAGGGCATCAATTTAAAGTGATTGGCAAAAGAACCAAAGGTGACCCAAGGGAAAACCTTTTACGCAGTGAATGGTTAGGATCTGGATTCCACTGCCCGAGAGTGTGGTGGAGGCAGATTCAATCATGGCTGTCAAGGGAGAGTTGGATAATTATCTGATGAGAAAAAAAAATCTACCGGGCCATGGTGAAAGAGTGAGGGAGTGGGACTAGCTGAGTAGTTCTAACAACAAAGAGCTGGCATGAACATGATGGGCCAAAGGGCCACCTTCGGTGCTATAACCATTCTATATGCATCTATGCAATGTGAGCGTGACTAGTTAATAGTTTATCTGTCTCCAGACAAGCTTAGATGTGAGGTGATTGACCTGACCCGATGGTCTGGCCCAACGTGAAAAACGTACACAGTGAAAAGGTAGGGCAAGATGCTCACAGGAAACTGCACCCCAGCTAGGCTTGCCAACCCTCCAGAACTGCCCAGGTGTCTCCAGGAATGAAAGAGTAATCTCCAGGATTCGCCGATGGGGAACCCAGGAGAAAGATCATTGGGGCGATAGAATTGCTTTTTCTGACCACTTTCTTTTATTTGTCAAGATGATTGATCGACGCTCAAGAATCATCCAATTGAGTGATGAAAATTGTTCACTTTTTGATTGGTGTGGAAAGGTGAATAAGAAAATATTTGGGTGACCAATGGCCTGAGTTCTGGGGGAACGGTGATTGGAAGCAATAGGTCATGTAATGGCACCTCCAGGAAATGTTGAAAGGTGGTGCAGGCTTGAGGGGCCGAGTGGCCTACACTTGCTCCTAATTTGTATGTTTGTATGTCTGAAATTGTCCAACCAGAGTTGATGACCCCATTCGCTCATGATTCAATTCCACCAGGAAGGAACATAGAACATAGAACATTACAGCGCAGTACAGGTCCTTCGGCCCTCGATGTTGCGCCGACCTGTGAAACCACTCGAAAGCCCATCTACACTATTCCCTTATCATCCATATGTTTATCCAATGACCATTTGAATGCCCTTAGTGTTGGCGAGTCCACTACTGTTGCAGGCAGGGCATTCCACGCCCTTACTACTCTCTGAGTAAAGAACCTACCTCTGACATCTGACCTGTATCTATCTCCCCTCAATTTAAAGCTATGTCCCCGTGTGCTCGACATCATCATCCGAAGAAAAAGGCTCTCACTGTCCACCCTATCTAATCCTCTGATCATCTTGTATGCCTCAATGAAGTCACCTCTTAACCTTCTTCTCTCTAACGAAAACAGCCTCAAGTCCCTCAGCCTTCCCTCATAAGATCTTCCCTCCATACCAGGCAACATTCTGGTAAATCTCCTCTGCACCCTTTCTAATGCTTCCACATCCTACAATGCGGCGACCAGAATTGCACGCAATACTCCAAATGCGGCCGCACCAGAGTTTTGTACAGCTGCAACATGACCTCATGGCTCCGAAACTCAATCCCTCTACCAATAAAAGCTAACACACCGTACGTCTTCTTAACAACCCTCTCAACCTGGGTGACAACTTTCAGGGATCTATGTACATGGACACCGAGATCTCTCTGCTCATCCACACTACCAAGAATCTTACCATTAGCCCAGTACTCTGTCTTCCTGTTATTCCTTCCAAAATGAATCACCTGACACTTTTCTGCATTAAACTTAATTTGCCACCTCTCAGCCCAGCTCTGCAGCTCAAGGAAGGAAGAAACTATCCAAGTATATGTACGGACATCATTATTCTGAGTAAATACTGTGCTCTGAGTGTCAGCACTGAATGTCATGACTTCAAAGAAGGGGAGAGTTCCACACCAACGGGAAACCATCATTACCTTGAGTTCTAAAAGTGCGAGAGCACAGCACAGAAGCAACAGCAACATCTTTCTTCTGAGTCCGACAGGATAAGCAGAATTTCAGTGCACCAGGTGCCAGCCGTGCCTCTGTGGATACTCTCGCCAGAGTCACAATATTGTGGGCTCAAGTCACATGCCAGAGCACACAATCTGGGCTGACTTTTCAGCACAAGAGAGGGGGAGTGCTGCAGTGTTGGAGGTGCTGTCATTCAGATGAAACTTTAAACTGAGGCCTGTTTTGCCCTGTCAGGTGGATGCCAAAGATCCTGTAGTGCTATTCAAAATCAATTATTTCGTTGTTGTCTGTGGTACCCCACCATTGGGCACTTGGGTACCACGTTTCCCTGAAATGACAAAGGCATCTTAATGGCTGCTTTGAGGCAGTCTTGAGGTTGACTGAGGCACGATTGAAGGGCCCATTTTAAAAAGAAATGAGAGTTTGATCTCCTCCATCCCCCACCCCTCCCTTTCAATTTCAGACGAGTCTCCCCATTCTCCAGTGAATATAAGAAATAAAACTGATTTAAATAGTATGCAGGTTTAATATCGCCCTTATTCTTATTGGGTACATTTCTTATTGAGGCAGTAGTTGCTGATGATCACAGAGTGTTGTAGAAGTGATTGAGGCAAATAACAGGGACGCAGAGAAAGCTCGGTACATGCACATGGGAGAAAAAAACAGAAGGATGTGTTGATGAGGTTAGATGAAGCAGGATGGGAGGAGGATCGAGTGGGGCTTCACCACCAGCATAGAGCTGTGGGCCGAATGGCCTGCTCCTGTCCTGTTTGATTCTATGCAGTTCTATGACATGGCAGCGTTACTGAACCAAATGCTGCTTGTGATAAATAACCAGGAAGTGAAAAGTAGACACTCCCATGCTTGCGACACAATTAATTATCCTTCTGCTACTGCCGGATTCAGTACCTTTTTCCAGAATCACTAGCACTCACCGTTGAAGGAAGAATACTTGAATCACAGAACCGTTACGGTGCAGAGGGAAGCCATTCGGCCCATTGAGTCAGCACCAAGCCTCCAAAAGAGCACCCTGCCTCGGCCCACTCCCCCGCTCTATCCCCAAAACCCCGTAACCCTTGGACGTTAAAGGGAAAATTACTATGGCCAATCCACCTAACCTACACGTCTTTCGGGACTTGTGGGAGGAAAGCCGGAGCACGTGGAGGAAGCCCACGCAGACACGGGGAGAACGTGCAGACTCCCCACAGACAGTGACCCAAGGGCGGAATCAACCTGCATCCCTGCCGCTGTGAGGCAGCAGTGCTAACTGTTGACTGAAAATTCATTTTTATACATTCTGTGTGCATAGAAAAGTGTTCTGATAAGGAATCTCTGACTTTTTTGGGAGTAATTCCAGTCAGTGCCTCATTTTTGTAGCTCTGTCCAAGTGAGCTCAGTAATGCTGTCTGTCTGCGTGTGGCTCAACTCCACTAGTCTGGTTCTGCACCGTAGGTATTGAGCCAACAAAGCCATGAAAGCCATGGAATCAATGACTTCCTTCTGTGACACGCTGAAAAGATAGTGATTAATATCAGCAGGGTGCCATTTGTAAGTCACGAGGTGTAAAGTGGCTCATGACTTTGTTGGCTTGGTTGCTGCAGTGTTATTGCGAGTGAGTTAAGATTTAGGTTTATGCAGCAATGAACCTTCACAGAACCCAAAAATCTTCAGGCTCAATCTGCCGTGCTCTTCTCCTGACTAGTCAGAGTTTTAGGATCAGTGAGGAGGGCAGGTGGGTAGTTCATTTCAGTATGGTCGGTGAATAATCCCTCCCCATGAATCCCTCTGGCAGTATGGGTGTATACCATCTGCGGCTCTGTGATACACATGTGCGTGATCCTGGGGCACAGTAATACATGCCTATCTGCCCCCCCAGGCATCTAAAATATCTGACTATTGGGTGGCGTGGTGGCGCAGTGGTATCACGGCGCCAAGAAGCCGGGTCTGAGCCTGGCCCCGGGTCACTCTCCATGTGGAGTTTTCAGGTTCTCCCTGTGTCTGCAATGGTCTCACCCCCCACAACCCAGGTGCAGGGTAGGTGGATTGGCCACGCTAAATTGCCCCCTAATTGGAAAAAAAGAATTGGGCACTTTAAATTTAAAAAAATATATGTCTGACTATTGACTGATAATATGAATTAGGAGTCGGCCACTCAGCCCCTCGAACATGCTCCGCCATTCAATAAGATCATGACTGATATGCTTTTAACTTCTACCCTATATTCCTGTCGACCCCAATAACCTTTCACCCCCAAATATCAGATTAGAGCTCCCCTCCTGTGTCTTGAACAAAGCCTGGTGTATACAGACCAGAGGACCCAAGATTCGACTCGCAATCCATGGCCTCAGACCGAGCTGCAAGACGGACATGTTCGTTGGTTTGAGCATCCTCATTATGGAAGGCAAAAATCATTCTATCTTCGGATCAGCACTCCATTTGAACACCACTTGGAGGAATCATGGAAGGTGGAAAGGGGACAGAATATGCTCTGGGTGGGGGACCGCAATGTCCATCACCAAGAGTGGCTCGGTAGTACCACCACAGATTGAACTGGCTGGGTCCTAAAGGACATTGCTGCTAGACTGGGACTGCAGCAGGTGGTGAGGGAACCAACAAGCGGGAAAAACACACTCGACCTCATCTTCACCAACCTGCCTGCTGCAGTATTGGTCGAGGTGACCACCGTTCAGTCCTTGTGGAGACAAAGTATCGTCTTCACATTAAGGTTGCCTCCATTGTGTTTTGTGGAGTTTGCACTTTCTCCCTGTGTCTATGTGGGTTTCCTCCAGGTGCTCCGGTTTCCTCCCATGGTCCAAAGTTGTGCAGGTTCGGTGGATTGGCCATGCTAAATTGCCCCTTAGTCTCCAAAAGCTTAGGTGGGATTGCTGGGTTACCGGGGTAGGGTGGAGGCTGGGCTTAAGAAGGGTGCTCTTTCGAAGAGCCGGTGCAGACCCGATGGGCTGAATGGCCTCCTTCTGCACTGTAAATTCTATGATGCTTGTTCCTCCTGACAACTAAAGTAATCCCTGTTGGGATGCTGTTATTGGGCGAGGATAAAAGCAATCTTGGATATGATGCTTTTTCCAGTCAAATAGCCCACCAGCACCCTCCCATGAATAATAATTGAACACTTGGCCAATGTAACAGAGGCCTGCGGGCAGCCTTTGACCAGAACTGATACAAAAATCAAGATGGGGGCAAATCGAGATGTAAAAAACGAATTGTAGGATAAAAGGTCATTTGGATGTCTCCTAAAGGAAGCATTCTTAGGGAGTTGCACTCTTTAAAGTAATCATTTGATTCATTGAAAACAATGGTGCACCTGTCACACTAAAAACATATTGTAAGAAGGTAAGCGATTACACTTAGAAGCACACAGATGGATGCATAGAAGCAGAACATTTAGCACCTCCAAATGTATATTGGTGTTTACCCTTCATGTGAGCAAATAATCCGAAACAGTGTACCCACTCTAATCCTTCAGCCCTTCTTTTCCTTCATGCACTTGGTTAATATAGTCATGAATGTTGACAATTCTGCCTGTATAATTCTGTGTGTGAATTCTCCTTCCCTCTTGTATAAATCTCACACATTTTAACTTGTATCTGTGGCCCCTCAACCATCGGTAACAGCCTGAATTATGAGACTGATTGATGATTTGGTATTATATTCCCTAACCCCCCCCCCCATCCCCCTTGCCACTGGTCCTGGTCACATGATGCCACATACCTTTTCTATTCCGTTTCATTGCTTTAAGTACAGCATTGTGTGGCTAAAACATAAAGAGGAATAACATCATTCATCGATGAGGTTTTGAGGCAGGGTGCAGGTTTACAAGTTCTGCTGACACCTTTCAAACTTTAATCCGTGCAATTTAGCAGTTTATCAGAGCGGCCTCATAAAATGACTGCCTTGTCACTCTTAAATGCTTGCATTCGAACACATAACCTGATCCCCTGTGTACATCGCACGCTGGGTTTGAAAATATTGTAGACTCAGTTCGTCCCCTTTGCGAAGGCAGAGTTCCTCGTTCTGCAGAGGGTTTCAGATTTAGGAGAAATATCTTTGCACAAGTGGGCAGTTGGAGCATGAAATGCTTTGCCACACACTGCAAATGTCAACGGACCATGTCTTGATAATATGATGGGCATATTGTCACGTCTGTAGAATGTGTGACTTTGAAATGGCAGGCGCGCATTCAGAAGAAAAATATAGAAGCAATAACTCTGGAATGGCTCTGAAACTCCGGAATAACTCAGGGCGGCACAGTAGTTAGCACTGCTGCCTCACAGCGCCAAGGGACCCAGGTTCAGTTCTGGCCTTGGGTGACCATCTGTGTGGAGTTTGCACGTTCTCCCCGTGTCTGCGTGGGTCTCCTCCAAAGTGATCCGGTTTCCCCCCACAGTCCAAAGATTTGCAGGGTAGGCGAATTGGCCATGATAAATTGCCCCTTCGTGTCACAGGGTGGGGGGGAATGGACACGGGTAGGGTGCTCTTTCACAGGGTCAGTGAAGATGGGATGGGCCAAATGGCCTCCTTGTGCACTGTAGGGATTCTATGATTTCTATTCTATTAATGGTTTTGATTCCTGCTCCACGCTATTTTTAGCCTACCTGTTCGCACAATTGCATATATTTCTGCACTATTTTAACATCGAAAATATGCATTTGCAATGCTATTCCAACAAATGGGTTAGTTGGCACGCTGTAAATAACACACGGGGAATGAAACAGTTACAGAACAAAACTTCTGAATATCTATTGCATGACCAACCCGACCCCTTTTACAAACTGAGTGGTGCTTTTGCAATTGAAACGAGTGCAAAGTTTGCTGCAGATGAACATCCTTTTCACTCGATCTGCACAGAGGCGATAGTACCATTGCCAGATGCTGCGGTAGATGAGTCAGCATCTGCTCTCCAATGGCAATTTAAGAAATTGCTTCACAATGATGAGGAATTGATTTTTCTACCAGGCTACATAGGGTGAATGGATGCCAAAGAGCCTGGTCAAGAAACACGATGGTTGGGGCAGCACGGTGGCACAAGTGGTTAGCATTGCTGCATCACGACGCCGAGGTCCCACGTTCGATCCCAGCTCTGGGTCACTGTCTGTGTGGAGTTTGCTCATTCTCCCGTGTTTGTGTGGGTTTCGCCCCCACAACCCAAAGATGTGCAGGGTAGGTGGATTGGCCACTCTAAATGGCCCCTTAATTGGAAAAATAATAACTGGGTACTCTAAATTTATTTTTAAAAAGAAACACGATGGTCAGCCTGTGAGGGGCTAAGATGTGGTCGCCTTGTCCATAGAACGCAAAAGAAGTAATTGTAATAACTTGCATTTATATAGCACCTCTCAGATGGAAAAGGTTCTCTAAAGCATTTCTCTGGGGCATTATCGAAAACAGTTTCATACTGAGCCATTTAGGAGATATGAGGATGTGTTGAAAGCTAGGTGATATGTTTTACAAGGGCCTCTTAGAGGAGAACAGAAGTAAAGGGACTAGAGGTTTAGGGAGAGAATCCCAGAGCTTGCCGGAGCTTAACAGCTGATGGCATGGCCGTCAAAAACGGAACAATCATAATTGGGGATGGTCAAGAGTGTGGAGGAGGCTGCAGAGATGGAGGGAGACAGGGCCACGGAGTGGTTTGAAAAATAGGATGAGAATTTTTAAACTTGAGACATAGAACAGGCGCAAGTGTAAGTCAGTGAACACAGGAGTGATGGTGAGCAGGACTTGGCATTAAGCTAAAATGGATGAGCTTAAACTCCCAGGGGCATTATGAAACACTGTACTTCCAAATAGTGCTGTTCAAATGTCTGTGAGCTGCTGAATGGCACAGTGACAGAAGGTCCTATTTGCCTTAGAGACTATCAGAGAGGTTTACCTGTAATTGGCAGGTGTCAGTGGCTGGAACTGAGACCTGTTGTACTGCTTGCATTCTGGTTTAATGTCTCCTCTCTAATCCTCAGAGTGTACCCCAGTCCAGCGAACATCCACATCAAATTTCCACAGATTGGTTGAAATGAGGTTTTCCACGCAGTCAGACTCTTTAATGAAAGGATGACCAGGTGGCAGTTGCTAAGATTTCCATTTGCTTGGTTTCATTTGAAAGTGTGAGTGATAAAATTGCCAAATTTGATATACCTTCGATGAAGGTGTAAAGAGAAATGAAGTTACAACAGAAGGTGACATGTTGTTCGCACATGAGATAGCGCTTCATTTACACGTTTGGGATTTTTTTTTACGGTGATTGTGAAAACACTGGGCAGGATTCTCTGACCCCCATGCCGGACCGGAAAATTGCCGGGGGGCTGCGTGAATCCTGCCCCGCCACCCCAACGCCAGCTGCCGGATTCTCCGGCGCTGTTTTTTCAGCGAGGACGGGAATCGCGCCGCGCTGGTCGGGGGCCGTTGGCAGCGGCCCTTTGGCAATTCTCGACCAGTCCCGCCAGCGTGAAATACACTAGGCTCAGCAGGCGACCTGCGGCGTCCTCAGCTGGGGGGGGGGGGCATGGAATCTGGCCCCGGGAAGGGGGCCCACAGTGGCCTGGCCCGCGATCAGGGCCCACTGATCAGCGAGCGGACCTGTGCCGTGGGGGCACTCTTTCCCTCCGCGCCGGCCGTGTAATGGTCCACCATGGTCGGCACAGAGAAGAACCCCCCCTGTGCATGCACTGGGATGCGCCAGCACAGGCTGGCGCTCGCCCGCATGTGCCAACTCAGCGGAGGCCCTTTGGCGCCGGTTGGCGTGGCGCCAAGCCCTTCCGTGCTGGCCTAGCCCCTGAAGGTGCGGAGGATTCCGCATTTTCCGGGCGGACCGACGCCAGAGTGGTTCACGCCACTCCTCGGTGCTGGTACGGCCAGCCCCGCCGGTTAGGGGAGTAACCCACCCACTATTTATGAAAAATAGTAAAGATTTAATGGAGAAGTGAATTTGCTGAAACTTGGTGGCGTTTCTGATTTTGGAAAAGCTGGAAATTTTAAAAAACAAGCAAACGACAGAGAAGCAAAGGTTAACATTTTGAGTCCAAACCTTATTAAATTGATATGCTAACCTTTTCCTTTCGAAAGCTGACTGATCTACTGTGCAGTTCCAGCATTTTCCATCTTAATGTCAAAGGCTAAGTGTGGCACACTGTTGAGGCATGTGTGCAGAGACACACGCGCTCGTGTGTGTGTGTGTGTGTGTGTGTGTGTGTGTGAATACATCTGTATGCATGTACGCCAGCACATATGTGTGTATGTGTACACACGTGTCTGCATGTGTGCATGTCCACGCACGCGTGGGTTTGTATGGGTACATGTGCGTGCATGTGTATATGTGTGCATGTATGTTTGCACATGTGTGTGTCTGCATGTATGAAAGGCAATAGATCTTTGTACAGTGGAGAGGGATATGAGAGTAGCCACTAGAATGGCTGGAGAGGAACTCAGACCCCATGTAAAAGGGATAGCTGCATTCAATTGTCTCTCTAACAAAAGGATACTGCTGCATATAAAGCACCAGACGCTTGTTTGTTCCCCAGAGGCAACTAATACATCCACCTAGAGAATAATACTGGAACCTGGAAACAATGCTACTGGAACAGAACGCAGCTCATGCATTCAAAGGTGCTTTAGATGATTCAGCTGGCAGTTGCTGTTATATTGTTGCGTACTTGTTTTTATTTGTAATTCTGATTTTCTTAAAGCTCAAACTTTCAGCCCCCTCTCTGCATCCCCCCCCCCCCCCCCCCCCCCCCCCCCACCCCCCATTATCCTGCTTCTGATCGATATCTGATTTTCCTTTCACTGATGAGTTTGATGCTCTTGGGAAGGCCTGAGGAGTCGAAGCGATTAGTAGGCCCGGAAATGAGGGACTTTAATGCTGGATTTTCTTGGGGGAATTGATTAACATACTGTCAGGCAAAGAGAGTGCTGATGGGCAGAGAGGGACCACCAGAGTTACTTTAAAAACAGGAAAAAGAAGCAATAAGCACAGGTTATTTAAAGCAAATTAACAATCTCCTAGAAAAGCAGAAAGTGCTAGTTAAATTGAGCGGGTATGCCAGCATTTACAGAGAGAACAGAATTAATGTTTCAAGTCCAATACGACTCTTCCTTGGAATTCTTCTTCCACAAGTTCTCCTTTGGTTTTAATTCAGGGAAGGTCTAAAATCTCAACTGGAGCCGAGAGAAAATGCAAACAGTGAGCCTGACTTCCAGCTTGTCACATTAGTTTTAATTTCAATTGTTCTAAAAAAAAAAAAAATTTTTATTAACAAGTTTTCAAATGTAACGGGCTGGATTATCCTTTTGGGAGACTAAATAGGGGCAGCAGGGTAGCATGGTGGTTAGCATAAATGCTTCACAGCTCCAGGGTCCCAGGTTCGATTCCCGGCTGGGTCACTGTCTGTGTGGAGTCTGCACGTCCTCCCCCTGTGTGCGTGGGTTTCCTCCGGGTGCTCCGGTTTCCTCCCACAGTCCAAAGATGTGCGGGTTAGGTGGATTGGCCATGCTAAATTGCCCGTAGTGTCCTAATAAAAGTAAGGTTAAGGGGGGGGTTGTTGGGTTACGGGTATAGGGTGGATACATGGGTTTGAGTAGGGTGATCATTGCTCGGCACAACATTGAGGGCCGAAGGGCCTGTTCTGTGCTGTGCTGTACTGTTCTATCTTCTATCTATCTATCTAAATCCCCATGCCAGCGTGCAAATGGTGGTGTTTTACACCCGGACAACTGGCGCAAAACGGCCATCGATTCCCTGCTCCAGGGGGATTTAGCAGCCAGGCAGCGTAGAGCTGTAGCTGCTGACACGGCCTGGAGACTTGCTGGGTCCGTGGCCGCGCATGCGTATGGCGGGGGCCTGCTGCGACCGCGCCGTGCTTCACAGCCCGCGGACCCAGCCAGCAAAAATAATTCCCCTACCTTTTGCCGGCTCACGCCCCCCAGACGCCCCCCCCCCCCCCCCCCCCCCCCCCAGAGTGCCCCAGCCCCGAATAATGCCCCCCAGTGCCTGTGGATCGGCCCTCCCCTGACCGGCGGCACTGGGCTGAGTCCTCAGCCACCAAGCTGAGTTCCCGATGGATGCGACCGCGCGTGCCCACGCCGTTGGGAACTCAGCCGGCCGGGGATGGAGCATCGCGGAGTGGGCCTTAGGCAATGGCCTGAGGCCGTGGATACAGCGTGCGCCGTACTCCTAGAGTACGCCACTTTTCAGGGGACTGAGCATCGCAAAAGCAGCGCTGCCACCGATTCTGTCACCATCGGGGATTCTCTGCGATTTTGCCGTCGGGATCACAGAATCCAGCCCAACATCTTCACATCCGTATACGTACAAAAGATAACAATATTTCAAACCTTCCACCGCTTCCCCGCCAACCTAAAGAAAAACAACAACCAATCCCCCCCCCCCCCCCCCCACAATGCACTATCAATTACGACGAGACGAGAGTAGAATGTATTCGAGACTTTATTACACAGAGATGTGTAGCCTCCTACAGCTGCTGGCGAAATGGCTGCTGTTCGGAGAGCCCACACATTTATACTCCACCAACTGGGCAGAGCCAGCATGCAGAGATCTACCCTCGTACCTGTAGTACAGGGGCCTTACCGTAATACCCGTATATACAATATAATACAATAATGGTGACTACCGCACCCCCCACCCCCAAACATCTGATGGTGCCCAACTCCCTGAAATAGGAAATAACCAGCTTCCGCCTCGGGTAGAATCTTTCAGCCGACCCTTTCATTACATACTTGATTGTTTTTTTTCCAAGCACAAAATCTCCATTAGGTCGCTTTACCACACCGAGCACTGTGCGGGGCCGAAGACTTCCAACCAAATAAATGTTGCCTTCTGACTCTTAAGGAAGCGAAGGCAAGAGCATCCGCCTTCGCCCCTGTCTGCAACACCGATAAGTTTGAGATCCCCAAAATAGCCAGCAGAGGGCAGGGTTCCAATCAACCCAAGAATTCTTGACATGGTGCTGAAGAAAGAGACCAAGAAGCTTGCAAGCTTAGTGCAGGACCAGAACATGTGCGTGTGGTGGGCTGGGCCTCCAGAGCATTTGCTCCCATCTATCCTCCACATCCACGAAAAACCCACTCATTCGTGCTCTAGTTAAATATTCCGTATGCACCACCTTGAACTGAGTCAGGCTAAGTCTAGTGCACAAGGAGGTAGAGTTGACTCTCTAGAGAGACTTGCTTCATACCCCTCCCTCAAACTTCGGGCCCAACTCCTCCTCCCATTTCCTTTTAATCTCATCCAACTGGACCAGCTTCGGAGATACCAGCTGATCTCTGACACCCTCCCATTCCCTACATTTACCACCATAGGGAGAGTCTCCACCATCCTCTCCACCATCCTTTCCATGATTATCTCCACTATCCTCATTATCATCCTCTTTACTCACCTCCTTATCCTCCTCTTCATCCACCTCCTTCTCATCCTCCCTCTCATTCACCTCATTCACCTCCTCCTCATCCTCCTCCTGATCCAACGCCTCCTCCCCGTCTTCTTCCTCATTCACCTCCACATCCTCATCCCCCACTTTCTCATCCTCTCCTCCCCACCCTCCACACCACCTCCCCATCTTCCTCAATCCTCTCCCCATTCTCCTCATCCCCTCCCCATCCTCCTCACCCCCTTGTCATCCTCCTCATTCTCTTCCCCCTCATCCTCATCCTCCTCCTCATCCTCTTCCCCCCTCATCCTCATCCTCCTCCTCCTCCTAATCCCCCTCCCCATCCAACCCCTCATCCTCACTGTACTCAGCCTCTTCCTCATTTTCCTCCCCTTCCTTTCACCTACCCTTCCTCTTTTTCTTGTGTTCTCTCAGGGGCCCCCCCTCTCTGTGTTCTCTCAGGGGCCTCACGGTAGCATGGTGGTTAGCATCAATGCTTCACAGCTCCAGGATCCCAGGTTCGATTCCCGGCTGGGTCACTGTCTGTGTGGAGTCTGCGCGTCCTCCCCGTGTGTGCGTGGGTTTCCTCCGGGTGCTCCGGTTTCCTCCCACAGTCCAAAGATGTGCGGGTTAGGTGGATTGGCCATGCTAAATTGCCTGTAGTGTAAGGTTAATGGGGGGATTGTTGGGTTACGGGTATACAGGTTACGTGGGTTTAAGTAGGGTGATCATTGCTCGGCACAACATCGAGGGCCGAAGGGCCTGTTCTGTGCTGTACTGTTCTAAATTCTAAATTCTTGCTCCCTCCTCCTCTTCCTCTCCCCTTTCTTCTTCTCCTTCTCCTCCCTGTTCTTTTTTCTCTTCTTTCCCTGTCTTCCACCCGCCCCTCTGCCCATCTCTCCGACACCTGCTCAGTCTTCCTCTTCCTCCGTATTTTTTCAAATTCAAATCTGTTTGCTGGAACTTAGCCAGTACCCACTGTGGTTGACCTTGACGGATCACACAAGTTTTGAGCAATATAAATATTTAATACATCCAGCATTGTCTTGCCAGACACTGCTATAGCCTGACTCTGTAGTGATGCTCCAATTCCTCTAATGCATGCAGGTTGCGAGTATATCAAGCAGGTTGTCTTTTCTATCCTTCAGCCCTTTAGAATTAATCACCAGAGTGATTATTGGCTGCACGGCTCCCAGTAAGATTGATAGTGCTGAATGCTGGCGGTGAAATAGTGCTGTCCGGCTGGCGTCTGGGAAATAACCCAGTTTAGGATGACTAATAGTCTCCGAGGCTGGACAAATTGGGAATGTAATTCAGATTCCGCCGTCCTTTAGGGCCCGGACTACATCGGCCACCGAGCCCTCAGCTGCAAAGAGAATGGTGCCACAGAGGTCATACCTGGATAGCTGCAGGATGAGGCAACAAGATAGATTCAGGACACATCTTTTTTGAAAGTGCAGAGATCACAGAGTTAATTGGTGCGCTGTCCATACACACACATTTTTGTGCACTTATTCTGAAGCAAAGGGCCAGCACTGTTAGCTGAGTCCTCCAATTTGCCATGCTAAATTCTTACCTGTTATTATTTCTTTCATCTGCCTCCATTTTTGATCTCACCTTTCTCTTGCTAGGTAAAGTGTAGCACGGCAGTGATCTTACCAGCCAAGCAATCCACAGGCCTGGGCTAATAATCTAGAGATGTGGGTTCAAATTTACACTCACTTCATGAAGTAAATCTAGGATGAAAGGGCTATTGTTAGCCCGTGAATCTACTGGATTGCTACAAATATCCTCCTGGCTTACTGACGGTCTCGGATATTTTCTGTTCTTGTCCATTTTAGCCTATGTGTGATTCCAGACCACAGATTCTTCACTATCCTCCGAAATGACCCAGGAAGACACTCAGCTGTGCCTCTTTCTATCTCTCTCATTTCTTTCCATGTGCCAAGAGTCCTACGAAGCACGTACGTCTGTTTCCATAACGGATTTTTCCTGGGACAGGTCGCGAGCTGGTCGCCAGATGCTGCAGTTCAGGGGTACCGCTCTGCATCAAGTGCAGCTGACCAGGAGATTCTCCCGCTCTTACTGCCTCCCTTAGGAGGATTTTCAGGTTGATAATTAGTCTGTTTGGCCACATTATGAGCCCACCTTCTATGGCCACCATCTGCTAGAGTGGAACTCAAACCTTTGTCTCAGAGGCAGAGACGCTACCCACTGCATCATAAGGCCTCCTACTCAGCTGTATAGGGATGGGCAATAAATGTTGGCCTAGTTGGCGATACCCCCCCCCCCCCCCCCCCACCCCCCTCCGACCACCCCTCCCATCTAATTCATGTAAATGAATAGCACAAAAGCTGGGAGGGCAGTGTAGTCCCAAACTCCCACCATGGCTACTTTGCGATAGACCATCAGAAGATGAAGAGGAGAAGTCTGTGATTTCTCTCTCTCTCTGGCCTGCACTCCACAACTCTTGATGCAGCTACAGGACCAAACCCAAGGCACCCAAGGCACAGCACCTCCAACGTCGAGCATGTCAGTACACACATTCCCCCAGTTTCTTGGAGTTTCTCTTGTTCTGTAGTATGTCTCAGGACCTTTAACCAACTTACCTCTTCCAGGTTCCTCGAGCCGCCCCCTTACCCCAATTATAATGGGCAAGGCCCCCCCTACCCTAGCCTGACCCTGCAATGGGCAAGCTGACAGCTGGGCACCTTGGCACTGCCACCCTTTCACTGCCCCTGGAAATGCCACCCAGAGCAGCGCTGCCTGGGTTCCAGGTTGGCAATGGCAAGGTGCCAGGCTGGCAGTGTCAAGATGCCCAGGTGCCAAAGGTGCACCAGTGTACAACTCTGCCCTGTTCCCGACCACCTGCGGGCCTCACTTCCCCAGCTAGACCCCCTGAGGTGCCATCACAACTGGTTCATGACTTTGTGGTTGAGGCCTCGCTGGTGAGGGCGGTGAATCCAGGGTCAAGGGTGTATTGGCCGAGTGCATATTTAAATGAGCCTAATGTCTCATTTAAATATGCACACTTGGACCTTGCACAGCGAGAGTGAGATCCAGAGCGCGACACGCCACAAGATTCCATTGAATCTCACAAGATATTTCAAATGTCACAAATCTTGATCCAGGCCTCTCGCGAGATTCAATGGCCACATTCTGACATCAAGTTGGGCACGATGAGCTGCTGAATCATTCCCCTGGGGCTGGATTTTCCGATTTTGAGACAAAGTGCTAACAGAACAGGAAAACTGGCGACAAAAGGCCACCGATTCTCTGTTTTGCTGGGGACTAGCAGGGAGCCGCCATAGAGCTCGCAGCTCGAGCTGCCGATACAGCACCCAGCACTTCCGGTTCAGATCTGCGCATACGCAAGGCGGTGGCCTGTAGTCGCCATGCCGTGCTCCATGGTGGACTCGGCCTGCGGACTTGAACCTTTAAAGTAGTGCCCCGCATCGGCCGCTCGCACGCCCCGGTCCGCCCGCCCACATTGCCCCCAGCCCCGAATGAGGCCCCTCCTGTCCGCCAATCGGCCCTCCCCCCAACTGTAGCGGCCCCAGTCTGAGTCCGCAGCCGCCACGCGAGGATCCCGGACGGTGTGAGCACATGTAAGCCACGCCGTCGGGAATGCGGCCAGTCGGCAAGGCTTGAGGTGGTGGATACTCTGCGCGACGTACTCCTCGAGTACGCCGATTTTCAGGGGACAGAGAATTGAAAAACTGCCGCCACTTCTGATTTCAGCTGCAAATCGGATTCTCCACCCTGTCGCCGAACACATGGGTTTCCTGGCGACGAGGGATGCTATCACCAGAAAATCCCATTGACAATGTAGATCCCGCTGGCAGGTCACTTCTGCCAATAAAATACATGCGGCGGGGTGTCCTGTCCTTGTGTCAGTGAAGAGGCTTTCATACTACCTTGAGGGTGGAAAAAAGACCTTCAACATTTTTATGTTCTATTTTTAATGATTAAAAAATGGGGGTCTTGTGGTGCAGTGGGTAGCTTCCCATATCTGAGACAGAAGCTGAGGATTCGAGTCCCTCCCCAGGGCTTGATGGCCAAGGAAGATGAATGTGTCAACCTGCAAATCCTTCCACCTCACCAATGGCTGGTGGTAAGAGCGGGAGAGACTCGTGGTCAGCTATGCTGGACGTGGAGTGACGCCCCTCGAGCTATAAGCCTCTGGTGACAGACTAGCGACCTGTTCGGGGGTTAACTAGCTATAAAAACTGACAAAAGTCTGCTTTAGTGCACCCATAGGCGCGGGGAGAGAATTGGAGTTTTAAGGATTTAGTAGTGCCCTCTTAAAGATGGTACTTGTGGCCTCGGTTCTTTGTCCAATTTACCAGTTGATTGAGTGAGGTGGTCAGTCAGAAGCCCCAGTGTTTTAAACCATGTCTGGCAACCTGCTTAATCAACCCTGCCAAGCTGTGGTATGCCAACTGGATAAACTAATCTAATTAATGAATTAACCATACGCTGATTAAGACGTTTGGCAAAAGAGAGCCCAATGAATATCTGCTCGGGAATGGGATTGAGATTTACAAAGATTAACATTGTAACATGATGGTGTCTGAACTGATGGGACTATGTAAATTGCATAGTTGAGAGGTAGGATGTAATACTGACATATTTTGGAGTTTTGCTTGATTTGCTAGGGAGGGCAGGATTGAACATGGTGGAAACATTCCCTTTACAGGTGACATCAGTGGACCGAAGTGTGTGGTGGAGCAATTTAAAATTGTTTGCGCAAGAAGTAGGTTGATAGACCAAATGACCTTGTTTCACTAAGTACACTGACTTTCCCTCCAGTGAAGGCAGGGTGATAGCAGGAAACATTTTCAAACAGAATCCAAAAATGCAGCATCCGATGAACACACAAAATGGCAGCAATCTTATTCTGAAAAATTCAGAGCGCAGTCTCTGTCGAGCTGTAACTTTCAGCAGAGTAAGATAACCCTTCAAATCCTCAAGCCATTTCACAGACAATAAAGTACATTGACCTGTGGTGGGGTTGTTACACGCAGCGAAATGCCACAGCCAAGCAAGGGGTCACACTTCAAGGAGAAAGACGATCAGATTTTTTTTTAAAATCCTTTGATGGAGGATATTAATCAGACACTGTGAGAACACGCTTGCTCGAAACTGATCTCATCTGAGATAGCAGATGGTGCCTCAGCACAAAAATGGTACCACCAGTAGTGTGGTACTCCCTTGGTCGTGCACTGAAATGACAGCCTCGATTGTATACTAACAGCTCTGGAATGAGGCGTGAACGCATGACCTCTGACTCGGAGGGCAGAGGATAATACCACTGAGCCAAATCTTTCACCGATGGCTATATAAAACCAGTATCAAGTCACTTCCTCGTTAGTATAGTGGTTAGTATCTCTGCCTATCACATGGGAGACTAGGGTTCAATTCCCCGATGGGGAGTTTATAATAAGTTTGTGGGTGGCATGGTAGCACAGTGGGTAGCACTGTTGCTTCACAACTCCAGGGTCCCAGGTTCGATTCCCGCTTGAGTCACTGTGCGGAGTCTGCATGTTCTCCCTGTGTCTGCGTGCGTTTCCTCCAAGTGCTCTGGTTTCCTCCCACAAGTCCTGTTAGGTAATTTGGACATTCTGAATTCTCCCTCCGTGTACCCGAACAAACGCCGGAATGTGGCGACTTGGGGCTTCTCACAGTAACTTCATTGCGGCGTTAATGTAAGCCTACTTGTGACAATAAAGAAAAAGTAAATAAAAATAAAGCGGTTTCTTAACTGGTGTGAGGTTCCCTCAAAGCACATTCCAAATTGAATATCTCAAGTGAACACATCCAGAAAGTGTCCTTTGTTGAAGTTAATTGACCAGCCTCAACTCTGACTGTTACCATAACCATGAAGCAGGTTAAATTGAGATGTCAGGATTTCAATTGAGTAATTAATGTTGTTTCACTTGAGAGGATTTTGAAGGTAGCGGATTTACATCAATTACTCAGCACAAGAGAGTCTGGGAGGTGGGATTAATTGAAACTTGGCCCAAACTAAAATGGCATTTCATTAAAATGTACATCTCACATACTGGAGTAATCAAGTATGACGTTCCCTATGTTAATCAACTGCAACAAAGAATTCCGTTGACAAGATGCTGATCACTCCGAAATGGTGCTGAAGGTTAAAAGTGGATGAATTTGGTAGTTATCTTCTCTTGATCATTGATTTAAAATGTATTAGAATAAAGGGACAAGGTTGCCATTTTGAGGAGTGTTCACATCCCAGGAACAGCTCTCCCTGAACACTAATCTAATATGGAAGTCTAACCTGGTAGAATTCCACTAGATTTTAATCCCCTCCCTGTCTCTCTTGTACTTGAATAATCAATGAAAATTAGATGCTTTCAAAGTCCTCCCTCGTCAAACAGCCTTTAGTGAATCAATCAAAATCCTGACGTCTCAACCGAAGAGTGCGGGAGGGTAGGTTGGAAATGAGGCATGAGGCCCACCAAATCTGGCCCTTCCAATAGAACGGTGCATCTGCACTGCCCACAACCCACTTAGCCTCCTGAGGCGAGGTGAATAATCACAGGTTAAACTTCCAAGCCGCTGAGATGGCTCCTTGACCTGTGAAAGTAAACCAAGTGAAAACTTCCAGGAGATTGGCTTTAACGTGAAAACAAGTCTGGCTCTGCTGCTGTTTGACCGGTTAAAATATGTTTGTTTTTCCCCTTCTCAATTTGGCGGATAACACAAAAAAGGCACTGCTCACTTCATTACACACACACCTCCGTCTTCTGACTTTGCAAAACATTTTACCAAGAGACAGTTTGTCAGGGGAGGAGTGGGTGTGTGTGTGTGTATCTCTGCAAGTCTTGACTGCCTGTCCTGGTTTGTATTTATCACTGGCTTTTAAGAAACTGTGTGTGTGTCTCCTGTGACTGATGCTTATAATACTAGATAGTTTGTGCTCTCTGCTCTTCCTCCCTTAATCCCCTAAGTAGAGAGCTGCTGTGTGGGCCGAGTGTATATCCCCATCTGCACTTCTTTGTTTTATTCATCAGCTTTAGCTGTGTTGAAACGCGACAGCATTATGCCTTTGCTTCTCTCGATGGTCCATTTAAAAATAAGGAAAAGTAAAATATTGTTCTGAACATAAATTTTTCAGCAAGCAAGGCTTTGTATAAGGCGGAGACTTGACAATAAATATCCCAATTCAGTTTGCTAGATATGGGGTGGTTGCTATAAAATGCCATGAAATTGATGCCACAGCTTGGCAAATGGTCTCTGCGACATTCTGTGTTCTATATGTCCCCGAGCTTGTTCATCGCACATGATAGAATGAGCTGTATGTCAGCTTTATAGGAAAAGGAACTGAGACAAACCAATGTGTTTTGTTGAAGGTCTGACTTGTGATGAATGCTCACACATAGACCTACGCCTCCTATTTC
The DNA here is from genome assembly GCF_902713615.1 of Scyliorhinus canicula. Classification (NCBI taxonomy): domain Eukaryota; kingdom Metazoa; phylum Chordata; class Chondrichthyes; order Carcharhiniformes; family Scyliorhinidae; genus Scyliorhinus; species Scyliorhinus canicula. Next base: position 258,923,053 of record NC_052148.1, on the reverse strand, counting down.
CCTTCCCTTCTTTTTTCCCTGTTTTATCATGGGGAAGTGTCAGGGATCCCTAACACATCCACAAGAGGTGAAGGGATGAGTCACCATTGGGAACAGATGCTCCTTGCAACAACTGGATACATTGGCATTAACAATTAAGGTTTTGGCCATTCTGAACTGAAGGATGGACCAGAGAAAGGAAAGGACTGGCGTTTCATTCCTTCACTGGGAGGGTTGACAGGGGGCATATTCTACCCCTTAATCAACCGCGCATCAGGACCCCAGCCTGTCCTGCTGGGCTAAGTTGGACTCCCAGGATAACCCACTGACAACCACTTTGAAGTTAGAAACCCACCACTGTCATAGAGGAGGGGGTCCATTTAAATGGGGCTGGAGCATCTTTAAGACATGGTGAGATATGGACTGGACTAAGGTCTGCAGGAGTTGGGCCCCAGATGGAAGAGACAACCACTAACTCATTGTCCATTCTATGTCTGCTTTTGTGACTGCTCCAGAGCTGACTCCATTCCTCTCCCGAAACCTTGGATAAATTACACAAAAAGCAGAAGTTAGGGAAATTAGGTAATTTCTTGTGTACCTCTTCCTATTGTCAGCTTTTTCCCCACTGGGCCAGAGACTGGAAGGTAATCTTGGTCAGAGTAAGCATGTGGCAGTAGGCCTTCCGGCCTCTCTTTCCTTAATTTTCTTCCTGACTTCAGAGCAGAATCCATCTTTAAACGTTGTGCATCAAGTACGCATCAATCACGTGTCAAACATGAAATGACCAAAGGTGTGACATTTCCCTATCAACTTTTCAGACCTAAGAGTAGACAATCTAGATCCTCCTGCACCTCGGATTTCTGCACTTGTTCTCCATTTTAGGTAATACTCTGCTTTTTTATTCTTCCTGCCAAAGTGAACAACTTCATATTTTTCCACATTGTACTCCATCTGCCAGGTTCTTGCCCACTCACTCAACCTTTCTGTACCCGCCTGTAACCTCCTTATATCCTCATATGGAGAGTGGGTGGGAATGTGGAGTTGAGACAGATCATTGAATGGCAGATCAGGCGCCACCCTGTCTCAAATTTTGCTAACAATTCAGCACAATTTTCCAACTACAGGCTAGAAACACATAAAGCTTTGGGCAGGACTTTTCCACATTCTTCGGGACCCCAACATTGGGGCAAAATGGGGGGTCCCAAGCCTGCATTTGCCAGGAGCCAGGTGAGGGGCGCTCTAGTCCCAGAGACAGCCTCTTCATTGGCTACCTCTGAGCTCGCCATCCAATAGTAGGACCAGCAGCTCCAAAGCCTTGGCAGCGGTGTGGGCATTTCTAAGGCTGGTAGGAGACCGCGAGGGCACCTAAAAATGTAGGCACCTGCTGAGGTATCATTTTAAACTATACATTCAGAGGGCCCAAGCATGCTGGCCCCTCAGAGAAGAGGGGAATCCCTCCAGCAACAGTGTTTGGAGTAAAGGTGCAGCCTTCACCGCTGGTGTTCCCCTCTTTGGGCAGCTGACCTACATCCTGATTTGCCTCTTGAAGATTTCCCTCAGGGTATAGAAAGCATTAGAGAGTTGTTCCAACGTGGCTTCTCAATATTTTCCCAGATCCCTCCTCCCTCTCTTTCCAAGTCTGGGGCCAGAACAATTCTGCCCTCTGTGTTGAATTGATCTCAAACTGCACCCATTTATGACCACTCCCAGATACATGGCTTTGAAGCAGTAGCCTGAAAGGTGCAGGTGACAATCACTCTGTGATTATGATGCTTCAATTAGCCCTCCACACAATCAAAACCCCAGTCTCCTACAGTAAATTCTGCCTAATAGTTATAAAAGCCCAAATGATTCAGTAATATCCTTCAGAGAAGGGAATCATGGGCAGCGCGGTGGCAGAGTGGTTAGCATTGCTGCCTATGGCGCTGAGGACCCGGGTTCGAATCCCGGCCCTGGGTCACTGTCCATGAGGAGTTTGCACATTCTCCCCGTGTCTGTGTGGGTTTCACCCCCACCACCCAAAAGATGTGCAGGTTAGGTGGATTGGCCATGTTAAATTGCCCCTTAATTGGAAAAAATAATTGGGTACTCTAAATTTATTTTAAAAAAGGAGAAGGGAATCATGCCACCCTTACCTGGCTAGGCCGACATGTTGCCTTGAGGATGGCAAATGAATACTGCCTTCATTGCTCACACATACCTCCTACATCCCAAATCCCTGAATCGTAGTCTTGTACTGAACTATCTCAGAGCAAAGCAATAAAGCATCAACATATACCAAAAATGTAGTTACAATTTTTAATGGAATTAAGACTTACAATGAACGTTTATAAATACATGGTAATGGTTTAGCAACTTTGTTGCTCAGCTATAATAATTTCACTTCTACCCTGATGGCTCACTTGCTTGTTCACTGGTTGCATCAATCCCAAGCCAAACCTCTATCTATGCAGTATGACTGATCATCGTTCAGTGAGTATGAGGCAAGCCAGGTCAGCTAACGTCCGGGGCAAGTGAATATCAGTCATTCAAAGTCAGTTTGCTATTGCTGTGCAGTTGTAGATGAATAGCTAGACAATGCAATTTTAACATTCCTCTGTATGGTACGTCAGCTCGGAGACATTTACAGATCTGTTCGAGTGCTGACTCAGTGAGTTGAAAGTGGGAGGGAAGGGGACTGAGAGCCAGGGTGGAAGGGGTCGGGGACTTAACTACCATCAGCAATGGAGTGAGACCAAGGACAATCTGGAGCATTCACAACATTGATAGAAATAAACCTTCAGAGTGTAGAGCATACAGTTATACTCAAATCTACCCTAAGCCAGGTGGATTGCGAAACATTCCGCATTCACTCTCTTTCCTTTTCAAGACAAAGGTGTCAAAAGTCGACCTCATTGTGGTGAATTATATGCCTTGTAATTCACACTGTATTGCCTTGCATGTATTGTGTCCTTGTGGGCTCTGTCTGTGAGCCGTTGCGCGGCTCTGCCCATAGGGGGAGATGAGGAGTTTGTACTGGGCTCCACCCTTGGCTCTGCCAATGGCTCTGCCCATGGCTCCTCCCACTAACCGGAAGTATTAAGCACTGCAGCCGTAAGCCTGCTCTCAGTTCCTCTGGTCACAGGCTGGCTTAGTTGGAAGACTATTAAAACCACTGTTTACTTCAATCACGTGTCTAGTGAATTGATGGTCACATCACTCATTTAATATCGTGATCATCAAAGGTCAGTTATCCTGGCCTTGACTTCCAAAGGAACTGATTGAGCATTTCCTGGAAACAAGGACAAGACCTCCAGGGCGCTGCTACTTTTGCACTGCCCTGGGTAGGGTTGACAACTCTCTAGGTTTGCCCTGGAGTCTCCAGGAATTGGACTTCAATCCCCAGGATATAGCTGTGTGCAGCCCTGGAGAAAATTCATCGGGACATTCAAAAAAGATTGTGGCTCTTTGTCACTTTCTTTCAACATTCTGCTTCACCAGATATTAAATTATTGAAGACGGGGAAACGAGGCTGTTTTGTCAGTCAAATGTCGTCCAATTGGACATTAATTTGTTTCGCTTTCCAATTGGCACAGGAAGGCCATGCGTCACAAGGGTGGATGTGCTGACCGACTAATGACTGGAATGTGCTCTCTGAGCATTCGCTGCTCTTCTCTTCTCTACTCTCAGTGTTTGGTCCATGACGCATTGGGAGCCTGAGCTAAAGCAAGACCAAGGCCACTTCACAGTAAAGCCAAGTGCTCCCAGGCTGGACGGGCACAAGGCTTTTCAGGATGCACTGCTCCTAGTGTTTAAGAAACTCAGACCTATAAGCTCCAGGCCCAGGTTGTAGAGGTTCTCTGGAGTCTGCTGTTGAATCACATTGTACAGGAACAACTCTGACTCTGTGATTGCTGTCGCTGTTTCTCCTGCAGATCCATGGCGATAAAATCATTTCAGACAACAGATAATAAAAGTGTAACTCGGAGCTTTCATAATAGGCTCAGCCATTAAACAGACTCACTTATGAAGAGATACTCGCTGCGGCAATAATGGCAAGATATCGAAAACAAGCTCACGTAAAAATCTGAAAGCAGCTCGCAGTGGCTTGAAGCCAGCAGGCCAGTCAGATCAGAATGGGGATAAAAGTTCTGTGGAGAGCCTGGAGAAATTGTGATTCCGCTTTTGGGCAGAGAAGGTTGAGTTGAGTTAAAATCATGATGTAAAATAAGGGGAAGAAACCCCAGTGAGATAAGGGTCAGTAACAAGAGGACACAAAAGAAGGTTGGCAAAATAAGTAGAGGCAACAATTGGAAAAAGATCTTGACGCAGTGCGGTCTTCCGGCCCGGAATGTATTTCCTGCAAAGGTGGTGGAAGTCGATTGAGTAGTAACTTTCAAAAAGGAATTGGTGAAATACGGAAGGGGAGAACAAATTGCGGGGCTAATGGGGAAAGAGCAGGGAAGTGGGACTAATTGGATAGCGCAGGCACATTGGACCGAATGGCCTCCTTCTAGAAATTAGCGAATGAAAGACATATAGAACATACAATGTAGAAGGAGGCCATTCGGCCCATCAAGTCTGCACCGACTGACTTAATCCCTCACTTCCACCCTATCCCCGTAACCCAATAACCCCTCCTTTTTGAAAATAAATTTAGAGTGCCCAATTTTTTCCAATTAAGGGGCAATTTAGCATTGCCAATCCACCTATCCTGCACATCTTTTGGGTTGTGGGGGTGAAACCCACGCAAACACGGGAAGAATGTGCAAACTCCACACGAACAGTGACCCAGGGCTGGGATTCGAACCCGGGTCCTCAGCGCTGTAGGCAGCAATGCTAACCACTGTGCCACCGTGCTGCCCTCCAATAACCCCTCCTAACCTTTTTGGTTACTAAGGGCAATTTATCATGGCCAATCTACTTAACCTGCACGTCTTGGGACTGTGAGAGGGAACCCACGCAGACACGGGGAGAAGGTGCAGACTCCGCACAGACAGTGACCCAGCGGGGAATCGAGCCTGGGATCCTGGCGCTGTGAAGCCACAGTGCTATCCACTTGTGCTACCATGCTGCCCCTAAGCTGTATCATTTAGTGATTCTGAAACACCGAGCTGACGTGCAGAGGCCCATGGCCTGTGCTTTAAGGATGAGGACATGGTCAGAGAGGCTTGATAATATTTTCGGCAAAGTGTGTTGACTAGCCCTGACCATTTTCAAAAGCAACAATTATGCTGCTTTTTCACCGTGCACTTTGGATACGAGGTGTCCTTGAAGCAAGCACTGCGGTGCCCAGAGAATCTTTTTTAAAAGGAGCCTGGAAAAATGTTGGAAATTGTTATGACTGAGCAACAGCTGCAGTGGAAAATCTTCAGGGGATTCGGAGACATTTTTTGGCCAACAGCGAAACAGAGGGAGAGAGGGGTGGGGGGGTGGGGGGGGGGGGAGAAACCTTTTTGATGTATAATTTCACAGTGTTCTGTTTGAGTCTCCTTCTGCACAATGGGATGTTCGAGGGCTTGAGTGGGGAGGGGAGGGGGCGCATGGGGGGGGAGCCGCATGGAGCTCTTAAATGCATTTCTCAATAGAGATGGGCTATTTTTTTTATTTTAAAGAGCCCTTTTTGAAACCATGGACTTTAAAATTTTTTAAAACGCAAGCTGGATGTTAACTGGAGACTGCTCGAGTGTCATAGCTGCTGAGATATCATCCTGGAATCAGTGTGAAATGACTGCAGCACATTTGAACGTGTGACAAATTGAGCTCTTTGGTCAGTAACAACCATGGTCCATTAAGGGTGATGTGTGTGCATGGAGCGCTTTGCGAGCCAGCCAGGCTCAGATAAGGCTGGAAAAATGCTTACAAATTATTCCATGTGATCAATTGCCACTTTGTAATACTCTAATTGCCTAGTTAATATAATCTCTGTAACAATCCAGTGGCATTCCAGACTAAAGTTACGCATATATTTAAGGGGATTTATATGCTGTGTAACAGTATATGTGTACGGAAATGATTACCTCATTCTCAAGTACTGGGTATATTTGTACTCTTCAATAAGCAGAGAGACATTTGCTTATTCAAAGCACAAGAAGCATTATGGTGTTGCAATAAAATACCCACGGATTGTGAAAACACCTCCCACCCCACTCTGCTTAAATAAGCTAAGTCCGCAATATGAGGCAGAAACATGTCAGAGATTTTAGGAGCAGCTTTTAGATAAAACTTGGGCGAGGAATAGTGGGGAGCTTCTTAAGGACGCCTTTAGGCAAAATGATTGCAGGATTGCGAGTTTATTTTATTGTTAAGGGGTTACAGAGAATAAAGATGCTCCTTCTACTGCTGCCCCTCCTCCACCCTACGTCATTCATCATTTCCCTGACCCATGTGCAGGTGACCCATTCCTAAACCTTTGCCGAGGGTATTATCTGCACAAGTATATGATTTAGGTAATAGAGAAAGCTATGGGGCGGGATTCTCCCAACCGTGGGCCGGGCTGGGCCGGAGAGTCCCCGCGACCGGGCCGCCCCGCGATTCTGCGCAGAGCGCAGAATCGGCACCATTGGTGCCGGCGTGGTTGGCGCGGCACCAGTCGCGGGCCGCTCTACGCTGCCCCACCCCACAATTCTCAGGCCCGGATGGGCCGAGCGGCTGTGAAAAAAGTACCGAGTCCCGTCGGTGCCATTCTAACCTGCTCTGAGCTGGCGGGACTTCGGCGTTGAAGGGTTGGGTGGTGGCCTGAGGGGGGAGTCCAACCCCGGGAAGGGCCTCCGACGTGACCTGGCCCACGATCAGGGCCCACCGATTGGCGGGCCGGCCTCTCAAGCTGAGGGCCTCCTTTCCCACGCGCTGGCCCCTGTCGTCCTCCGCCATGTTGCGTCGGGGCCGGCGTATTGTAGGGACCCCTGTCGGGGCCAGAATTAGTCCTGGCAGCGGCCCGTTCACGCCGTCGTAAAACACGACGGCGTTTACGACGGCGTGGACACTCTGCCGCGGGATTAGAGAATCCCACCCATGATGTGAGGATCAAAGGAAATTATTTCCGTGTTGCCAGCACAAATTGCAAGCCTGGCCTGTTCTGCAAGAAGAGAAAAAGAATTAACAAGATTTCAATATGTGCAGACTTCTTGGGCTGGATTCTCCGTCGGCGGGATCCTCCGCTTAGCTGGCAGCGCACTCACGCCCACGGATTTCCCGCTGAAGTGGGGGTACCCACAATGGGAGAATCCCGCCCCTTGCATCTCTCAGAAACATCTTCAATCAGGCCATTCCTCCTTTGTCTTGTTTCTGTTTTTGATGGAACCTTTTACCCAGTCCACCAGGAGAGATGCAGGCATAATATTGGTGACGATCCTGGACAGCGGAGGTGCATTGGTCAAAGCCTCCTAGTACATGGACAACATCACCACCGTCTGCTTGGTTCCACCATCGGTGAGCAGGCAGATGAACAACCAGCTCGAAGTCGAGGCGGATTGCAGAGACAGTGAGACCATGTTGTTCGGAGACTGAGCCAACCAATCTTTTATGCCCTTCACCATCAAGCTGAACAAAGTGCTGGGAATAAGGCTTTGAGAGGCTGGGACATAAGCCTAAAATTGGGGCAGCATATAGCTATGGTGAGGCAGAAACTGGGCATGTGGGAGCTATGTTCCCTCACCATAGTGGGTAACTACTTAGTCCTCAGGTGTGAGGGGCTCTGAGTAGGCCTGGTCCATACCCTGGTCATGTGCTGCAGTGCTCACTCGAACCATCTTCCACTGCCTCAGGAGATCAAAGCTGGATCGTCCCGGGACTCCACGTTCAAAATTATGGATAGAGGGGGAGCAGGGGAATGTTGTATCCAACTTTGCCCTCCTCCTGATGGTCATCTTCATGTGTGTCTGCATGTGTGCCTGCATCAAGCATTGCGTAGAACCTCGGTGTTACTATTCGTCCCCCGTGTTACAAACGGTGGGTTTGGCCACGTTGCCATGGAAACCTCAAATCAGCCGGACTGTGTTGTACGACATGTTGTTCCTTGTGGAAACTTTTGCGAAAAAGCGACATTTTTCTTACCAAATGTCCATCAGGCAGTGGTCGACACATTCGCCCTCGAGGTCTGCAGAAAACGGGGATGGTGCATCCTGTTGGATGGTTCCCTGAGCAGACTGCCAGTCATTATGCAGAATGCCTCATTGCCACAACTTTCAAACAAGCATCCAGACATAGCTCGGCTGATGGGATGAGAAGGGACCTCCTCCGTCAGATCTTTCATGTGCACCAGGAGTCTAAACACCACCTCATGCTGTCCTTGAAACAGCAGTGGGGAAGAGATCGTCGCCCAGCTCCTTCTAGAATGCGTAAAGAAGGAACTGGAAAGAATTTTGGTGGTTTTTGTCAAGGTTTATGCTGAGCAACTCCTTGACACAGGACTCCACAGGCTGTTCCCAGGGAGTACGCACCGAGATGAACATCAAATGCTGCTGGTGGATCATCAACTTTATGAAAGATCCTCTTGGGTCAGCTTGAGATTTGTTGGGCTTCCAGTGCAAAGAGTTGTCCTCGACCAAGAGTTGCAGACTGGCACCTTCTCCAAGGTCTAGGACGACATTCTGAGGGATGCACTAAAGCTTAGGGCAACCACCACAAGACCTCAATGACGAAAGGTCACTATCCTTAGCCTTTCAACCTTAGTTCACCGAGGGGCTGATAAAGTTGTTGCACCCTTCAGGCTGTAAGCTTGACATTAATGTCCGTAGCATTCATCACATGTACTGTAGTTGTACTGATACACCCCAGAGTGCAACATGCACTACAGAGAAAAGACAAATTCTGTTGCATTTTGTATAATTTCCCATTTGAAATGTTTTCAAAAGTACTTTTACAAATTATATTTTTGCAAAAAAATGTCCCCCGAAACCCTTCAATTAGAATGAGATGCTTTGAAATTAGAATGAGATGCTTTGAAATTAGAGTGAGATGCTTTGAAGTGGGATTATTGCTATATTGGGAAAAAGCATCAAGGAAATAATGGGAAAGATAACTTATTTTGCAGTCAAACTATGGTCCAGATCTTCCAGCTATTCACGCCAGCGGAATCCTTCAGTTCCGCCTCTGTCGCACTCCTGCCGCGGGTTTCCCGGCAGCGTGGGGTGGATTCAATGGAAATTCCCATTGATAGCAGCGGGACCAGAATATCCCGGTGGCAGCCAATGGCCGGCTGCATCCCGCTACCGAGAAACTTGCCACGGGAAGGCCAGAGATTCTCCCCCTGAAGCTCAAAAGTGGCATTGAAACCTGAGTCTTTGAATATTTTGAAGGCAGGGCGAGATCGATTCTTAGTTAATAAGGGGGGAAAGGTTATCAGCGGAACGTAGGAACTAAAGAATCCCTACAGTGCTGAAGGAGGCCATTCGGCCCATCGAGTCTGCACCGACCCTCTGAAAGAGTACCCTTCCTAGGCCCACTCCCCCGTAACCCCATGCAATCTGCACATCCCTGGACACTAAGGCCAATCCACCTAACCTGCACATCTTTAGTCTGCAGGAGGGAACCGGAGCACCCGGGGAGAAAGTGCAAACTCCACATAGTCACCCAAGGCCGGAATTGAACCTGGGTCCCTGACGCTTTGAGGCAGAAGTGCTAACCACTGTGCCACCGTGCTGCCCCCTGGAATGTAGGGTTGAAGTTACAATCAGACGAGCCAAGATCTTATTGAATGGCAGAGCAGGTTTGAGGGGCCAAGTGGCCTGCTCCTAATTCACATGTTCATATGTATGTATGTTGAATTATATGGGCTGCACGGTGGCACAGTGGTTAGCACTGCTGCCTCACAGCACCAGTGACCTGGATTGAATTCGGGCGTTGTCCGTGTGGAGTTTACGCATTATTCCCATGTCTGTGTGGGTTTCCTCCGGGTGCTCCGCTTTCCTCCCACAGTCTAAAGATGTGCTGGTTAGGTTGATTGACCATGCTAAACTGCTCCTTAGTGTCCAGGGATGTGCAGGTGTGGTTACGTGGTTAGTGCGATGTGGGCTGGGGAATGGACTTAGTTAGAGTGCATGTTCAGTGTGGGCTCGATAGGCCAAATGGTACCCCTCTGCACTGTAGGGATTCTATGATCATGGCAACGGTACGTCAGGGTGGATAACATGTAATCTTTTGCAGAGAGCCACCTAGGTTTGGGTGACTTATTGCATTCAAGGTGAGGCCAGTGTGCCAGCTAGACTAGCAGAGACCTGGCAGGGCAAACCCCTTGTCTATTTTCTCAATCGCAAAGGCAAAGCGAGGAATTTGAGGGCTATGTTTTCTGAGGGACTTTAATTTTGAAAGAGACAGTAGTCTATTGCAGGCTGTGAGAAGTTGATCAGGTTCTCCTTTCTCACCTTATCCCGCACCAGCAGGATAAATCCCAGCCAGTGTCACTTTGTCCAATGCCGGTAGCTTAAGACGGTGTGGTAGTGTGTGTACAGATTTTTACAGAATAGCCATGCATCACCGAATACCCTGTATGGAATCATAGAATGTCATGGCAGTGAAGGAGGACACTCAGCCCTTCATGTCTCTGCCGGCTCTTTTTAAAAAGCTGCACAATGACTCCTCTTTCCCCATATTCTTGCAAATTATCCGTTTTCGAGTATTGACCTTTTGAAATTTCTATTGAATCTGCTTCCACCACCCTTTTAGGCAGAACCTCCCAGGTTACAACAGCTCGCTAGGTAAAAAAAGCAGTCCCTCTTAACGAACGACTGCCCCTGCATCCATGTTTGCACCTGACAGGAATGGGTACCTTTGTTCATTTCTAGAAACATTCACCAGAAAAGAAGGTAGGGGAGTAAAATAGGAATGTAAAAATAGCTTTCTACACAAAGGTCTATTTTTCAATCCCCAAACTGCCCGTAGAAGTGACAACTGATCAATCGCGATGCTCTATATGGGTGGAACTGTTGTATGAGCAGAATACAGAATCTCTCAGCTATTGTATGAATCTCGCTAGCTCTGCAGACAGAACCAGTTTGACGAATGGCTGCCACCCTCCTGCCAGCATCTGCATATTGCATCTTTAGGATTTAATAAGCATGCTGAGTATTGAAGAACGTGTGAGCTTTAGCGCATTGGAGCCATCCCCAGCAGACATATTGCTGTAAGTGCCTTGGGCTTGGAGGTTCTGCATTAAGCTGGCATTGGTCTTGTCAGCCTGTTCCATGAAGTTAAATTTACAAAGGGCTGGACTCTGGCCAGGCGCTTAATGGATCGTGAGAGAGTTTTTTTTTCATTCAGCCTCTTAGCAAAGTCAATAAGGCAGGCAGCATACAATTTACTTTCGTTTGGAAAATTCTTCAGGCAGTGCCCAGACAAGTGCTTTCAAAACTGCTCCTGGACGAGTGTGCAGAAAGGGAAGTAAAATGAAGCTGTATTGTTAGGGTTATTGAACAATGCCCAGTTAGTAGACTAAAGTCAGTGCAGGAAGTGACTGCAATGGTCCATCTTGTGAATCACAGAATTTTCTAGCACAGAGAAACTCATTATCCCGCAGATTAGTCCTCTTAAAAGTAGATGTTCAAATGCCTTTGAACGTTTTCACGGGGGCAGAATTTTATGGACCCCACCGGAGGGTTTACAGGCGGGGCAGCCCGCGTACCCTCACTCCTATTGAGCTCCTTAAGCATTCAATTAAAGGCTGCTTCTTACCTGGTTGCAATTTTGAGGCCGATGGGAGGAGATCAGAGATGAGGTGGAATAGGGGAAAACCACAGCAGACCTCTAACGGGTGGGGAAGAGTGGGGTGTTCCTTCACAGGCCCCCTTTCCTGATCAGGATACCTCCTTAAGCCCTGTACCCCATCCCCAAGTACTCTTTACACCCTCCCCTCCCCACCACATCCTGGCCTTACCAACCAAACTCATTCGCCCGTTCACTCCAGTACCCATGGCAAGAACCCAGCATGTACCTCGCCCTGAGGCTGACTGACATTTAGCTCATGGGACTGAATGCAGCCCGAGCAGTGGCCGATGCTCTCGGCCAATTAGCTTTAAATGGCTTTGGGGCTGCTGGCAGGGATGCGTTCCCTGCAGACGTTGTTAAAACTCTGCCCACGGAATCTGATTTCACCATCCTTTCAGGCAAAGCAACCCAGACCTTAACAATCTTCTGTGTGAGCATATTTCTCATTTCCCTCCTAGTTCTTTTACCAGTAGTTTTAAATCTGCCACCTCTTGGTTTGCAGCCCACCCTCCAGAGGCAATAGTTTATCTCTTTGCGTCTGATAATTTTAAATAATTGCTCTCCCAGCTAACCTCTGTGAAGCAAATGGCCGATGACGTATTAATTTGTGCTTTGTCCTTGAAGAATGCTCTTGGGTACTCGCTGGAGTTTCAGACTGCTGATGAACTCTCTGCAATCGGGCTTCCTTTCGCTCGACCCAATCACATGATGAGTCCTGCAGTTTGCATCCACCTCTTAGCTCCCGATATATGGCATTGGGACAGGCAGAATAGAGAGGAAGTCTGACACATGGGCCAGAATTCTCCCACCGTTGGTCTTCTCTGCGCCCGCCGGCAGCACACTCCTGCCCGTGGGTTCCTCGGCAGCGTGAGCCGGCTTTAATGGCAAATCCCATTGACGAGCGGCGGCAAGAGAGAATCCCACCGGCAGCGATTAGCGCGCCATCGAGAAACACCTGGCTGCCGGGCTGAAGAATCCCCTCGACCAGCGTGAATTGCGCCACGCCGCCCCGACTCCGGCACGGGATTCTCTGCAGAGCGGAGAATCGGTGCCATTGGGGCCCACCAATCGGCCGGCTGGCCTCTCTGGCTGGGGACCTCCTTTCTTCCCCGCCGGCCCCTGTAGCCCTGCGCCATGTTGCGTCGGGGCCGGCGTGTTGAAAGAAGCCACTGTGCATGCGAGCGTTGGTGCTGGTGCCACTGCGCATGCGCGGATCCCGCGGAGCCCAGTTGACGCCGGGATCAGCAGCTGGAGCGGTGTGAACCACTCCAGTGCCGGGCTGGCCCCCTGTAGGGGCCAGAATTGCTGATCCTGAGGCCGTGTTGATGCCGTCGAGAAACGCGACGGCGTTTCCGACGGCGTCAACACTTAGCCTCAGGATCACAGAATGCCACCCCCTATTCTAAACACCGAAGAGTCATTACCCAATTTTGTGATGTCTAATAGTACTGCAGTCTGGTCCTCTTCATTTACCGGTGATCTCCAATGTGAGGAGAAAGCTTGACCGCAAAATGAGTGGAACTCTCACGGACTGCTTCAACCATGTAGGCGACACCTTATTACAGAAGTCAGGGAGTCCTTACAAAGCAGGTGGCATCTCCTTCCCTGGAAAATTAAATTGTGTAAAATGCGGTGTCATCTTCCTCTCAAGACCATTGGCTGACTTTTGAACAATAGTCAGAAAATTTCTTTTAAAAAATGAATATTCATGTTCTCTGTGTAAAGGAACAGCAGAGACCTTGTAGATATTCACTCAGAATAATAACTATGAAACCAAAATGACCCTGTATTGATTGCTACGTTTAGAAAGCCACCTGACCAGTAAAGGTGAGGACATGCCTCACCATGGGTGCTGTTATGAGTGGAGGAAGGATCAGTTCAACATAGCTTTTATTTGGAGCACAATATAAAATAGAATCACCCAAACCCAACAGTTCTTTGATAGATACACGTCGATTACAGGAAATTCGGAGCTGCTGGACCTCAGGCAGCCACATTTCACTTAATTTCTTGTTTTTATTTTGGAACCTTAAGGTTTCAACTGGAATTCTTTGAAGCTCTCTAAGTGTGTTAGCAGATGCTCTGCATGCCAGATCATGGATACCTGGAGGATAGAGGAGAGAGTCAACTAAAGGAGGTTCATCAATCATGCCTCATTTGTCATTTCTCCCCTTATTTCCCCTCGTCCCCCTCATCCAAAAATCTTTGGATCTTTGTGCTCCTTAGTTCAGTCACATTTTATTGTTGGTTTAGCCACAGGGCTGGTTTAGCAACGGGGCTGGTTTAGCACAGGGCTAAAGAGCTGGCTTTTTAAAGCAGACCAAGACAGGCCAGCAGCATGGTTCAATTCCAGTACTGGCCTCCGAACAGGCGCTGGAATGTGGCGACTAGGGGCTTTTCACAGTAACTTCATTTGAAGCCTACTTGTGACAATAAACGATTTTCATTTCAATTTTTTCATTTCATTTCATTTCATTTACATGGGATATTTTTCCAATTTATTTTTGCACCGAGGGGCCCAGTCATGTGGCTACCTGCCTCTCTACGGCCTCCCATCAGTTCAGAGTGCTGCTGGAAGCAAGGAATAATAGAAGGTTATGCTGATAGGGTGAGATGAAGTGGGGGTGGGAGACACTGGTCTGGAGCAGAAATGTGAACATGGACTGCTTGGGCTGAATTGTCTGTTCCTGTGCTGTAAACTCTGGCCGGGATTCTCTTTTGCGAGTCCGCCCAGCAACCGCTGCTAGCGAGGACGGAGAATTTGCAACTCAGCCAAGTCTCCCATTCACTGCAGCGGGACCGGAGAATTCCACTGCCTGAACGGATGGAGAATTCCACCCTCAGGGCCAACAGTGGGTACGAGCTCGAGAGCTGTCACGGCATGGTGTGGGAGCAGGGAGGTGATTTGTGGAGATGGTATGGGTGGCGGTGAAAGTGGAACACTAGTTTAATCCCTGGCTGTATTGAGGTGCTCCTGCATCAAGTCTGCCATGATGCCTGGATAAGCCACAATTATTCCAGGGTGCATGAGGTCTGCTGAGGAGCTTCCTCCGCTCCTTGCCCTGCCTTTTTACGTTTGGGTGCAGTGTATGCAAACAATGGACTGTTCAGCCCTAACTTCACCCCAGTTAGAATCAATCTGGTCAGTTTAGACAGAGTTTGAGGACCCAAGATTAAGAAATAGTGAACTTTCACATTCAACATTAGTACCTTGGCTTGAAAGGCCTTGGGCTTTGATAGTCTTGTGTGTGCAATAAAACAGCCCTGACAATGTGCCTGACCAGAGCCTCACTGCAATTGAGATTGAAGTTTGTGTTAATAAAAACTCAATTGCAATAGCTCCGACACACACATCTATCTGGCTAAGCATAAATGATACGGCCTGTTCCATTGGCACATACTAATGCTTGTGGTGCATAGGCAGGCCGAGAAGAGTCGAAGTTTGCATCGTTACTCAAGGAAAGCTCTTTGGCATGCTTCAGCCCCGAATTACAGCTATCATGAATTTAAAGGTTGCCAACTCCACCGGGACATACTCCTGGAGGTCTGTGTATGACCCTTGACCTCCAACACTGCCTCTCCCTCTAACCCAGTCTCCTGCCATCGGTGTCCATCTTCACAACGCATTGCCTTCCCAGGCCAATTGGAAAGCCAGCATACTGGGCATCCACAGTTGTCAGCCTCATGATCATTTTTCACCCCCTCGGACTTTGTTAAAACTAGCTAATGAACAAATTTATTCAAAGAAGACTGGAATCATGCCTCCCATTACTTTTTGTTTTACTCCTGGGGGTTGCACAGAGCAGCACCCGAGAGATCAATCTTTAATTCCTGGAAACCTCTGAGCAACCCTGGAGGTCGGCAAACCTAATTATGATACACCAGCCAACATACAGAAATTCACTTGTTCCATCAAATTTGAGCATTAATTTTTCCACTTGTAGCTGAGTGGCACTATATCAGTACATAGCGTTTGGTTTACAGCAAACAGCCGTAATTGCATTCTCTTCTGTCTCGCTGTCAGCAAGATTGCAATTTTAATTCAGCAGATGCCCAATGAGATTCTGTGATGAGGAGTGCCGTGCTTTGTCAGGGATTGAGATTAAAGTTGATTGTTTTATGAGGGAAAACAAAATACCACACAGCGACCCTTTGATTTTGGGGTATTATCTGTGCTGCGCAGCCAGGAATGAAGGGTTCCTTCATCATAGCACATCCCCCAAATCAGTGAACTTAATCCTCATGGAAATTGACTCTTTAGAAAGGTACACTTAAAATTTTATCATTTTAATGTCTTCCGATTTCCAAGTCCACTTTTTTTGGGACATATACCTGCACCACCTATCCTATCGCCTATCAAGTGTGCGATCTCTTGATTATCATTGAGATAGCCACATGACTAAATTAATGGGTTTTGTCTCTATAATGTCAGAAACCAGGGTGAAATTAAGAACTTGAAAGTATTCTTTAAAGTGACTGCGCGTGAGTTTTGTCCTGCAGGATTTCTGTGTATATATATTTTTTTAACCTCATTTTAACAAGTTAAAAGCAAGGGGTCAGCAATCTGTCCTTGCAAATTGTGCCTGAGGGCTGCATCCTCGTAAGTCTGAATGGGACCTAATGGTCTGAGCAACACCTGTGGGTCATGGGTCGATGATTGTGTGTATCCATCGAACACCGCCCCCCCCCCCCCCCTCGCACCTCCCCCCCTCCCCGCTTTAGATGCAGGAGCAGGGTGAGAGGTTATATCCTGCCACCAAATGATGGATTGGGCCTACCTCCTGTTCTCATTATCTTCCATGTTTTCAGTCAACCAAAACAACATGTTTACTAACAGCATATGGAGAGGAAGTGGGAGCAATAGGTAGGTTTGCCTTGAAAGGGGTAGAAGGATAACGGTGAAGAGGAATGATCCTTCCATCTATTACTGACTGAGAAATTGCTGGCAACTTTAACATCCTAGTCATATTGCAGCATAAGATCCATTTGTAATCCATTTGTAATCATTTTGCTGGATGGGGTGTTGGATGGGGGAAGTTATATTCAGGAAGAGATACCATTAAGTAAAAAGTATCAATGTCATCCTTCATTGATTTGTCGACCACATATCCTTTTTCTCTGCTCCACACCATGGTAGCTAATTTTGTCCCAGCTTTAACTATGTCGAACTAATATATTCGACTGACTTGCATTACTGATGTGCAGGAAAGTGGAGGAGCTGACTGAAAATGATAAAAGGCAGTCTTCTCCGGCAGATGGCCAGGTTAATGAGTAACTGCGCCTGACAGAAACAAGGTCACTGGCCAGGGTTCGCTAAGAGAACTGAACGACATCAGTCTCAGCCACATGGGGGAGGTGCTTAGGGAGGATGATTGTCCTGAACTCCAGCTCCTGGCTGCCATATGGAAATCGGAAAAGGATAGAGCTGGTCATGCTGGCTGTTGTTGTTGTCAATGTTTCTTCACACCCATGGGTGGGATTCTCCAATCCCCTGGCCGCGTGGCTCTCTGCTGCGCGCCATTCCCTGGTGGCGGGATTCTATCTTCCCGCCGATTATCGATAGGATTTACCATTGTAGCCACCCCACTCCGCCGCAAAACCCGCCAGCAGGGTGCGCTGCCGACGGGAAAATTGAATCACAATGGCCGGAGAATTCCGGGCCATATTTTTTTCCCCTTTGGGGAATAGTGGGGGAAGTGTTGGAGGAATTTCCGAGCCGATTATCATCTCGTTGAACCCCGTTGTACACTCCGTCCATGGTCAACAAGTCCTGGTGTTGGATGTGTTGCTATATTTATCTAGTTCTAAATACAGTGGTCAATATGGTCGCCTTCCTTGATCCTAATTATGTTTGCTCTAGAGTTGCCAGGTATCTTTCGATACCGCCACAAGGTTCAAACCCGAATATTGATCAAAGAATCAATGCACCAGTTAGTTAGTTCAAAGTCAATACTACTTATTTACACATACAATAATATCTACTCATGCACAAAATACCACAAACTAAACTAGCTCTAACGCTAACGCCTATACTTAACTTCGGGTGCCCACTCGGTCAGAGGATCAATGGCCGTTGTTTGGATCTGAGGCTGTTGGGTACGAAGAGGTAACAGGAGAACAGCTAAGGTCGTCCGTCTGATGGCGAGCGTTGACCTTGGACTTACTGCTTCTGGTGCAGCTGGTGGACGGGCCTCTCCGCTTCGAGAGCCGAGTCCAAGAGAGCGATTCTCTCTCGGGGGCTTCTTCTTATTCCTGAAGGGGCTTCGCGTACTTTTGGGCGGGCCTTGAACTTGGCCCCAATTAATTGGGCCGTATCTTGATCACTAGTCATGATCTTGACCAATAAAGGGGTGGGTGCCCTGATGGCTGGGCGTGTCCGAGGTAGACGTTGGCCTTACTTTGTTTGTGTCTTTTTGGCGCTGGGCTGTCTGCCTCAGTATCAGTTACTTGAGTATCATTCCTTTGTTCCCGGAGATGGGCCATCAATATGTTAATTGCCTCACAGTTTCAGTCTCGTCTGGGAGTTGCTTCTCAATATGCATCCAGGCTCTGTGTCTGCTTGCTTTCCTAACATTGTCCATATTTCCCTACAGTCATTGCGATCATCCATTTTGTATTCTGGAAGTGGCCATCCCAGATGGCTACAGACTGGAACCCGGAGCTTCTGCTCCAGTGGTAGCTATCACTGCACCACAAGGCCTCCCTTGGCCATGCTGGTGATCATAGAACTTACAATGCAGAAGGAGACCATTCTACCCATCGAGTTTGCACTGGCACTTGGACAGAGCACCCTACCTAAGCCGACACCTCCACCCTATCCCCGTGACCCAGTAACCCCACCCAACCTTTTTGGACACTAAGGGCAATTTAGCATGGCCAAGCCACCTGACCTGCACACCTTTGGGCTGTGGGAGCATCCAGAGGAAACCCACGCAGACACGGGGAGAACGTGAAGCCTCCGCACAGATAGTGACCCAAGCCGGGAATCGAACCTGGGACCCTGGAGCTGTGAAGCAACTGTGCTAACCAATAGCCTGCTGTCCATTCACCTCCTACATCTGAGGAGAGAAAATGAGAAGGTGTTTGAATTACCTTCAGATGGATGATATGAGCAGTGGTGGTTAGACTTGAAAACCTTTGCAGTATATAAGAAACCCAGATAATAACATAATAACCATTAAAAAGGAAATCGGGTTTGTGAAGATCATTGAGAGTGTGTGAAAGGTGGCAGGTTATTTGAACATTTCAGTAATTCTATGGAAACTGGACTCTTATTTTGGATGGAGAACATATTAGAAATGCTTAATCCTCACAACGTGTCAATGCTGTGGACAGTTTACACAGGATTGTGCTCAGAAGCAGCTATTCAGTTCTATTTTCTGCTCCACGTGAGCCAGCAATAAAGAAGAAAAAGAAAGAAAAAAAATCATTTATTGTCACAAGTAGGCTTCAGTGAAGTTACTGTGAAAAGCCCCCAGTCGCCACATTCCGGCGCCCGTTCGGGGAGGCTGGTACGGGAATTGAACCCGCGCTGCTGGCATTGTTCTGCATTACAAGCCAGGTGTTTAGCCCACTGTGCTAAACTAGCCCCTCCACCCACTGACCTCCCTCCTCACTGCTACGCTTCCTCCCTCCCTGTCACAGCTCCATCTATTCCTTTCTCGCTCATGTACTTATCTAGCTTCCCAGATACATCTATGTCATTCGCCTCAAGCACTCCACGTGGCAGTGAGTTCCACATCCCGACTGCCCTCTCTAGGAGAGCACATGTTGCAGGGCCTGAAGTGATGCAGAGAGGCCACCCGTGTGCCTGCAAACTCTCTGGGGTGGTCACAAATGGGTACAAAGAGACCGTTACAGCATTACTCACTCAAGAGATTTGCATCTCACGCAGTGCATTGACCCCTTGACCTCAGCATTGTCGGCTCTCTGCCAACCAGAAGCAGCGCAGTAAGGGCTTTCGAGCTATTTTACTCTTTACAGTAATTGCGCCTATTGCAGACTTCTGCAGATTGTTCTCTGCACGTGGCAGCTCATCCCATAACGATTCATCGGGCTCATCGATTTCACTGCACTCTCTTGCCAAAGGCAGTTTAATGAATCCTTCCCGGTTACAAATTGACTGCAAAGGAATGTGATCCTAGTATTGAGCAGGATGAAACAGACCCTGGTACATCTCCTTAACGGAAGTGTGCCGGAGTGGAGCATGGATTTTAAAATAAATCAGAAAATCAATTAAGGAAATGAGAAAAGGAGGACTTGTGCTCATTTAAGCACTTGCTCGGGTTGACATCTGGGAGAGATGTATTGCTGCTTTGCAAAGCAGCCATTTTCATCACGATCTTGTGCGAGCTGAGCACTGAAGGAGAAGGCAACAGTTCAGGACTTACCATTAACTAAGAGGACTATTTAGTGACAAAGTGTAATTGTGAAAGAAGTCTCATCTGTCATTCCTCTGTGCTGATTTCATCATGCTCCCTGGAGATTTTTCAAATATTTTTATTCATGCCTTGCATTTTTCTTTTATCTCGAAACATGGCACTTGCTTATATTGGTCAATTATTACACACCCCCTACCAGCCAAGTAGCTATAGATCAGCACATTGTCATGCTTTGTATGATAATGATTACTGGATGTGACTTACAATGCAATTAAAGGGACTACGCCCGCATTGATTCAGAGGGCATTGATTGTGACGGGTTTTGCAGCAGTTGATCAAAGTAGGCACAAGTTGAGTATTAATATTGGGTTCGCTTCCATCCTCGTCCCCGTGACCTCTGTATACGTCACAATGCGAGTTGGCAGTGGGCCGCCATTATTTTTCAATCAAAGCTCAAAGGACAATGCCACCGTGTTGTCCTCCAACAGAATTGGACAGAATTCCTCGGCTTGCAAGCTAGAAACTCCTGATGCCGATGATTCTTTCAGCTTTAATTTCCCAGCTCCACCTCCCCCTCCCAGCCCTAGACCCCTCAGTTCACTGCCCCTCTTCCCCCCCCCCCCCCCCCATCCATCCTGATTGGAGGAAAATAAATGATCAAAGGTAATCCTCCTGTGCCGTGTCCTTATCCAATAAAGCACAAGTAACTCGCCACCTCCTGAAGTTCCCACCTGGCATCATTCCCACTGCAGTGGTCCCTTGTCCCAACGAGATGTGAAGGAACCTCATTAGTCATTTTGAATTGAGTGCATCATACTGTCAATTAGAGATCCCGACGGCAGCAGGTCTCTTAAAATAAAAAGGAGTTGTAGCTTTCAGAACGAAATGGGCAAGTATAGATTTACAGCGCACACAAATGCAGATCGAAGGGTTATAAGGGTTTGTGTAGGTTACGTCTCAAGTAAAGAACTAGCTTATCTGAATCACAAATTAAATGCCAAGGACAGAGCACTAGGTTATATTGGTTTTGTTTTTAATCTAAGGTTTCATTTTTTATTTGTTTTATTTTCTTCCAGAGTGCTCCCCTCCGCACCCCTCCCCTACCACCCCACCCCCACTCATCCTGTGGGTTAGCAACATTTTCTTTCAGCTTTTAAGTCTCCTGACATCCTTTGCAGATCACCTCTGTTTACCACACTTAATCACTGTCCTTCAGTGTTGGGAATATGCACTGGGAGTATTTGCTTCGCAACGGTTTGACGTACATCTGATTCTATCTTTGCTTCCTCTACCCACCTTACAAAACATAGCTAATCATCCGGTGGGATCATAAACTCTCCTCAGGTCTGGACTGCATATAGTCCATGAATAATGCATGAGTCAGTGGAATAATAAAGCACCCAGGGAGGCCATTCAGTCCATTGTGCCGGTGCTATCCAGTTATCCCTGCTTTTTCCCCCAAGTCCTGGATTTTCTTTCCCCTTTTGAAGTAGCAATTCAATTCCCTTTAGAAATTTACTATTGAATACGTTCCATTTAAGGACAATTCATTCCAACTCAATTCATGGGGGGGGGGGGGGGGGTTCTCCTAATCTCTTTCACAACCACCCCGTCTTGGCTTTTTTGTCAATTTTATATCAGTACCCTCTGGTTTCCAATCCTCCTGTCAATTTTTCTCTCTCTAATTCTATCAAAATTCCCCATCATTTTAGACACCCCCTCCTCTCCTTTACTCCATGAACTTTAACGAGAACAATCTCAATCATGGGGGCAAAGATTAAAGCATTGCAGAGGCTGGAATCACTCAGTTAAACAGGATGATAACCTGATCATCAGAACTGCTGTGTTGCACCGGGTCTGTGATTTAGAGCGATCAATACTCGCACAAAGAAATTCAGGACACTGGTTTGCGACTAATAGTGCGGAGCAGATTTTGAAACAAATCTTTTCCTACACCTCGGAAAGAATGTCGGCACTGGGTGGTTAACCACTTTTGTAACTCGGAAAAAAGACCGCACAAATTTACCAGGAGATATTGAACAAGTTCCTAACAATGGACGTTAAATCCCAAATTAGGCTGTTCCTTGTGTGTTCCATTGTGGATTTCACAGACCGGACATCTCCTTAGGGGAATTGCCAGATCAATAGTTTGTTCGTAATAAAGTGATATGGTCCCCGGAAGGGCTGGGGTTTTTAGTTTAGATGGGCAGCATGGTCGGTGCAGGCTTGGAGGGCTGAAGGGCCTGTTCCTATGCTGTAATTTTCTTTGTTCTTTGTTAGTCAATTGTTCACTGCACTGTGACAGCTTTATATTCTCCCCACTGAGGAACTGGATTGCAACTGGACAAAATTATCCAATTGGAAATGCTTCCCGCCAGCACCGAGAGAAATCTTTCATCTCTGTTCCAAGTTCAGGTTAAACTCAGAGTGACAGACATTTATCTGGCATTGCCTCGTCCTTTAGTGTAATCAAAAACACAGAGATGCATCAGCAAATCTGCTCCTTTTGCCAGGCATTGGTTTAAAAGATAAAGAAGCTAATGAGAAGATTGGTGAGCAATTAGTTTTAAGAAGCCAGCTCTGTTGGCACAACAAAAATGCACACAGCCCTCAGGGAGCAAGATGATTATGCCAGTCGAACTATTGAAGTTTGCAGCACAGAAAGTGACCAATTGGCCCTTCGTGTCTGAGGCATTGGTTTGAGGGGACAGATTTTACACACGTTAGGAAAGGGAAACTGTTCCTGCATTGAGTCTTCACTGAACTCCCTGGACTGCTCTTCACCATGCCAAGGGTGATCTTCAGGTTTCCCAGGGCTGCAAGAGGACAGACACGGGATCCCCATCCCGGGAGGAGGGGCTGGGCGGGGTGTGGGCCCCGGGGTCAACCATTTACCCACAGTCCGAGCCCACCCAACTCCCAGGATCTTCGGGCCCCCAACCCCCCTGCAGTCTGGCAGCGGCAGAAGGGCACATGGCCTATGATCTGACCTCCTCAACGCCCCTCAGGGTTCACCGTACCAGGCTGTACTTGGCCATACTTCCACCAAAGTTCACCTGGTGAATTTCCCGTTGTGGGGCCGGAGCATCACGGGGTTTTTTTTTGGGGGGGGGGGGGGGGGGGGGGTTGGATTGGGCTTCCAGCCCGTTAACTGCACGCCATTTGGCATTTGGCGTTTTCCCACCAGCGCAGGGCAGGAAGCGCACTAAGCCAGCAGCGGGGGGTGGGGGGAGCGGAGTATTGCAAGGGGCCTGGTGCCCGGCTCCAATCCCGTTTTTCTTTTTCTGCCGGCTCTCCATTCTCCGCCCAATCAACATTCCCGATTGCAGTGGCGGGAAATGGAGAATCCCGGCCATGGTCATTATTTTGACCTGAAAGAGAAACATGAATTACAGAGGACGGTAATGAATAGACAAAAAGAAACTGGTGATGGTGTCAGTCATTGAAATCTAGCAGTACCACAGTTCTTCCAAATTATATTCTTGAAATAATATTCTTTAAAGCTTCTACATGAACAGTGGGAAACTGTATGAATGCCACAGATTCACTTTAAGACCTATCCCTTTGACCAAGCTTTTGATTACCTGTCCTAATATTTTTTTTTATGTGGCTCATTGTCAAGTTTGCCTGACTCAGCTTTGGGGTGCCTTGGGGCAATTTTACTCTGTGAGAGGCGCTATCTGAATGCAGGTTTTGTTGTTTATCCACGAACGTGTTAAATTTCTGTCAGAGGCAGCCTTTTGCGAGAAACGTTGCAAACCCGAACTTCAAATCTCCTGGAAGCTTCACCTGCCAGATGGTGAGTGGTCTTGTTTTCACCTGACGCCCACAAGGTGGGAAGGTTTCCAATGAGCTCATCGAGTAACACCATTTCAGTGAACTTCACAGCTCTCCGTGGGAAGCTTGACGAGCAATTTTTAATTGCATCTGCAAGTCTTGACACTAGTTGTGAAGAAATCGCTGCTTTCAGAAATGCTGCAATCTCAAACGAGTATTTTAACAACCTGTTAGTACTGCTTTGCTCCTTCCTCTTTGTCCCACCTCCACTCCACCAGTGTGCAGGAGAAGGCTATTGACAAGCCACTTAACCTTAGGCTGGCTCAGATGAGCCTTTTAAGTCAGTTGTTCGGACATGTCAAAGAGGGGCAGCACGGTAGTATTGTGGATAGCACAAATGGTTCACTGTCTGTGCGGAGTCTGCACATCCTCCTCGTGTGTGCGTGGGTTTCCTCCGGGTGCTCTGGTTTCCTCCCACAGTCCAAAGATGTGCAGGGCAGGTGGATTGGCCATGATAAATTGCCCTTAGTGTCCAAAATTGCCCTTAGTGTTGGCTGGGGTTACTGGGGTTATGGGGATAGGGTGGAGGTGTTGACCTTGGGTAGGGTGCTCTTTCCAAGAGCCAGTGCAGACTCGTTGGGCAGAATGGCCTCCTTCTGCACTGTAAATTCTGTGAATGTCTATTCTCTATTCACCTTCCCATTAGTGAAGAAAGCATCTTTCCCTCTCTGTCTACCCATTGCTGTCGAGCTGAGGTCAGGGATCCAGCAAGAGTGTGCCCGTGCTCATCACTTCACAGTCAAGGCGCATTGGTGCACGTACCCAGTCTAGTAACCACGCCCAGTTCTATGTCCCTAAAAACACATTTATTTAAAGTAATATCATCTTTATTAGTGTCACAAGTAGGCTTATATTAACACTGCAAAGAAGTTATTGTGAAAAGCTCCTCGTCGGGTACACTGAGGGAGAATTCAGAATGTCCAATTCACCTAACAAGCACGCCATTCGGGACTTAGATCATAGATCATAGAATTTACAGTGCAGAAGGAGGCCATTCGGCCCATCAAGTCTGCACCGGCTCTTGGGAAGAGCACCCTACCCAAGTTCAACACCTCCACCCTATCCCAATAACCCAGTAACCCCACCCAACACTAAGGGCAATTTTGGACACTAAGGGCAATTTATCATGGCCAATCCACCTAACCTGCACATCTTTGGACTGTGGGAGGAAACCGGAGCACCCGGAGGAAACCCACGCACACACGGGGAGTATGTGCAGACTCCGCACAGACAGTGACCCAAGCCGGAATCGAACCTGGGACCCTGGAGCGGTGAAGCCATTGTGCTATCCACAATGCCACTGTGCTTCTGGGAGGAAACCGTAGCATCTGGAGGAAGATAGTTTTTTGAACAATAAAGGGATTAAGGGTTATGGTGTTCGGGCCGGAAAGTGGAGCTGAGTCCACAGAAGATAAGCCATGATCTCATTGAATGGCAGAGCAGGCTTTAGGGGCCAGATGGCCTACTCCTGCTCCTAGTTCCTATGTTTCTTATGGCACAGGGGAGAACGTGCAGCATCTGCACAGACAGTGACCCAAGTCGGGAATCGTACCAGGGACCCTGGTGCGGTGAAGCAACACTGCTAACCATTGTGCTACCATGAAGCCCATGAACATTAATATTCAAAATGTATTCCAACAAGATCCTTTTTAGTGTTTTCAATTTCTGATAGATGAATGAAATTAAGATTGAAGTTCCAATGGGGGCAATTTTAACTTTTGGCAAAATTGTAAAGTGGGCAGTATCAGTTTAGCAGCTTGTTACATACATCCTGACTTTCTTTCGAAAGGAAAAAAGAGGGGAGCTGCATCACCTGGTAACTGATACGATATTGCCCATTGCAGATACAACATCGGCAAACGTCAAAACTAGCCCAAATGTCTAGGGTCCCCATGGGTGCCGTCATAGGGATTTGATTCCATTGCCTTTTTGCATGGAGTTAATAAAGCAGATTTTTCTTTTCTTTCCGCCTCTTTTGAAATCCTTTCTGCCTAGTGTCAGGCGAAATGTTTGGAAGTGTATCAAAGCCAGAGTACGGAAGTGCCCTCTCTGCGTCCTGCTCTCCTGTTTACCTATGCCCCTTTTGTCAGTGGCTGGCCTTTTGCTAAAATCTGTCAGCCGGGAGATGCTTCCTGGTGGGAACTTCACTTCAGGGCAAGAAGAATAAAAACAAAGACGGAAAATCCACTGCATCAGTGGGTGCCGCAGTTGATTCTTGAGAGGAATGCAGTGGCAAAGGCAATAGCACTTGTCCAAGGGCCAGCAGACCAACATATGTCCCTCCGTATTCAATCTGTTGAAAGTGGCAGCCTTGTCACAGGTGGACTAGTTCAGGATTCAGGTTAGAGCAGCTCAGTAGGCACACTGCAGCTTCTACACAACGTGGGTTCCCTATCTATTTCCCAATTCCTCAGAGAACTCTGCCTCCATGAGCTCCTTGGCACTGTTGTTGCATCTTCTGAATGCAATTTTAACCTTGCAGCGCAACCTTAATGAACTATTTTTAAAATTTAAAACAAACATAAAAGCTGGAAACTGTTGATTCCATGCTGTTGACTCCATGCAGGATTTAACATGCAATTTCAGAGCACATTTCTTCTGGTTCGTCTAAAATTCCTGGTGGGAGATCATTGTGACAGGGGGAAATGATCAGTCAGATAATCTGTGCACTGTGCCTTAGGTCACTGTCTGTGTGGAGTTTGCACGTTCTCCCTGTGTCTGCGTGGGTTTCCTCCAGGTGCTCCGGTTTCCTCCCACAGTCCAAAGGTGCGCAGGCTAGGTGAAATGGCCATGCTAAATGGCCTCTAGGTGGGGTTATGGGGATAAGGTGGGAGCTTGGGCCTAGTAATAATAATAATATTCATTATTGTCACAAGTAAGCTTACATTAACACTGCAATGAAGTTACTGTGAAAATCCCCTAGTCGCCTGTTCGGGTACACAGAGGGAGAATTCAGAATGTCCAATTCACCCAAGACGCACGTCTTTCGGGACTTGTCAGAGGAAACCAGAGCACCAGGAGGAAACCCACGCAAACATGGGGGGGAACGTGCAGACTCTGCACAGACAGTGACCTAAACCGGGAATCAAACCCGGGTCCCTGGCATTGTGAAGCAACAGTGCTAACCACTCCTTCCCAGGGACCCCATGAATAGGGTGACCCCCCCCCCCCCAGGACCCGTATCTGAAGGAACCCCTTCCATCGATGTCCTAATTAAAGGGACCCCACAGGGACCGCCTTACTGAAGGAACCCCCACAGAAATCCCTTAACTAAAGGGATCCCCACAGGGACTCCCAGACTACAGGGATCGCTACACAGCCCGCCTCCCCCGAATGGCATCCTCCTGCTCCGATTTTCTAGGTTTCCTGAAGCAAACCAAAAGATGAATGACATTGTTGTCAAAAGGATGAGCGGAAAGTGAGCCCAGCAAATCAAGATGACTGTAGGCTGGTCTCTGCTAGGTTACCTTTTCTTTGATCCAAAATCCCTTTTGGAGAAATTCTACACGTGGAAATTGAGTGTGTTAATAGGAGAATCTGTCGATTAGATTAATGCTTTGCAGCGGTACTGTGTCCAATTCTGTGCATCACCATTCAGGAAGGACATCAAAGGCATTGGAGTGGGTGCAGAGGAGATTTACCAGAATGACACCACGAATGAGGGACTTGAGTTAAATGGAGTGACTACTGGAACCGGAATTGTTTTCCTTGGAGGAAAAAAAGACAAACTGGGGGTTTTGTTGGCATGTTAGGCATTACGAAGCATTACGAATAAATAGGAAGTAACCGTTCCCACTGGCAGTCCAGTCAGAAATTGTCGGAGGCAAAATTTAATTCAGAGGGGCGATGAGATTTTTTTCGCATGGCATATTGAGTGCAGAGTCTGAAAGTGTGGTGGAAACAGATTTCGTTGTCATTTTCAAAAGGGAAACTTGAAACAGAAGGATTTGCAGGGGATATGGAGACAGGGAGTGGGGGGGGGGGGGGGGGCAGCAGCGTGGGTTACTAATTGGATAGAACATAGAACAGTACAGCACAGAACAGGCCCTTCGGCCCTCAATGTTGTGCCGAGCCATGATCACCCTACTGAAACCCACGTATCCACCCTATACCCGTAACCCAACAACCCCCCCCTTAACCTTACTTTTATTAGGACACTACGGGCAATTTAGCATGGCCAATCCACCTAACCCGCACATCTTTGGACTGTGGGAGGAAACCAGAGCACCCGGAGGAAACCCACGCACACAGGGGGAGGACGTGCAGACTCCACACAGACAGTGACCCAGCCGGGAATCGAACCTGGGACCCTGGAGCTGTGAAGCATTTATGCTAACCACCATGCTACCCTGCCCTATCTCTAGCAAAAAGCTAGCAGAGGCACATTGAGCCAAATTTCCTCCTTCTGAGTTGCAATGTTGTATGATTCTCTGCCTACTTTACAACAGCTACAGGAGAAGCAGGTACTTGCAATAAGAAACAAATGAAATGCACATCCCTCATACTCGATTCAATTCATTCTAGATGAGTCAGGTTTGTCTCTGGTGCTTATGTAGATCATAACAAATCTGCAGTGGGGAAGCACTAAAGCTCACAAGCACCTTAATGTATGCTGTATACACAGAGGAACAGATTGAGACCCAGTCTGGGTGTCTGTAGATCCCTCATGTCATTCGCTGATCAATTTTAGCTACTCTCAACGGCAGCCTCAACGGTGGACTTGGTTGGCCAAAAGCAGGGACAGGAAGGGTTTGCCATATTACAAACCTAAAACATGGAGCTCCCCTGACTTGGTGCTGTTTGTACATCAGCACAATTAACTCCCCCTCAAACCAACTTCGGATAGTCATATTTATAATTCACCTCATCTTTCATCACTGCATTGTAATCTGGATGATTACTACCTGTAGAACCACAGTGAACACATATCGCCACACACAAAGAGAATGACTGATAGGTTTTGCTGTGTCTGCATTTTATTTATTTTGTTCTGCAGATGCATTTTCTGAATCTATGGCTGGTATTGCAGCGTGCCACCATATTACATATTGAAATTTTAATTTGTTTGGCTTAACAACATCCTCTTTCACCGTTCAGACACTTGAAAGATTTGCTCCTCGTTTTAATCAATGTAACCACTAGTCCTTAAAGAACCAAACTGAATCTCGATTGGAAAGCAGGAGAAAAAAGTTTCACAATGGATTGTGACAGACGGATGCAGATCTCCCAGCATCACCCGGCACTGTTCTCTCTCAGGGAACGAAGCCTTCCCTCCCGCAGCCCATCTGCTCATCTGTGCGTCCATCGCAAATGGAACTTGAAATTGTAGTCTCCGAGGAGATCAGCAAGCAGTAAACCAATATCCTGCAGGATTGCACAGGATTTGAGCCCAAAGCTGAAGGAATTTTTGGAATCGGATGTCTTAAGAGTTATTTTGGCAAGAGCACAGAATCACTGGTGACTTGTTGATGGGCAGAGTGTTGGTGGTCTCTTCGTGACCTCCCACATTCCCAGGAGCAGTCCAGGCAACTGGGAATTTCTGCCAGCCCAACCACATAAGTGATACAGATTTATATTTCCTTTGGATCGTAGCAAAAAATGCATTTTGTTTGCCATGAAGGAAACACATCGACTGACTTTGGCTCGGAAAGAATATATCGGTCTCGGAGAGAGTGCAGCACAGATTCACCAGTATGACACCAGGGTACAAGGTGTTGCAGACAGCTTGTGAAAACTTGGCTTGTATTCCCATGCATTGAGAAAGATGGGGGAATGATCTAGCCACAGTGTTTGAAATGATGGAGATTTGATAAGTAGTGTCGGTGAAGTAGCTGGGCGGGGGAATCTAAAAGCAGTTGGGATAATCTTAAACTTAAGAGTTGGGATAATATTAAACTTAGAGTCAGGCTGTTTGAAGTGAAATCAGAAAGCACTTGTTCACATAAAGGGTAGTGGAAATCTTTAATTCACTGCACCTGATGGGCTGCAGATGCTGGGTAACAATTACAGCTTTTATGACTTTAGACAAGTTCCATTCAACTATCACCACTGTGCTCGCTGATCCAATATTGCCTTCCAATCCAACATGCCACAGTTTTTCAATTCTCATACTTGTTTTCAAACCCCTCCTTGTTTTCTCTCCTCCCCTATCTCGCTCTACTAGCCTTCGAGACCTCCACCTTCACTCAACACGTGCCTCTTGAGCATCCCGCGTTGTCGCTCCAGCGTTGGTGTCGGTGCCTTCAGCTATTTAGGCCTTAAGCTCTGGAATTGCTACACTAAACCTCAACACAATGCTCTCTGACCGAGCTTCTGATCATTTGTCCTAATATCTCCTTATGTCCCTTGGTGTCAATCTTTGTTCCAAAATGCTCCTGTAAATCACCTTGCGATGTTTTACTACGTTAAAGATGCTAAAGAGTGGGCAGGACGGTAGCATAGCGGTTAGAATTATGGCTTCACAGCGCCAGGGTCCCAGGTTCGATTCCTGTCTGTGCGGAGTTTGCACGTTCTCCCTGTGTCTCCATGGGTTTCCTCCGGGTGCTCCGGTTTCCTCCCACAGTCCAAAGATGTGCAGGTTAGGTGGATTGGCTGTGCTAAATTGCCCTTAGTGTCCAAAAAAGGTTAGGTGGGGTTACGAGGATAGGGTGTAGGTATGGGCTTAGGTAGGGTGTTCTTTTCAAGGGCTGGTGCAGACTCGATGGCCGAATGGCCTCTTTCTGCACTATAAATTCTATGATACATATATGCAAGTTGTTGCTACGATTGAATATTTTTGTCAGGTAATGGCATCACGGGATATGGAAGAAAGAGGAGTTGATCAGCCATGATGTGCATGAATGTAGGAACAGGCTCGATGACCGAATGGCCAGCTCCTGTTTCTGTGTTCTTTCCCTCTCCCTTATTTGCCATGTCTCATCAATGTTTCATTGCACAATGAAGGAAGAAATAAATACAGACTTGCCACTTTGAGCATCAGTTGTGAGCACAGCTCACAAAGCTTAATGATGCAAGACGCATACATCAGTGTCACAAATGTATTGTTTTCCTTCATTTTTACCACTGATAGTGCATATATTACCTAATGGATAAGAAAATAGCCCTTTTAGAAATGTCCTTTGTTTTTGTTATTGGGTGGAAGCGGTCACAATGAGTTTGCCATCCTTTACATGAGGCAGAATCTAGTGCAGCGTCGCAAAGCAGTTGTTGAGTGTGATGTCCCAACAAACTACGTTCAATGGAGTCAGATGGAAGCTTCAATCTTCTTCAAAGAGAAGACACATAAAGACATTGGAAAGAGTTAAAGAAAAACCTTCCCCACAACTGCATCTCCTAGATCAGAGGCGGGTAACCTGGGCTAGTGAGTGGGCCACATGAGTGGCCCTCCTTTGCCTCAGCGGGCAACAAGATTGAAATCGGGCTTGTTCATTACCAATGATCCCACAGGGCAGCACGGTGGCACAGTGGTTAGCATTGCTGCCTACGGCGCTGAGGACCCGGGTTCGAATCCTGGCCCTGGGTCACTGTCCGTGTGGAGTTTGCACATTCTCCCCGTGTCTGCGTGGGTTTCACCCCCATAACCCAAAGATGTACAGGATAGGTAGATTGGCCATTCTAAATTGCCCCTTAATTGGAAAAAATAATTGGGTACTCTGAATTTATATTAAAAAAGAACAATGATCCCACGGATAAGGTTAAATACATTTATACGTCTTGAATATTTCATAACGAGTTATAGAAAATGCTTAATCATTTATATATTAATAGAACGATCGTCAACTTCAAATGGTCAAAGACAAAATAAATATTTACACTTTGGGCGCAGAGGGAGCGCACGGCTCTCACAGTCCATGTTGTGAGCAAACACCTCACTTCACTCACCCTTACTTTACGTGCAAATCACTCCAGTCACACCAGTGGGAAAGAAACGATGTGGGTGGAGACCAGCAGAATGTAACAACACCGCACATGGACAATTGTCTACAAAATGTCTCCTGGGTCGCACCCAAAACCCAGATGGGCCGCATACGGTCCCCGGGCTGCAGGTTGTCCATCACTATCCTCGAGACTATTGGTAGAGCAACACTGAATGACACCTGGGACAAGGACAACTTTTCCCCTCTCCCACTCCTCGGCCAGTGAGATTTCATTGGACAAGATAAATAAGTAGCATATCACTGTATACAGTGAAGGGAGGTGGTGCTTGAAAACACACTGCAATGGTTCCCTCATTGCATCAGGAACAGAATTCAATTTTGCAACAGAGACCATCTCCTGTAAACTGACTGTGTCCATTATACTCAAAGGCTTTCAAATAAATTGCGCGAGCACAAGGTGATGAGCAGCGTAGAGTCTTTGTGAAGTCACTCACTGCTTTTGGAGCTAAATGACCTACTCCAAACTCCATTGAAATGAGGGAAGGGTAAAGGGCCATTTAATTTTGCAACCTGACTACTTTTTTTTTAAACATCTGCCACTATTGATAATGGCCAGGGAGTGAGCAGACCTTCTGTGTACACATCCGAGTTTCTATATTTAGCAAACAGCCTATTAAATCCAGCCTGAAGGCCTACACAGGTTCACTTAATCACAAATCAAACCTTTAAACCCAAAGGCCCAGAGCTGCCAAGATACACTGAGCTTCAGAAATATGTAATATACTGCGAGAATGTACTAATATAAGCAGTCATTGATTTATGAACAGCCCATATATTTTCAATGATTATCAGTAACGTCGAGTACTCAATCATTTGAATCTCCGCTTCTAACAGTGTGCATGTGTGTGTCTGTTTGTGTCAAATTCCATTTTTATACCCACCGACTACATATTCAGACAGTTCAGATGTCTACGTCACAGAAACATTTGCTACTTGTGCGATTTTGCTGTGTGCATGTTAGCTGCCGCGTTTCCTACATTACAACTGTGGCTACACTTCACAACCGCTCAGTTTGCTGTGAAGCGTTTTGAGACCTCCGTTCATCGCGACGGGCGTTACATCAAGTCTTTCTTCTTGGCTCATCAAGTCTGCACTGGTATAAAAGCAATAAACTGCGGATGCTGGAACTCTGAAAATAAAACAAAGTGCTGGAAAAGCTCAGCTGGTCTGCCAGCCTTCTTGGACAGAGAAGCAGAGTTTAATGTTTCCAGTCCAATATCGCTCGAGGAAGAGTCATATTGGACTGGAAATGTTCACGGTCTTTCTTTCTCCACAGACGCTGCCACTGTCGGACACGCTGACTTTTTCCAGCATTTTCTGGTTTTCTTAGATTTGCGCTGGCATTTGCGATTCAGTGACCCCCTCCCACTTTATCAGCATCTCGCCGTTTCAACATTTCCTTCTATTTCTTTTTACTTCATACCTGGCTTCCCCTTAAATGCATCTGTGCTATTCTCCTCGTTCACTCTGCGGCTGAGTTTCCCAGTCTCATCACTAATTTCGAATGATATTTGGTTTCTCATGTTCCTCCGTTATTCAGTGGATGAGTTCTAACAATCAAATTCGCAGTTCCCTGGATTCTCGAACAAGCTGAAAGATGCTGGCATTGACCTGCGTCAGTGACACGTTGTTAACTTCGGGGCATATGCTACATTTAACAGCTCTGAGACCAATGGCATTCATGTCAGGAAATAAACTAGAGGGTAGTAGATTTTAGAAGCGTGCATCTTTTCTATGGGGCATAATTTGAGAAACAGTGAATTGTCTCCTCCTTGAGCAGTCCCTCGGGGTTGAGGATGATTTGCTTCCACTCCGGGAGGTGGGTTCGACAGTGGCTGAATAGTCCAATCCTGGATCCCTAGAATCTGCCACAGGTTTGGCAGGTGGTGTTTGATGAGGTGGGTGGACTCTCTGGATTCTACACTCTCCTCACTATTTACACAAGTCCTCCACGTGCTCCACCCTACGGCGCCCGAGGTGACTGGCAGAGGCTTCTTCTCCAGCTTGTGCGTTCTAAAACAAGTGATTCCCATGTGTCGGTGGGGATGTTGCATTTATTTAGGTAGGCTTTCAGAGTGTCCTTGTAGGTTTCCTCTGCTCTTCGAGTGATCGCTTGCCATTGCGGAGCTTGGAGGAGAGCGGGAGCCTTGTGTCGGGCACGTGGGCTATGTGGCTCGCCCATCTCAGCTGGTCAAGCGTGACCAGTGCCTCAATACTGGGAAGCTTGGCCTGGGAGAGGAGGCTCAGTGTGATACGCCTATCCTGCCTGTAGGTTTGCAGGATCTTGCAGAGACATTGTTAGTGATATCTCTCCAGGGAATTGAGGTGTCTCCTGTGCATTGTCCATGTTTCTGATGCATACAGCAGGGCGGGGACCACGGCTGCTCTGCAGACCATGGGATTAGTGCTGGATTTGAGGTCTAGGTCTTTGAACACTCTGTACCTTAGGCGTCCGAAGACTGCACCCGCATATTGGAGTTAGTGCTGAATTTCATCGGCAATGTCTGCTGACACTGAGTGGAGGCTCCCGAGGTATCATTTGAGAAAATGTGAATTGTGAAGACATGCAAACAGTAATTTTTATCTACTTATAACCACTGACCAAGTCCTTCACCAGGGCTTAATTGGAAAATGGATGCTGAGTCAAAGGTTGGCCAAACCAATGGGTTTTAACCAGGGTCTTCAAGGAGCAGAGGGATTGGATGGGTTTTAGGGCGGGAATTCGGAAGGATGGGAAGAAGGCTGTTAAAGACAATGTTCAACGTTAAAAGAAAGGTTTTGGATTTACATAGCGTCTTTCCCAACTTCAGGACATTCCAAAGTGCTTTACAGCCAATGAAATAGATTTCAATTTTAGAACATTTCTGCTCTATTGACCTGACGAGGACGACCTGCAGAATCTTATGGATTTGCATTCCGAGGGTCGCATTTGTTGCAAATGCGCTGGGTTGCATTTTGGGCTGCCATTCCTAGAATCCCGTTCCACACTTCACAGTGGCTGATACTCCATACTGGGAGCACAGAAACTCATAGGGTGGGATTTTGCACCCCCCGCCTTCCCGACAGTGGAGGCAGCTCGCCATTGGCTGACGACAAGATCGCCGGGTCCCGCCGATGTCTACGAACCTTCTCGTTGGACTCCAGCCGGGGGGGGGGGGGGGGGGGCACCGTCAGCGGGAGCGAAAGTTTCTGCCAGCGGGGTAGACTGTAAAATTCCGCCCGTGAAGTTTATCCTCAAGGCCGGAATTCTCTGGCCATTGGGATTCCCTGTTTCCGCTGACAGTGAACCCCGGCCGGTTTTCCGGTGGCGTGCGGTGACCTCGATGGGAAATCCCATTGACAAGCAGCGGGAAGAGTGAATCCCGCAGTTTATAGTAAGAAAACAGCCGGTCTCAGTTTTCATTTGCATTGCTGCGAGTTTGAAATTAGCTTAAGAAAATGAGAAACTAAACGGGAAAGGATAAGTACCACACAGAGGTTGGCGGAATGAGTAGAGTTCTGATCTCATCACCAACAATGATGTCACGTTGGTACAACTGCGTATGCACTGCGTTGGCAGCAAGTGCAGCCGCTGTTACAACAGGCTAGTGTATAACAGAGACAAGGCTCTTAATTCTGTGATGTGTAAAAACTGGGGGAGCTTGCGATTTACCATTTTATTATCCATCAGCAATGACAAAAGAGTGCCCCACATGAGCATTTGGCTTTATCGGACAAGAATCCGCAGGGAATTCTTCAGGGAAGCACGTTGGATTGGGGACTAGAAGAACTGACCTTTGAGACCCATGACACATTTTCTGCTCCATTTTCTCCTGCAAGACTTCTTCCAATAGACAACAGTAAGAAGTCTTACAACACCAGGTTCAAGTCCAACAGGTTTGTTTCAAACACTAGCTTTCGGAGCACTGCTCCTTCCTCAGGTGAATGAAGAGGTATGTTCCAGAAACATCTCTATAGACAAATTCAAAGATGCCAGACAATGCTTAGAATGCGGGCATTTGCAGGTAATTAAGTCTTTACAGATCCAGAGATAGAGTAACCCCAGGTTAAAGAGGTGTGAATTGTCTCAAGCCAGGACAGGTAGGATTTCGCAAGCCCAGGCCAGATGGTGGGGGATGAATGTATTGCGACATGAATCTCAGGACCCGGTTGAGACCACACTCATGTGTGCGGAACTTGGCTATAAGTTTCTGCTCGGTGATTCTGCGTTGTCGCGCGTCCTGAAGGCCGGCTTGGAGAACACTTACCCGGAGATCAGAGGCTGAATGCCCTTGACTGCTGAAGTGTTCCCCGACTGGAAGGGAACATTCCTGCCTGGTGGTTGTCGCACGATGTCCGTTCATTCGTTGTCGCAGCGTCCGCATGGTCTCGCCAATATACCACGCTTCGGGACAAGTCCCGAAGACCCGGGACATTCGGGAATGCCCGCATTCTAAGTATTGTCTGGCATCTTTGAATTTGTCTATATATATGTTTCTGGAACATACCTCTTCATTCACTTGAGGAAGGAGCAGTGCTCCAAAAGCTAGTGTTTGAAACAAACCTGTTGGACTTTAACCTGGTGTTGTAAGACTTCTTACTGTGGTCACCCCAGTCCAACGCCGGCATCTCCACATAATAGACAACAGCTTTGGGAAAGAATCCACACAGAATAGCAATTGCCGACTGAGTTGGAACTCGGTGCTGCAGATTGACGAGTCACTGCTGTCAGTGGGTTATCGCTCACAATTTCCGCTGGTGGGGTTTTATTCCCTGATGTAGGTACCCTGTCTCATTTACTTAACACTACTGTCTCTGAAGATCTGCATCCAACAGCAGTTTTGTAATATGAATTGTGGGTTAGTGAGGATCTCTTGTCAAGTAGTGTAATCAACTCCAGCAATACATGCCCTTGTTAAATTAATTCATGGTAATTGTTTTTGATTTACCTGGCGAGTGGGACTTTCACTTTTCTAATCATTGGACACTCACCTTTCCTTTCCAAATGACTGAGTCACCTTTTGGTTCAATGCTATCAAATATCACAGTCATTTAAGAAAATGCCTGTGTATTCACTTGGCAATGTAACTGAAATGAAAATGAAAAATGAAAATCGTTTATTGTCACGAGTAGGCTTCAAACGAAGTTACTGTGAAAAGCCCCTAGTTGCCATATTCCGGTGCCTGTTCGGGGAGGCTGTTACGGGAATCGAACCGCGCTGCTGGCCTGCCTTGGTCTGCTGTCAAAGCCAGCGATTTAGCCCAGTGAGCTAAACAGCCCCCACTGGAGTCACTCGAGTGATTATTCCCGACAGCAATTACTCCAGGATTAAAAGTTAACAGATAGATAGGAACTGGCAGCACACTGGGAAACAAGCTGGGAACTTCAGTAGAATACACCCACAAGTGTTCCAGGATCAGAAGAGTTCCCAGAATGGAACATGAAGGAGGAGCAGCTCTTGAACATCAGTTGCAATGCAAGGCTCATGGCGTGACAAGGCGCTGTGTGTCACTTGTGTGCGCAGTCGCAATAGCTGTTTAAAACAATGTGCAGAAATAGGCAGGTATTCTCTGAAAGGGAGAACGGTTTCCTCACAGAGCTAGCCTCCGCAACAAGCGTTTTACGTCGTTATTTTATGATGCTGGGGAGGAATTTCATCTACGAAGAAAACATTCACCGTACATATATAAAAAGAGAATAGAACGGATGCAGGACATCTGAAATAGAAACAGAAAATGCCGGAAATACTCAACAGGCCTGGCAGCATTTGGGCAGAGAGAAACAGAGTTAATGGGCGCAATTTAACGGCCACTGAATCTCACGAGAGTCCTCTTGCGGGATTCGCGATGCACGAGACGTCTCGCGAGATTCAACTGAACCTTGTGAGACGTCACAATCCGAATCTCGTTCTCAGTGGGCGAGATCCAGAACTGCATATTTTAATGAACCATTCGGCTCATTGAAATATGCGTGTGCCGGATTCTTCCAGTGCCTGGGGCCTAACGGCCGCACCTGGGAGACCCCGCCAGGACACCATTTAGCACTGGCTTCCACAAACGTCAACTGGGTGGTGATGGGGGGGGGGGTCTCCTAGGACAGTAGAGACCCCTGGGTAGTCGGGGACAGGGCAGGATTGTAACCTGGCACTCCTGCTGGCACCCGGGCACCTTGGCACTGCCACCTGGGCACTCTAGCAGTGCCATCCTGGCAGCCATGCTGGCAGGGGCACTGCAATGGTGCCAGGCTGGCAGTGCCAAGGTTCCATGGGTGCCAGATTACCTTTCCCAGTGGTGAGACCCAGGGGTGCCTTACCCATGCGAGGTGGGGTGAGGGGGGCTCAAGGACCACAGAAGAATAAGTTGGGTTAAGTGGGGTGGGGGGGGTCCGGAGGAAGCGGCGGTGGGATCGCTGAGGGGGGTCGAAAGATAACGGCTCCCTTTAAAAATGGCGTCTCAATCCACGAGTAGAAATGACTGAAAGAGGGGCCCCGGCGGAGCCTTCCTCACCGAGGCCAGACAAAAACGGCCAAGTGCCATTGAATGGCGGGGTCTTTATCAGCTCTGCAGGGGCCGAGAAACACGTCGCTAACCGCACCCAAAACCGGACTCTGAAACCTTTTTGTTGAATCATGCCTAACGTTTTGCTTCAAAATAACCCTGCTACAGATCTGAAGCAAGGTAGAAATGTACAGAAATACATAGTCAGAAAGGGGGCAGAGGATGTGGGGCAGGAGTGGGGACCAGGGATAGGTCGGGGCAAAGGAGATATGGACAAATTTGTCTCGGACATAAGACAAAGGGGACTGTTAATGGTGCTATTGAAGGATGAAGAGTGTTAATGGTGGCAAAAAGTGAGATAGCAGAATGTGTGAATGGAAGCAACTGCGCAGTCAGGGGCAGGTGGCCAAGTGGGGGAGGGGAGGGGTAGGGTGGAGTTATGTTGGGGCAGGCCAGGGAACTGAGAAACAAAGGGTGACAAATTACAAAAGTGTGGGGGTGGTGGGGGGGGTGGATTCACCTTCTATAATTGCGCTCAATTGGCACTGTTTTTGGAACCATGTTCAGCAAAAAGCCTCCCTTCACTACTGGAACCTTAAGAATAAAATCTGAGCTGCAGAGGGGCTCAAACCTTTAGGATCATCTGGTTCGCAGTTATCAGAAACTCACGTTAATGATTCTCCATTGTAGTGGCAACAAGTTGATTCAAGTGATTGGATTCAGTAGCGTTGGGTTGGAAGGGAATCAGTTCAAGTCACATGCCCATCATGACCATGGTCACAGCAGACTGGTGGCACAGTGGTTAACATTGCTGCCTCACAGCGCCAAGGACCCGGGTTTAATTCCGGCCTTGGGTGGCTGTATGGAGTCTGCACATTCTCCCTGTGCCTGCGTGGGTTTCCTTTGGGTGCTCCGGTTTCCTCCCAAAGTCCAAAGATGTGCAGGTTAGATGGGTTGACCAAGCTAAATTTACGCATAGTGTCCCAAGATCTACAGGTTTGGTGTGGTTACAGGGATTGGGTGGGGGAGTGGGCCACTATTCTCAACGACACGCAAATTAGGCGGAGGTTGTTCAAGGCCCAGCCTTGGAGGGGACGTCTGTGGAACGGAATGTCCGGCAAACGCACACTCCACACATTGCATTTTAAACAAAAGAAAGAGGACTAAACAGAATGAATGACTTTATTTTTCACTGCCAGCTCAACCCCTTCCAGTGAAAGGGTGATGGATAACTCATTCAGCTAAAGAAACATCAGCAACAGCCTGGGACCACAACGAACAAGCAGCTAGAAGATGCTGAAATCCACAGGGGTCTATACACCTGTGAGTGGTGTGTGAGTTAATGTTACTCAACTCCACGGTCTCCGAAGACATCTTCTTGTCATAGGCTGGGAGAAGAGTTCCTGGATTTAAAGTAATTGGCCCACAGAATTGATTGTTAGGCCTGTCAGCTGCAAGGTTCATTGCGGGTCGATGTTCATTTAGCTAGACTCTGAGGAAACCACTTACGTTCTGTACAGCTAAACAAAAAGTATCGAGTTTCATGTACCCGGCTACCTGCCATTCAGTGTCGATCAAGAAAGGAAGGGGGAAAGGGCAGCACGGTGGCGCAGTGGGCTAGCCCTATTGCCTCACGGCGCCGAGGTCCCAGGTTCGATCCCGGCTCTGGGTCACTGTCCGTGTGGAGTTTGCACATTCTCCCCGTGTTTGCGTGGGTTTCGCCCCCACAACCCAAAGATGTGCAAAGGTAGGTGGATTGAACACACTAAATTGCCCCTTAATTGAAAAAAAAATGAATTGGGTACTCTAAATTTATTTAAAAAAAAGAAAGGAAGAGGGAAGGCCAGACGGGGCAGCATTAGGGCTCCTAATTTTCCCTGGTCCCCCTGACAAACTGTGCATGGAGTCTTTCCATGCACGCCAGGACTAACGCCTGACAGAGGTGGGGTCCAACGGTTTTAGACTTGAGTTACGCCTGCTCCCTTCCTTGTGGAGGACGGGATGGCGAGGAGAGTGGCAGATTTGAGTGGGCTTCGCATTGCTGGTTCTCCTTCGCATTGCTGCCTGGGCCGGGATTCTCCCTGAATTGGCGGGGCGGCCTGTACTGGCGGCAAAGAGCGGCGTAGGCCACTTCGTCGTCGGGCGCCCCGAAAGTTGCGGAATCCTCCGCACTTCCGGGAGCTAGGCCAGCACTGAAGGGCTTGGCGCCGTGCCAACCAGTGCCGTAGGGTCTCTGCTGGCTGGCGTGAGTTGGCGCATGCACAGGAGCGCCAGCGTGTTCTGGCGCATGTGCAGACCGCTGGCATATTTCCTGCGCAGCGGGTTTCCTCTCTGCGCCGGCTATCGCGGAGCCTTACAGAGGCCGGCGCGGAGGGAAAGAGTGCCCCCACGACACAGGCCTGCCCGCAGATCGGTGGGCCCCGTTCGTGGGCCAGGCCACCGTGGTCACCTCCCCGGGCCGGATTCCCCCCCCCCCCCGAGGACTCTGCAAGCCGCCCTTCAAGCCAGGTCCCGCCGGTATGGACTTTGTCTATTTCATGCCGGCAGGACTGTCCGAAACGGGTGGCCGTTCGGCCCATCGGGGCCCAGAGAATTGCCAGGGGGGCCACTGCCAATGGCCCCCGACTGGCGAGACGCGATCCCCGCCCCCACCCGAAAACCGGCTACGGAGAATTCGGCGGGGGGTCGGAGAATCCCACCCCTGGTTTTTTCTGATCATCCTGCAGCGAGGCACTGTAGGGATGTTCCTCCACCTCCCCATCTATGAAATATGTCATCTAGAATTTGGAGAAGGAGATGACAAGGTTGGTTGATTGACAGATTTCCAGTGATGCGGTGGCCCCCGAGAATTTTGCGGTTTGGCTTCAAACATAGTTCTGAATTCCTTATCCTGATTGATTCCCCCCATCTGGATAACGTTTGCTCATGTCCCATATTCTTGAGCATCTAACATTTGGCAGATCTATCACTTTCCTGTTATTAGCCAATGCTCATCATCAGCCACTGTGCCTGTCTACAATTGGGCATCATTCTGTTTAAAATCAAAGCTCGTTATTCAGGGCTGATGTGCAAATTGGATTGAACCCATAGTGAACTGCACTGGGAGCAGATGTGGCAAGGCCCAACTCTCTCAGGTTGCACATGAAAGGCAAGCTGATGCAGTCAAATCAAACGGCATAAATCCGCCAGGGAGTTGTTAATGCTTTCCTGCTTATCGAGGAAGGTTCACATTTATGTAGCGAAAAGCAAATTGCAGTTGTGCGGAGAATCGGGCGTCCGTCAAGAATTGAGATTTGCGCAGGTCCCGATTCGGGGTCCATGCTCCGGTCCCTCCCCAGCCGCGCGGGTGGGGTGGGGGGGGGGGGGGAATGCAAAACTGACAGAGTTGCACCCAGTATGTTCTGTGCTTCTGCGATGCCCTGCTCCACTCAGGCAAATTAGTACTCATAAATGGGGACTGGGCACCAAGGGGTGGGGGTCGGGGGTGGGGGGGATAGCGCAAGGCTAGAAAAACACTGATGAAATGTTGAAAACTGTCGGGCTTGTTGGCGCGTGGCTGCCCGGCCAAGGGGAGTGGCAGCGAGCGACTTAGTGCCTGGTCCATGGGCTCGGGATGTCCTCATCTGTATCGGTGGCCTGGCTCAGACCACCATTGCTGGAGTCTGTCTTTTAAACGCACCCCTTTGGTGCTGTTTACAGGCTCCAGGCTGCTCACACTGCTGAGTGCTGCCTGTGGCCTTTTAATGTTCAGAAGGTCTCTGATCATCTGGGAGCCCACCCAGGCTGCCTCTGTGGGCACCTTCATACCCCAGCTGTACCATCAAGGGCTAAGCTCAATCAGGAGCCCATCAGGTGTTGGCACTCCTCAGAAACGCTGTCCCACTGCAGAGGACGCAGGTGATCAGCAGAGCTCACTCCAACTAGAAGACATCTGCACCATGGCCTTTGGAATCCTCCCTGGTTCTCTGCCCCTCTCAGGGCAGAGGCCTCACCAGTGATCCCCACCCCTCCAGATCACCAGCTGTCTCCCCCTGGTGAGGCTGGCAGCGCTGACTGCCTCTGCCACCACCTCCCAGGTGCTGTTCAGGAGGACAGGCGTGAATCTGCGGCCCACCCTGGGGAAGAGGATGTCCCTCCACCCCTCACTGGCATGGAGCTATGGGTCCATATCGGACTCCCGAACTCCGGGGCAGGTGTTCTGTGAGCCATCTTGGTGGCTGCAGTGAGTGTGTGGTGAGTGGAGCGCTTACAAACTGCTTCAGCTGCCAGGCTCTTTAGTGCTAACTCCGGCCCCAGCGCTTCGAAAGCTCTATGGGCTGGGAACTGCTCTCACTCTCACTTTGCGCCGGCAGAGTGCTGTCCCTTTTGCATGTCCTCACCTTACCGAATAGTGCCCTCACTGTGAACGCAAAGTGCACGCAATTCAATCCTGACGTCAACTTTCCCAAACGGAGAATTCTTCCCGCAGGAGAGTGTCCCTGGTCAGGGCACCAGGGAGAACAGCTTTGTTCATCGGATTACCGCTGTAGGATCGTTCCTGGCCCGTCGGGGGGGGGGGGGGGGGGGCGGTGTAGGGGGCGGTAGGGGGATGTCGGGGCCCTGGTTTAGCGACCCACCTGGAAGACGGACTCCTCCTGGGTTCTCAGGCTGGATGATGAGCTATGTCTGGTGTGGGATGTGAACCCACGGTTCTGACTCAGAGGCAAAAGAGTGCTATCCACTGACTCACTGCCGGCACTCAAGTGAGCAAGATAAATTCAAACACAAGCTG
This sequence comes from Scyliorhinus canicula, assembly GCF_902713615.1. Taxonomy (NCBI): domain Eukaryota; kingdom Metazoa; phylum Chordata; class Chondrichthyes; order Carcharhiniformes; family Scyliorhinidae; genus Scyliorhinus; species Scyliorhinus canicula. The sequence goes on along the minus strand of NC_052148.1, from coordinate 258,879,990 downwards.
TTCCTTTTGCTTGGATAACTGCCCTGCTTTTCAGGGGCCATGTTTACCGTCCAGTGAGGAGGAATCGGGGAGGAACAGATGGAAGGATAAAGAGCAGCGAGGAGTTATTTTATTGTGAAAAATGTGCTTTGCGAAATGCAAAGATGACTCACGGCACAGACCGTGTAGCAATTCTCAAGATGAGATTGAACCTTTCCAGTAAGTGGAATTTTCAGGCTTGCATGGAACAGGTGGCAGTTATTAATACTAATAATCGCTTATTGTCACAAGTAGGCTTCAGTGAAGTTACTGTGAAAAACCCCTAGTCGCCACATTCCGGCGCCTGTTCGGGGAGGCTGGTACGGGATTTGAACCCGCGCTGCTGGCATTGTTCTGCATTGCAAGCCAGCTATTTAGCCCACTGCGCTAAACCAGCCCCTAACCAGTTGATTGAAATCCAAGAGTAAAGTCCCATCGTTTATTTTAGTGTAATCAGAACACATAGCCGCAAAGTGAAGCGGGGACAATTTCTGCTGCGGACTGCCGTCTACACATAAAGCCTCTGAATATTCAGTGCCAGGATCAGCAAGTGGCACATATATCTTCCATGGAGGGAGGTGTGGCTTTGTTTGGCGAACGAGGCGACAAAACTGAATTAGAGATTGAGAACCATCAAAGTGGGGCACATCACCTCTGATGGATGCAGCCTTTGTGCTCAATCAGGCAGATAACATCCAAACACAGAGCCAACATCACCAGCAACGCGAGAGCAAAATGCCCATCTTAATTAGGTCACGCAAGAGGGTTGGTTCGATTGCTCAAGAGCTGCCCTTCAAACCCATTTCATCCCAATCTCAACCAATAGTCTCAACACTGCAGAGAATATTATTGAAGTGAGAGCGGCTGCTAAAGTCAAGGCTATCGGCTGAATTGGTGGGTTGTTATTGTTCCATTGCTCTTAGGTTCAAACCAAATCACTTGATCAAATACTTTCTTTGATAAGAGGAAAGAAAAATGACATGGGGCTGAATTCGCCACTTCATGGCGCCTGGAGTGCAAATCGCGATCGGGCGGAGAATCGCGCAAAATTGAAACCGGTTTGTGCCCGGCGCTGATTCCGACCCAACCCTCTGGACCTTCACTGGCGGCAGAATCTAAATTTGTAGCCCGCACCGGTGGGTCAATGCAACACCGTCATTTCCATGGATTTTCATATCATTAGCGGGTTGGACACTTCATGCTCCACGCCTCCGCGATGCTCCGCTCCTCTTTGGCAGAAGTCAAGAATTTGTGCAAGCATTTACAAACGGGTCCAGGGCGCCATAGCAGCGGAGAGTGAGTGAGAAGCAAGAAACCTCTTAAAAACTCGCCAAAATTGTCAGGCTTGCAGGGGGTGGCTGCCTGGGCAAGGAGGAGCAGCGAGAAATGACTGAGTGCCAGGTCCGTGGACTCGGGTGTCCCCTTCAGGATCGGGGAGTCCTGGTTCAGACCGCCATTGCTACAGTATGTGTTTTAAACGCACCCCTCTTGTGCTTCTTACAGGCTCCTGGCTGCTCACACGGCTGAGTGCTGCCTGTGTCCTTAAAATGCTCAAAGAGCCTCAGGTCCTCTGGGAGCCCACCCAGGCCGCCCCTCTGGGCGCTCTCATACCCCAGCTGGATCATCAAGGGTTTGGCCAAGCTCAATCAGAGGTCCACCAGGTGTTGGCACTCCTCAGAAGTGCTGCCCCACGGCAGAGGAATCAGGGGCTCAGCAGGGCCCATCCCAACCAGAGGGCACCTGCACCTTGGCCTTTGGAACCCTCCCTCATTCTCTGCCCCACTCAGGGCAAAAGCCTCACCAGTGATCCCCACCCCTCAGGATCACTAGCTGTCTCCCCCTGGTGAGACTGGCAGCGCTGACTGACTCTGCCACCACCCCACAGGAGCTATTCAGGACGGTGTGCTCGAGTCTGCAGCCCATCCTGGAGAAGAGGGTGTCCCTCCCCTCCTCACTGGCATGGAGCTATGGGTCCATCTTGGATCCTGAATGTGGGGCAGGTCTTCTCCAAGCTTTCATCATGGCTGCAGTGAGTGTGTGGTAAGTGGAGCGCTTAAAAACAGCTCCAGCATCCAGACTCTTTGACATTCACTCCTGCCCCAGTAGTTAGAATGCTCGCTGGGCCCGGAAGTGCTCTGAATTCACGTCGGCAGAGTGCTGGCCCATTTGCATGTCCTGACTCTCTTACCGAATAACACCCCCCCCCCCCCCCCCCCCCCAAACAGGAACAAGAACCGCACACCATTCAGTCCTGGCGCCTTGGGATTCTCTGTTCCCACCAGCAGTGCATTCCCGCCCACATGTTTCCCAGCAGCGTGGAGTGGCCTCAATGGCAAATACCATTGATAAGCGGTGGGAAGGCGGAATTCCACCGGCAGCGAATGGCACCCTGCCGAGAAACATGCGGGTTGGGGACCGGAGAATCCCTCCTCTTAGTCTCCCAAACAGAGAATCCTGCCCAAAATCTGATTAGTTACAGGAAGAAAAAAGGTGAGAGAACTGATTAAGAACGTCTTGATGCTGGGGAGAAATTATCTTATGATGTATGATGATTAAACCTGTGTGATAACCGGCGTAGGAATTACAGCATTGCTCCAAGACTGGTCCCGGCACTTTTGTCAATGGAGCAGATAATCGGGCATTCTGACCCCAATATCAGCCTAAATAACAAATGCTGTTTGATGATCCTCATGGCACCGCCCCTGCCTTTACAAAATAAAGCTTTAAAAATTAGTTTTCTGCGCATGCAGAGAACTACATTTGCAGAGAAGGGTACCGGTGGCCACCTTGCATTGGCAGGAGACACAAGCCGGGATTCTCCCAGACATCGGCAAAGGCCAAGGTCAGGTGGAAAAGTGGTGTTGAAGGCGCCGGTGGTAATGACGGCTTTCTCCACCATATAGTCTGATGATTCCGGTGTGGGGGCCTGATAGTGACATGTAGATCTGTTTCAAGTGAGGTTCTCAATTTCAATGGTGGGAGGAAGGGGACAATTGCTGATGTAAGATGTGACTTTGCGCTACTCACGGTATTTTCTGCTTTCACTGCGGAACCTGTCTAATGCCAATGGGAGTGGACAACCCCAGCCACAATGTATGCCACCTGTTTTGGAGCAGTGTCATGTTGCTGCTTGTTAATGTTGGAATCAGGCGAATAATGCAGCGAATGCATTAGTTTGCAGCTGAGGAGCAGCTTCCACCGATTAGTCCAAGATTAGGGCATTAAAAGCAGTTTCACTGGGTATGAGGGAGGAACAAGGGAGTCTGCCCCTGTGTCCTGTGTGGTCTTGCGAATAAATCTGGATTAGGGAAAAGACTGACTCCATTCCTCAATGTATACACAGTGACTTTAACACCACGATTGCTAAAGCCATTTCTAAATGGGCATCATCGTGACCTTGGTCACATCTCCAACTCATTGGAATGCTTACCAGTGACTGTGTCTAAGGGCCCATCCGTTTGATTGATGTTGTATCAAAGATATAAATGTTGCTATAAAAATCTTAATAAAATTACCTTCACAGCCATCCAGCAGAACTGTGACTCATTGGTAGTATGTGTGGTGCATGTATAAACGTCTGTGAGAATGGAAATGTAAATAACGCGTAAAAATCTTTATCCCTGCTTACCCAGAATTAAAGCCTGGTGATACTATTGAACTGGTATTGCTAGTATTTTGAAGGTGGGTAATGGGTAAGCGAGTGGATCTTCCAAGTTTCCTCACAGCCTGCTTGTATCAGAGTGTGAGTTGAGGGGTAAAAATTCTGATTCTTCTTCATCCAGTGGGGTACCCGCTTTCCTAAATAACATGCAGATCACAACATTGTACTGTCGCAACCCCAGGATTCCCTGCCTCATTGGAATGAAGGAATAGACAAATTACAAGCTGGACATACTCTCAATTGTGCTTCCATGATGCACTGGGAGCAAGCACCGTGACTGGGCTTTGATGAACCTCACTTGTGAGGAACGTTGTGTGGGACTTTGCTGTGGGCTTTTTTCTTCACATGGAAAAGGGTAGAGCCAAATACATTTGAAAATGAAATTAAATTAAATGAAATGAAAAATGAAAATGAAAATCGCTCATTGTCACGAGTAGGCTTCAATGAAGTTACTGTGAAAAGCCCCTAGTCGCCACATTCCGGTGCCTGTTCGGGGAGGCTGGTACGGGAATTGAACCGTGCTGCTGGCCTGCCTTGGTCTGCTTTAAAAGCCAGCGATTTAGCCCAGTGTGCTAAACCAGCCCCTGCTAGGGGAGGTAACCCAGCCGCACAGGCGGCGCGGGGAAAAAAAAATTGACTTTGGACCATTTACAGATACCAGGAAGGGAGAGATAGATAATGAGGAACAAGTTGAAGCCTTGAATCATTTTGTCCCGAAGACAGAAACAGGTATTCCTGGACATTTTTATGAACAAAAGCACATATAAATCAGTCTCTCCATTGTTTTAAAGTAATTTAATAAATTAGGAGCAATGAATCGAGCCTTGGTTCAGAGCTGACATCTCTGAGTTGGAAGGTTACGATTTTGAACCCCACGCCTGATCGTCCAATAAGCAGAAGTAAGTGTTCCCTGGGCAGCACGGTAGCATAGTGGTTGGCACAGTTGCTTCACAGCTCCAGGGTCCCAGGTTCGATTCCCGGCTTGGGTCACTATCTGTATGGAGTCTGCACGTTCTCCCTGTGTTTGCGTGGGTTTCCTCCGGGTGCTCCGGTTTCCTCCCACAGTCCAAAGATGTGCAGGTTAGGTGGATTGCCATTCTAAATTGCCCTTAGGCAAAAAGGTTAGGTGGAGTTACGGGGATAATGGGGGATGGGCTGGAGGTGTGGGGCTTGGGTTGGGTGCTCTTTCCAAGGGCCGGTGCGGACTCGATTGGCGGAATGGCCTCCTTCTGCACTGTAATATCTATGGTAATTCTATGGAATATTGGGTTAACACAGTGGAGCATTCATGCCCTGTGGGTGTGGAGTGCACCACCCCACTCCCCCCATCATTTCAAGCCAGTACTCCTGGTTCAGAGTTAAGAATTAGACTAATGATCTGTCGCACAGAAAGAGATTTTATTACGGAGATGACCCAGAACCCAATCTGCTGAATGTATAACAGCAGAAAAAAATAGCACGTCTTGTGTATCACTAGACACGGAAAAGAGGGAAACAGAGGTATTAGGTTTTCCTGACCAAAGCACCAGAATAGCTAGCCTGCCCTAACCTCGCCAATAGAGGACTGGCACTTGGTGCGAGGGCTTCAATCAGTCAAAGACGTTTAGAGATGATGGGTGCCGATTCTGCTCCTTAGGGCTGAGAGAAAGTGTGTGAGTAGCTGACTAAAACCTCTTCACATCTGCTCTAAGAGTCTCTGGATGAGTGACCTGTGAAAAACCCCTCCTACAGCTGACACAATATGTGCTGCAACCTTCTGAATCTTAAAAGAAGTCTGGAGGCTGGGTGAGCTTGCCTGAGTCACATATCTCAGTAAGAACTTTTCTTCAAGCTGCTAGTCAGTAAATAAGGTTACATTTCTCTTTTAGTTTTAATCTTTATTGTAAAGGCACAAAGTGAAATGGGTAAGCAGAGCCTCAGCCTCAGAGGACTGAATGTGATGGGAGTGTTTGCCCAGGCGTGCCACGACACAGGAAATATTGGGAAATTGGCCATGTCACTGGTTGCTGACCTCTCTGCTAACAGAAACATGCTCCACTAGCCACCCTATCTAGGCCGCTAATAATTTGATTCACCTGAATCAAATCTCGTCCCGGCCTCCTGTGTTTGATGGAAAACAACCCCAGCCTATCCAATCTTCCTCATGGTTAGAATTCTCCACTGCTAAAGCAAAACTTTGCAATCCCTTGCTGGGGGGGTTTGCAGGCGGAAGGACCTGGAAAATTCCCACGTGGCCGTCCCATTGCCCTGGGGAGCCCCCACATGTATCTAAACCTGAACTTAGTGATGTAGAAGCTGGTGACTGTTTGTAGTCCAAGTCCTGGCCACGGCGGCCACGTCCTGCCGGGGCTGCAGAGTTGCCAGCCAATCAAATCGGCCATCAGCCATGTGAGGTGGGAATTCCATTGGAGAGAAGGGTAGAAGTCCCGCCTCCAGACAATTGATGCTCCTTTAAGTGTTATAACTGGGTTTGGGGCTGTTGTGTTCATTGGGGTGTGTTTACCCGGTGGCAGGGCAGGAAATCCTGCCATCTGAAAAATTCTCAGAAATCCCCATCTCCAGGGCAATCACCTGCCTTCTGTAATGTGGTGACTAGAATTGTGTGCAGTATTATAACTGAGGTCTAACTGGAGTTGAATACAGATCTCCCAGTGGGGTTATGCACTGGAGTAGCCAGTTGCGAGATTAACATCAAAATCAGACAGCACGGTCACATTGTGGATAGCACAATTGCTTCACAGCTCCAGGGTCCCAGGTTCGATTCCGGCTTGGGTCACTGTCTGTGCGGAGTCTGCACGTCCCGCGTGTGCCTGGGTTTCCTCCGGGTGCTCCGGTTTCCTCCCACAGTCCAAAGATGTGCAGGTTAGGTGGATTGGCCATGATAAATTGCCCATAGTATCCAAAATTGCCCTTAGTGTTGGGTGGGGTTACTGGGTTATGGGGATGGGGTGGAGGTGTTGACCTTGGGTAGGGTGCTCTTTCCAAGAGCCGGTGCAGACTCAATGGGCCGAATGGCCTCCTTCTGCACTGTAAATTCTATGATAATCAGGTTAGGTTCAAGCTGACTCCAATAATTTCAGCTTGTTATACTGTCAAGCCAACTTCAGGGAAAGGAACGTGTCACTCTTGCCTCCTGTTGCCACCCTGCAACCACCCCTCTCCCCCGACCCTCCCCACCCTCCTCAGCTCTACATGTTGTTAAACTCCAGGTGGTAAGGCAGTGAAGGATAGAACTGGAACCTAATCTTTAGCGCTTGCTAGCTTTTATTACAGTAGCAAACGTGCACCTCCGAACCTGATAAGAGTTTCAGTCTGTCTCGATACGAGTCCAAATGAATCCCCAGTTAATTTCCACCACCTGAATACAATAAGCATTCAATTAATATATAATTAACAGATATGATTAATAGAATATAAAATTAACATTTGTGACTCCATTCCAACACATTGTAGTTGACTCATAATACTCTCAGAGCTATGGAGATGGCCAATAAATGTTGCTTTGCCACTATTACCTACATCCCAAGAATATATATTTTAAATATTGGACCTTTACTCCTGATCCCAATTCTAGGTGAGTGTTGAGTCCATGGAACAACGGCACTCAAAAATTTACAATGTAACACAGGGACACCGGGTGACTGATGTGGAAAAGGGTTAAAAATGCTACATGGGTGCATTAGGGATGCTTTACTGAGTTTGGGCTTGAGGCACATTATTGGGACAGAGTAGGCCACTGTTGCTTCACAGCTCCAGTGTCCCAGGTTCGATTCCCCGCTAGGTCACTGTCTGTGCGGAGTCTGCACTTTCTCCCCGTGTCTGTGTGGGTTTCCTCCAGGTGCTCCGTTTTCCTCCCACAAGTCCCATAAGATGTGCTATTAAGTAATTTGGACATTCTGAATGCTGTTAAATGATCTGAGAGCCATTGATGCTATCACTGGAGGCTTGGAATGGGAAATGTACAATTTGCCAGTATTAACCTTAATGGGCATAAGGTTTATCAACAACACCCATTAAGAAGATAACTGTGCAATACATTGCTTTGTGGAAGCAGAAAATGGATGTCAATATTTAGAAAATGATAATGTGAACAATTATTAGCCAAACGGGAGACAAGGAGAACATTGCATTTTATGCAACGAGGTGTTATGTGGGAGTGCACATAAGGAGAGGGGCGGGATGGTGACAGATCCAACAGATAACTATCAAAAGCAAATTAGATCTTTGCTTAAAAGTGAATCATTTGCTAGGCCATGGGAAAATAGACGGCATTATCATTGCTGAATCCCCTACCATCAACATCCTGGGGGCTACCATTGACCAGAAACTGAACTGGTCTAGTCATATTAATACTGTTGCTACAAGAGCAGGACAGAGGCTAGGAATCCTGTGGAGTAACCTCCTGATTCCCCAGAGCCAGTCCACTATCTAGAGCAGTGCTTCTCAAAGTGTGGTACGCGTACCGGTGCCGGTACGTGAGCCATCGTCTGCCGGTACTTGGAGTGTTTCCAGAAAAGAAAGAGACAGTAATCCTGGATTGGCTTGTTTCGTTCACCGGTCCCTGGCACATTGAAAAAAAAAAACTGCCGGTACGCCGCATCAGATAGTTTGAGATGCACTGATCTAGAGGACACGTCAGGAGTGAGATGGAATACTTCTTACTTGCTTGGAATGTACAGCTCAAATAATGCTCAAGAAGCTCGATGCCATCCAGGAGAAAGCAACCTGCTTGATTGTACCCCATCCACAGACATTCAATCCCTCTGCCACTGACACACAGTAGTAGCCGTGTGTACCATCTACAAGATGCACTGCAAGAACTCACCAATGCTCCTTTGCCAGCATCTTCCAAACCTACGACTGCTCCCATCACGTAGGACAAAGACAGTGGATACCTGGGACAGCCACCTGGAAGCTCCCGTTGAGTTTGAAATATATCGCCGTTCCTTCACTGTCACAGGGTCAAAATCCTGGAACTCCTTCCTGAACAGCACTGTGGGTATACCTACACCTCAGGGACTGCGGCGGTTCAGGAAGGCAGCTCACCGCCATCTTCTCAAGCATAATTAGAGGCACAATAAATGCTTGCCTGACATGAGCCCATATCACATAAATTAATTAAGGAAAAGTAGACGAGTGGGATTAATTGGATAATTCTTTCAAAGAGCTAGTACAGGCACAATGGGCTGAATGGCTGTACGATTCTGTTATGTTGTAGGATTTATTTTCCCCCATCGGAAACAGCAGCTTTCTCAGGCACCTGATCTCTCCTCGTAGTGATGTTAAATGCGTAATGGAAATAACTGCTCATGTCCCCAGAGCCTGCAGGAAACCTATGATGTTGCAACGTATAAGCATGAAAATTGCTACCAAAGCATTCCAAATAATGATGTTTTTATTGTGCTCATGGGTGGGGGAAGAGGACGCTTGTCTCTTTATTCCTTTTACTGCACACCCAGCCGGGGTTGAATGCTTAGCAGGTAATGTGGGAGCAACAAATCAATTTGAAAATACAAAGCTCTCCTTGCAGAGTTATTTGTACTGAAACATGTAGTCTTAAGTAAGTGGTTCATTCATCCGCTCTGCTTGTGTATTTTGTTCTCCGGTCCTCTTGATCTTTCATTAATTTCAGTCAGACTGGGACCTGGGAAACATTCATCAGATGACTTTGCAGATCTATCAGTAATTAATTATCTTTGAAATCTACTCACAACCTTCCTCTCTTCCTGCTCTCCTCCTCCTCCTCATTTCCATCACGATGCTGTATAAAGGTTGAAAAACAGAGCTGCAAAAACCAACAATAATGGAGATACTTGACTGGATCAATTTAATTGCTGGCCGGAATTGTTAAGTGTGGACTGCCTCCTCTCCACTATATATAGTCATAGAGGTTTACAGCGCAGAAAAGGCCCTTCTGCCAATCGTGTCTGCTCCAGTCGAAAACAGGCACCTAATGCCAATTCTAATCTGTATGTTTGGGAGCAGGTGGATTTAGGAATATTCTCTTTTACGGATTGTACATCAGAGTTCTCTAACGTACAGTCACGGGATTTGAGTTTAAACAAGTCAGCTCTTAACTGGGTAAACCTCTGAATCGACATGGTCTGATTTGAAATGAAAATCGCTTATTGTCACGAGTAGGCTTCAATGAAGTTACTGTGAAAATCCCCTAGTTGCCACATTCCGGCTCCTGTCCGGGGAGGCTGGTACGGGAATCGAACCGTGCTGCTGGCCTGCTTGGTCTGCTTTAAAAGCCAGCGATTTAGCCCAGTGAGCTAAACCAGCCCAAGTGAGCCAAACCTGCCTAGATGCTCACTTCCATTGGGCTACGTTGCAGATTTCCTCCGAGATATCTCCCCCCCCCCCCCCCCCCCCCCCCCCCATTCCCCGGTCTAATTCAAGTGACCAGCCTCGATACCGTTTAGGTGGTGTCTCATCTTACTACAGAGAGATATCTGCAGTGTCACGACGGTCCTTGTTGCTTTTCCTGGATATGTTTTATGTTCTCCGTCTATTGATTAGTATTTTACTTTAATCCAAAAACAGAACTGGAAAGGTCAAAGTCAGCTTATCTGAGCTGTAATATAATAGTCTGCTGCAGTCAGAAATCTGGAAGGCAGAACCTTCTCAAGATCATTTGCGGTTTATAGATTGGCGGGGGGGGGGGGGGGGGGAGGTGGTGCTGGGTTGCAGGGGTGGGTGGGAGTGGGTGCTGGTAAAGGAAATAGCTGCGACCTTGCTGACTCTGTGGTGCACTATCAGAAGGACAGTCTCACCTACTGTAATATACTACTGGGCAGCTCAGCAAATTAACCATATTAGCTAAATGGAGCTGATCGTGTGTCTCCATATGTGGCGCATTTAGACAATAACCCTTCCAGTCACATGCTGCACTGTTTTTTTTTAACACTGCTCTTGCCTTCACTGTAAAGAAAGAAAAAGCATTTATATGTCACCTTTCATGACCATTGGAATTCTCAAAGGACTTTGCTCTTATGATGTGGGAAACGCGGCAGCCAGTTGCACACAGCAAGATCCCACAGATAGCCATGTGATAAATGACCAGAGAATCTGTTTTCATGACGTTCTTTGAGGCGTGACCAGGAGCCTGGGGAGGAATCGCACCATGGGATCTTTTATATCCACCTCAGGGAGCAGATGGGAACTCAGCTTAATGCCTCATTTAAAGGACTGCATCTCCAACAGTGTAGCACTCCCTTAATACTGCAGTAGAGTGTCAGCTTTGATTTTTGCACTGAAGACTTGAGGTCGGATTCCAACACCCCCCCACCCGCCCCCCCCCCCCCCCCCCCACTCCCCCCCGGAGCGGGGCTTGAGCCTTCTGACTCTGAGGCGAGAGTTCGCCAGTTGAGCCTCCGCTGGCATGTGACGTGACATGGAGTCCTATCTTGAAGACAATCTCCAGCACAAATCTGAGTAATAGGCCTTCATCCACAGTTCCCATTTCAAAAATAGCAATGCTAGTGCAATACTGAGTGCTAAGGCAATCCTCTTAGTGGTTAACATGTGCTGTGCATGAAGCATAATATTGTGGTCCAAGGTAGTGTGCTTGGTTTTATAGACAATTATGCACTATGTATCCTATGCAACAAACTGCGTTTGACTCGACTTTGATTGTGTGTGGCCTAAAGATTAACTGCTCCAATGTTTGTGTGGCAGGAGAAACTGCAGAGAGATGCTGCTACTTTCCATTACTTCCAATTCCAGCCCTCAACATGAACATTCATTCGAACAGTTATATACCACCTTTAGAGAAGGTCAACGAGCAGGTTCAGTCGGCAGTTAGGAAGGCAAAGGCAATGTTAGCATTCACGTTGAGAGGGCTAGAATATAAGACCAGGGGTGTACTTCTGAGGATGTATAAGGCCCCATTTGGAGTATTGTGAGCAGTTTTGGGCCCCATATCTAAGGAAGGATGTGCTGGCCTTGGAAAGGGTCCAGAGGAGGTTCACAAGAATGATCCCTGGAATGAAGAGCTTGTCATATGAGGAATGGTTGAGGACTCTGGGTCTGTACTCGTTGGAGTTTAGAAGAATGAGGGGGACCTTATTGAAACTTACAGGATACTGCGAGGCCTGGATATAGTGGACATGGAGAGGATGTTTCCACAAGTAGAAAAAACTAGAACCAGAGGACGCAGTCTCAGACTAAAGAGCCGAGTGGCCTAATTCTGCTCCTGTGACTTATGGCCTTATGGTCTTATGGGATATGATATTTTAAGAGGAATGGGCACATGCTTATTGGATCAATATAATCACTGCTTTGTCTTGATCGTTTCTAACCAATGCAGTAAATGAGAGTGTGGTGATTGGAACAACACAAGAGGGTAAAACTCATTTTGCACAGTAAGAAGTCTTACAACACCAGGTTAAAGTCCAACATGTTTGTTTCAAACACTAGCTTTCGGAGCACTGCTCCTTCCTCAGGTTTGAAACAAACCTGTTGGACTTTAACCTGGTGTTGTAAGATTTCTTACTGTGCTCACCCCAGTCCAACGCCGGCATCTCCACATCATTTTGCATAGTGAGGAGAAGTGGCCACCCATTTTCAACCCCACCCGATTTTCCTTTTCCAACCATTCGTGGCAATTCATCATCCCTCGGTTGGGCCACTGCCCAAGGCTGCAGTTTCTGCAGGATACTGGGTGGGATTTTCTGCACCCCCCCCCCCCCCCCTTCCATCTTCCCACGATGTATTTTACGTTAAAGGAGGTGATCTGACAATGGCCACCAACGGGATCTTCTGGTCCCATTGATGTCTATGACCTTCTGCGTGACTCACCCATCCCCCTCCCCATGGTGGTGGGGGGGTGGGGGGTTTGGGGGGGCTTCGGTGGGTTTAGAAAACCCCACTAGCGGAAAGGGTTGGAAATCCAGCCCATTGTGTTGTTTGATTTGCAGTGAGGAAGGGGTGTCCCACATTTATTTTTTGACGGTTTAACATGAAGCCGGTATAATTACAAGTTTAGGTAGTGGTAACTTCGCTGAGCAGACACCCTGCCAACACCAAGCCAGTGGTATTGGCTCGCCATCATTCACGGGCATGATATGTGATTTCCTTTGCTTTGCAAGTTGAAGGCTACATTCAAGTCTTAAAATTCGATAATGTTGGGGTCCAAAGGATATGAGTGATTATGGGCTATCTTGTAAACCAGACATCACCAAAGCCACTCGTGCAGTTGGCGATACGACTTAACTATTCAAGTTTTAATCCATCAGTAGATCTATTGATGCAAAACATTTTGTGTGTTAACACTATAAAAGACTGCAACAGCTCCATTTTTTGTTTCAATGTGATTTGGATGGATTTGGTTTTAACTGGCTGAATTAGTATTCAGTGGGCCGTCCTAGGCCAAGGTAATCCATAAACATTGCCTTTGGTCCAGGGCTGTCAGATTCTGCTTTGTATTAAACAATGGTGCTTCGGTGGAGAGTTTCAATCATTTGCCAAGGCCGAAAGATGCCTCAGTTCTCTGCACCCCTGATGTGGCTATTATGGGAGTGATAAACGTTACCTCAGAGAAACTGCACAGCGGTTTGAGACAGATTAGTGATAATCCTTCTCTGTCATCAGCAATTTATTTCGATCGCAATATGCACGCCTGCAGATCGAGTTGTGAACAAGCTGTGAGTGGCCTTTAAAAAACATTTTTTTAAGACAATGTTTCACAGGGAATTTCACACTGTGCTTGCCCCACCTTGGTGTGTTCAGGTTGAAACTTTATGACAAGGGATGGAATGAATCCTTTAAAATAGACTGTTAAGAAAAGCGACCAGCTGGTCAATAACTACAAAGAAAGATGCACTTGGCTCCAAATGATGCATAGGCTGCATTGGCCTTCTGATGTAGGAGTTCCATGCTGGCCCATTCTGATTGTAGAGCAGAATAAAGATCTGCTTTGCACTAGAAAAGGCTGCTTTCAAGACCTGTGATGACAAGCAGCCTAATGTGTCCTACGAGGTTTTGGATGGGGGTGTTGGAACAGCAAGCCTGTCGGAAGAAACTGACTGTCGAGTACAACCCAGTGAGGGTAAGGGAGCCACAACAAATTATAGAAAGGAGAGGTCCACTAATGTTGCAAACATGAGCACTAGACTATGGAGTCGGCCTTGATTTTGTGGTCACACCTCCAGTTGGAAGCTTATGCATGCAGGTCCCACTCCGGAGACTTGAGCACAAAATTATCACTCACATTTCAGTGCAGCGCTGAAAGAGATACTGGGCGGGATTCTCTCAGCCCATGCCGGTTCGGAGAATCGGCGGGCCGGGCACGATTTGCGCGACTCCGGTCCGCCGATACTCTGGTCACCGGAGAATTGGCGCCGGCGTGGTTGGCGCAGCGTGGGTCAGGGACCGCGTGGCGATTCTCCGCCCGTGATGGGCCGGGTGGCCGCCCAAAAAAGCCCGAGTCCCTCCGGCGCTGTTCACATATGGTCTTACCCGGCGGGACCTCGCCATCCATCCTGTCAGGGGCGGCCTGATGGGGGGGAGAGGGGGGTCCGACCCCGGGGGAGGGGGGGGGGTCCTCCACCGCAGCCTGGCTCGCGATCAGGGCCTACCGATCGGCGGGCCAGCCTCTCTCCTAGTGTGGGCCTCTTTTGCTGCGCCCCGGCCCCTGTAGCCCGATGCCATGTTGCGTCGGGGCTGGCGCAGAGAAGGAGGCCACCGCGCATGCGCGCATTCGTGCCAGTCACAGTGCGCATGCACTCATTCGCGCTGGTCGCAGCGCACATGCGCAGACCTGCGCCGCCCATTTGACGCCGGTATTGCCAGCTGGAGTGATGTGGGTCACTGCAGTGTCGTGCTGGCCCCCTGTAGTGCAGAGGATCGCTACACTTAGTGGTCCGATGACGCCGCCGTTAAACTCCCCAGTTTGTACGACGGCGTCAACACTCTGCCGTCAGATGGGAGAATCCCGCCCACCGCCTCTCACTTGAGACTTTAAATTGAGGCCAAATCTGCCCCCTCATTATTTCAGTGACATTTGCGGGATCATGCTGTGGGCAATTTAGTTGCCATGTTTCTTCCATTGCGACAGCGTTCTTAGAAAATGGACATAAAAAAATGTAATTGGTTGTGAAGAGCTTTGGGGAGGCCCCACGGATGTGAAATGCTCGAGATAATTGTTGGTGGCTGGAGACACGACAGAGATGAGTTGCTCCACCATTTGTCAAGGGGATTTCACATTGAAGCCATCCCCACGCTGCTGAGAAACCCGTGGGCAGGGCTGCATTGCTGGTCGGGATCACAGAATCCCGCCCGGAAAATTCCGCTCAATATAAAGGGGTGAAGTAAAATGAAGGCGAGCAAAGATTTGAATTACAATGATCAGCATGAACATTTTGTTTTCAGGCATGGTGAGACCAACCTTATCTTCCAAAATCTCAATCTGAGTATCTAATAAACATCTATTTTTAAAAAAAATCTATCTCTAAGAAGCACTGGCTTTCAAACAAACTTTTGATAAAACTTGTGGTTTTCCTTTTGTCTTGACATGGAGCATGGAAAAGTGTTTGCAAAGGATTTGTTTTCTCCTTAAACTCACTGGCATGGACTTTCAACATAGTCAAAATCAACTTAAAGAATGTGCAAAGATTTTTGATCAACCCAATACTTGATTTTCCACACAAAAATTAGAATTTGTCTGATTAACCGAAAGGCATTGCATGTGGCAACATTTCCAAATCAGCCATTGGAAGGGGCACAAGGGTCTGGTCAGGTTGGCTCCTGTTCCTCATGTTACCTAACACGGTCTCTTTACATGTCTTGATTATTGATATCACGCATGTAATCCTATTGTTCATGACTCAATGCAGCTGATATCTCATTTTGGTAATAGATTCTAATAACTTCCCAGGAAACGTGTTGCCCTTGTGAAGGATCTGCAGCCTGTAACTCCCCAGTGTGTTTCTTACCAGCAGTGTCACAGTATTTGTGTGTTATTTTTATATATATATAGTTACAACACTTTAGTAGTGCAGATCCGACATGGTGCGTGGTTTTACAGAATGAGGTTTCCTTTTAAAATTTCAATCAGAATTAGGTCAGCATGCGATAAAGAGGAATTTATAATTTTAATTATCCAAAACTCCCAATTAAACCTCACCATCTGCTCATCTTAGATAGATATTTTCCTGGCAGATACAAACAGAGGCACTTGCAAAGTATAAATCCTTCTGTTGTTTGTACCTTTTATCAGTCTGTCCATCTTTCCGACAACATCAACGAGAGGAGGTTTGACCTTTTGTCTTTGTGCTGGATGAGTATTCAGTGTAACTGGAAAATAGTTTCACATCGTCAGCAGAGGCAACAAAATCTCCCATCGTAGAAAGTTGGGATATATTTCACACCAGCCCGACCCCGCCAGCTCCTGAAAGGGACTGATTCATTCACTTTGACATTCAACAATCGGAAAATGTGCTTTGTGGCCACATTGCTGTGTTTAACATGCTTTGTGCAATTCTGTCACTGATGCTGACTCTCGGGGCTCAGGAGAAGCCACAGTTTACAGAGATGACATTTCCAAAAACCGTCAGCTGACACCCCCATCACTGCTTCGCATTCCAAAGTGACATCCAAACATTGGCTCATTTAGCAGTGAAGAGAAATCCCTCGGAGAACAGAGCTTGGTCACAGGCCCAAATAAAGAGCAAGAGTTGTCCTTGGTGCTGAAATCCCAAACTAAACGATCAGGCCTTTTGTGTTGAATGTGGACCACTTCACAATTAACAATTGTCCTAGTCACAGGTGAAAATATTTGCCCAAAGGTTTAGGGCATATCACCGACGTAATTCAAATTTAGTTAACCCTCGGACGGCCAAGGGAAGCCACTTCTTTGCTGACCCAACCACTGTTGTAAGTTTTCAAAGGCAAAATGCCTGTGTTTCCGCCGGGTGCTCCGGTTTCCTCCCACAAGTCCCGAAAGACGTGCTTGTTAGGTGAATTGGGCATTCTGAATTCTCCCTCAGCGTACCCAAACAGGCGCCAGAGTGTGGCGACTGGGGGCTTTTCACAGTAATTTAATTGCAGTGTTAATGTAAGCCTACGTGTGACAATAAAGATTATTATTATTAAAACACCTGGGGTGAGATCTTCCTGGCGTTCACGCCAGCGAGATTTTCTGGTGCCTCTGATGACGCATCCCTGCCATGGGTTTCCCGGCTGCGTGGGTGGATTCAATGGTAAATCCCATTGATAGCAGCGGCATCAGAAGATCCCGCCACCGTGCATCCTCCCGCTGCCGAGAAACACGCCACGGGGGGGGGGGGGGAATGTAGAAAATTCTCCCATCCCCCGAATTTAATACTTTTTTCTCACATGTTATTCCTCTTGATATCGGTAAATTTCAAACCTTCTTACTTGTTTTATTTTTCTGCCTCCCATCCTCTATTTTGCATGCACTTCGCTGGCTGTTGCCGGAAATTAGGGTTGACATGGTCGTATTTGTAATGATCTGTCGCATTGTTCCTTATGCATCAGAAGTGGAAAGGACAGTATTACACTCAGCCCCATCACAAACAAACAATATCCGTGAGAGTAAAATTATTCCTATATCAAGAGAGGTACAGCACTTTGTGACCAATAATATTTGCAGTTAGAACATGGAACATACAGTGCAGAAGGAGGCCATTCGGCCAATCGAGTCTGCACCGACCCACTTAAGCCCTCATTTCCACCCTATCCCCGTAACCCAATAACCCCTCCTAACCTGTTTGGTCACTAAAGGGCAATTTATCATGGCCAATCCCCCTAACCTACACGTCTTTGAAGTGTGGGAGGAAACCGGAGCACCCGGAGGAAACCGACGCAGACACGGGGAGAACGTGCAGACTCCGCACAGACAGTGATCCAGCGGGGAATTGAACCTGGGACCCTGGGTATCCACAGTGCTATCCACTTGTGCTACCGTGCTGCCCATTTGACAGTTGACATTGCCTGGTGATATATATACTTGACAAATTGCATATATAATGTGTATGTATAGATTACATTTGGGCAATGCACAACAAGTATACTTTAATATCATAGTAAGAAGTCTTACAACACCAGGTTAAAGTCCAACATGTTTGTTTCAAACACTAGCTTTCGGAGCACTGCTCCTTCCTCAGGCGAATTTCCATTCACCTGAAGTGCTCCGAAAGCTAGTGTTTGAAACAAACATGTTGGACTTTAACCTGGTGTTGTAAGACTTCTTACTGTGCCCACCCCAGTCCAACGCCGGCATCTCCATATCATGGCTACATTTAATATAGAGATATCTTGAGGCAATTACCAAATTGAAAGGTAATTATGGATGATCATCTCATCTTAATAATAATAATCTTTATTAGTGTCACAAGTAGGCTTACATTAACACTGCAATGCGTGACTGTGACAATCCCCCAGTCGCCACACTCCGGCGCCTGTTCGGGTACACAGAGGGAGAATTCAGAATGTCCAATTCACCTAACAAGCACGTCTTTCGGGACTTGTGACACGGGGAGAATGTGCAGACTCTGCACAGAGAGTGACCTGAGTCAGGAATGGTACCCGGGACCCTGGAGCTGTGAAGCAACAGTGCTAACCACTGTGCTGCCGTGCCACCCTCTTATTTCATCCATACTGAAAAATGCTGCAGTCTTCCAATTGTACAATCCAATTCTTTCTTAAATCCCTCCATTTCTCGATCTGGAAGCTTATTCCACACTTCTTGTTTCAAGAAAAACTTCCCGATATGACCTCAAGCTTGAACCTTTGTCCTTTACTTTAGTCCTCGTAGTTTAATTTAAAATGATTCTCAAGGTTTCTGTTCTCCACCCTGTGAACACGCCTTGTGCACCTTGTTAAAACCATTCCTCGGATGCCTCCTTACCCCATAGCTCTGACCTCTGGAGGGGTTAGCTCTTCTCTGCACAGCCTCCAGTGCTTGAGTGTCTTCCTGATGACCAGAACTGGGCATAGTGTTCAAAGTAAGACCTAATCATGCCTTAGTATGTTACTTCATTGAGGACCTCTGGTGATTCAGGGAATCAAATGTCATTGGGGGTAGGTAGGATTGTGGAATTTGAAACACTAACAGATCCGCCACGTTCTTATGGAATGGTGGAGCGAGTTTGTGGGGCGGAATGGCCTCCTCCTTCTCCAATTTTATTTGTTCATATGTAATAAATTGTGATGGCGGAACTGAAACAGTACAGAACTGGCATTGAAACCTCAAGAAGAGATCATTATTTCAGGATATATATATATTTTTTTAAGGAGTCTAATCTTTGGGCCCCATTATTCTTTCTTTACCAACAATTCAAAGATTGGTAAATGTGACAAA